>NC_046357.1:68292652-68597787 GCF_000738735.6 Corvus cornix cornix
AAACTATAAAATCACATAACTATACTTAAGAACCTCACCATATCACCCAATGCATATTCTTACTTATAACTATAGAAACCTAGGTTTATAATTTTTCTGCTTAAAATCTGTATACCTTTCCTGTTACATCAACCCAAGCTCTTTCCAGGGCTGTCAATCAAACATATTAATGCCTGTGGAAGTTTCTGCTACTCTGTTTCCCACAAAAATGAAAATATTAACTAGTACATCAGCCAGGACATTCCCTGGCAGAATCCTACTCACTACATCCTTTCATTTAGACTATGAAATATTAAATAATTTTGGCAATCTTCTTGGCCAATCAGGAAATCCCACCTTTCAAACAAAGGACTGTCAATAATTTGACCATATGTTTACTAGAGGCATTACTTATGTTCTACTTCTTGTAATTCTTGATACAATATAACTTCCATCATTATAGCAGTTATAAAGAAGTTCTGGATGTTAGGGACCAGGGAAGTTACATCTGACTGATGCACAGAGACAACAGGAGCCAGAAATGGTTGTTGTGTGCTATCCTGAGCCGGGCTGTTTTTCCAGGGTGGAAATCAATACTGTGGAGTAGGATTCCTCCGTTGCAAACTGGTGACTAATCTGCCAGTCTGACTAGAAAAGTGGGCAGCACTGATCTGCAGCAAAAGCACTGAGCAGCTTGTGGCTTTTCCATATTCACATACTTTAAATTCATACTTTCCTAAAAGCACAGCTGCCAGAATGCTGAGTAACTCCTACTGATGCTCACTGTAGCAGCAAGTCCCAAAGCTAATTCTCAAGGTAGTAACATCATTCTTGGCAGAGTGGAGCTGCAGTTCCTGGGTGTGCTCAGGATCATCTGGGAAGGTGGAATGCATGTCCATCCACTTCCCCCTGTTATGTACACTGTTCCTTCTCCAAATTAGTATAACAGTAATCAATCTGTATCAGTAAGCATATTTCCATAAAGATTTATTTCCATAGGTATTTACTACCACAGAGGAGAACAATGGCACTAAGGTTCTGGTTTTTATTTTAAATTATATCAAAAAATATTGAAGGGTTTGTTCAGCTAAAGGAAGGAGACTATACAGATAGCCAAGTTGAGCTAAACCTGTCAAAAGAAATTGAAACACTGATTCCCCCACTCACTCCATTCCTACAATTAAAAAGAATAGAAGCAAAAGGGAGAGAGAGAAGAGAATGCAAGGACAGGTATGAAGTTTATTAAGCTTTGAAGATTTTCAGGGTCAGTGGCTTCAGAGCAGAATGTAGTGTCGCTGCCTGAAACTGATGCTAGAAATAATGGAAGTCAGACAAAGAAGATAATATTCTTTCTGAGTTTGTTACTATTAGTAAAAAGGTTAAAGTTCTATTCATAGGACATTACCAGAAAAACATAAGGGTGTAAAGTAGGTATGATTCCAAAAGAGAGTATTTTGCCTGAGTTTGAGACACATAATAAGTTTTAATGCGTAAACAGAAGAACAAATAAATTATGTAGGGTTTTGGTTTGGGTTTTTTTTCCACTAGAGAGCAGGACATTTTTTTATTTCAGAATTCTGAAGGAGTTGGGAAATGAAACCACTATCAAGCAGTGAGAATTTACAACGGATCTTTCATCCAGAGAAAGGTACCATCAATCTGGAAACCAGAACATGGCTCAACAGAATATTAATACAGGTTCAATAAAGAAGCATTGCAAGGGAAAACGAGTTGGGAAAACATGTCATTTAAGCAAGAGTTAAGACACTGTAATAGACAGGGCTCAAATTAGTCTTTACTGAAAAAAAATGCGGGTAAGTTGAAAATGTCTAAACATGCAACAGTGTGAGAATGGCAAGTTGTCTCATCAAGGGTTTTTCACAGAAAAACACAATTGGTGTTCTAGGCAAGGAAAGTGTTCCACATCTCTTATCTTTGGAATGCAGTGGAATTTGACACAATGCCATGTAGGAAGTTAGTATTTCAGGAGAAAAATTTGTACAAGAAATTTGGGAATTCGTACATGAATAAAGGGACGAAGCTTTGCCTGTAGGGAGGTTAACAAAACTAAAATCATCCCATGAGGTGTGTTTTAGTGGACTTCTCAGAAATGTTAGAAGCTAACCTGGGGTCAATATTTTTGCTGATAATATTTTGCTGATAATTCAGCTGTTGTGTGTTTCTGAAGCAAGGTTCAGAGATAGTGTTGTAAAAAAGGGGAATCAAATAGAGCCCAAAACCTAAGATAAAGTACAAGAGCCTTTTGTTGCTTTAAAACTGCCCACAGAATTCCAAACGATCTTGAAGTTACTGCTGAGCCCATCAAGAATTTGCATAGGTCTGATCACTTGGGGGATAAGGGAGGAGTGACAGGATTGTGAGAAATAATAAGAAAGTGTATTTTAGAGCCCTGTTGATAGATTAAAAAAAAAAAAAAAAAAAAAAGATAAAATCCTAAACCAGAAAATGTATGCATTACTATTCACTTTTAAAAACAAAGATTAGCCACATGATTTTTCTGCAGATTTTAGTGCAAACTCAAGATTAGTCCTTGAGGGACAAGAAATGAGCATGCCAGAAACATGAATCTATTTACATTTCTTCACATCCACCACTGGAGATATGTGTATACCTCAGGCTAGAATGACAGAATGATCAGCAACATGACTCTGCAACTCTGATCTGGGTAAGTATTTGGAGTCTTTGTAAAATTAGGAGCCTTGCTGTTTGCTTCTCTCCCTGACACTGCAAATGGACTTGTTTAGGGTTTAAGCATACTCTTAATTAGTTCTGTGTATGAAGAAGCAGTCAAAAAGGCCTTTTCTTGGCTCTAAAAAAGGGGTAAAGAAAGAAAGTTATGATTTTACAGTCTTCACTTATATAATTTCCTTTGCAAATGTTGTCTTCTTCAATTCAGCTAGAAATTATGTGTACATACACACACACATTCGCAGGGTGAAAAGGTCCAGAGTGGGTCTCTCACTCTTGATGTGATCATGCCTTAGTACACTAGGCTGCATGCAGGAATCATCTGGCACCCCACTGCAGAGCTGTTATTATGTTCTGTTTATGAAGTTAAATCATAGAAACTGTTCAAAATCTGCAGCTAATAGATTTGAGATATAGTTTTAACCATATTATGGCTTAGACTACAGGAATATTCTAGCAAATATGAAATCAAATTTAGAAAAAATAACCATTTACCATGGTTGGCCCGGCACACAATGTTACATGGAATTCATTAACATGGGTGTTTGTAATTCTGCTGCTTCTCCCTCATGCTGAAGATTCATTGTGAATTATTCTGGTTTAAAACTAAAATTCTTCAAGTTACCTAAGCATAAAGATACAAGCCAACACGTGTTGATAGCTTCAGAAGTTAATAATTCCCCAGGAAAACTAGTTATTTGAAAATGCCTGTTGAGCCTTAATGGTTTTTACATGAAGCATCATTGTTTCTGTTACCTTTCACCAAGTCCAAGGAGAATTCTAAGAGAACCTGCAAGAAGTTCTTTCACACTACTTGAATCTGGAGATGCAGAGAATTTGTAGGGTCCCTGACAGAGAAACAGTCTGTAGAGAGTGGATGGTTGCAAAAGTGAAGTTGAGACTCTCTGTTTTGGTTTGTTTGTGATTATTATTTTTACTGTTATTGTTATTATTATTATTACTGTTGGTAAGCAGAGTAAGTGGGTGTTCACTGGAAATTAAAAGAAAATATTTTATGTTTATTTTGTTGTGTGGAAACAGAAGCAGTGACCATCAAACAACCTGAAAGCCTTACTTCCATACCTGCCACTTTTAGTTCAGTCTGTGACTGCTTGCTTCAGTCAAGTTACAGTTTCAAAGAGGTTGATTTGAATGTATTACACTAAAATCACACAAAGATCAAGAGAAACACCACTGTCATGTGCTACTGTATTGTTACCCAACATAAAAATACAAAACAGTATGTGAGCAAGACATGAGAATAATTAGGTATTTAATACATTATTGCAGATAGGCCATGCTACCAGAATATATTCTGGTGGACAGGTGAGAAACACCTCCAAGCATATATAGTCACTCTTCAACTGAAACTGAAGGAAAGAAATCACTCTTTGATGCTGTCTTACTTTTTGAAAAACAACCAGCAAATCCAAAGTATGCTTCATTGCTAATATTAAATTTATATCAACGGGAGTTACATAGTGCTTTTCTGCTGTGATCTCTGTTATAGAGGAACTGCCTCATTGCTCCAAATCTTTTGTTTGTTTGAATCTCCTTTCTCTATTTTTTTTCTTCGTTACTTCTTCTCCCCACACGTTGTACTCTCAGATATTCTTTAAATGGAATTTCAATTTTCCTTTAATTCATACAGAAGAATTTCTGCTGTGTAGACAATTACTTTCATACTCATGACAGGGGTTTTAGTCCTCTGTTCACACAATTGCATTTCTTGATCTGTCCTGCTATCAATATTTTCCTTTAATAAGCCCTTTTAATGACAGGAACATCTATACTGTTTAGTATGTCAGCTGTATTTAAAACACAAATTCATGAACACTATTACAAAACTACCAAGCGGACCATATTTTATAACCTGTACTGTAACAATACAGTCATTTCTCCCATTACAGTTTGCATGTATAACATGACAGTTCAATGAACTCTGAAAGCTGGAAGAGATAAACATGAAATGACTGCACGGTCATGTCCTAGGAAGTAATAGAACAGTGCCATAAACAGGCAGTCAGAAACATGCTCAAACAAAGTAAGGGAAGTATCTACCGCTTGGCTTCCATCCACAGTATTATATAGTATGTATTTTAACTACTACAAAGTAAAAAATTCTCCCAGAATTTCTGATCATATCTGAAAGACCATGTGTGAGAGAACACTAGGTAAAATGTCAAACATGAAGAAAGGAGATATTCTTCTTCTCACTTTGTTCTCTGCCACAGAAAACATCCTGTATTTGATCCACAATTTGTAAAGCTCCTTTGACATCTTGGTTGTGAATACGAGCTGTGAACATCACAGCTGCACTCAAGACGCAAATTAACACCCTCGAGGTCAGGCAGCTGTGGGGACAACACATACACTGTCATTACTTACCTGCAGAGTAGCCCTCTAAAAAATATTTATTCTTCAGATGATGTGTATAAGCAAGTCATTTTAATTTCTTTTCCAATCTAATATTTCTAATGCTACTTGCCATGTTACACTTGAGCCTAAAACTGCCTCATGCAGTAAAGGATTTTTCAGTCACTCTGGCCATGCTTTGAACAAGGTCCCCAGGCTGAACAGCTGCAGAACTTAATCTGGCTTCTCAGTAATGAATTAATTCACCTCATTCATACGCAAGTCATGCATAAGTACCACAACTTTAAAGTAAGACCAAAACCAATCTTTTTAAATCAAGTGAATGTACAGTAGTCTTGAACTGAAGAAGCTGGCACAGAATTCACAAAGGATTTGCTGTGTTAGTGAATAAGCTGCACACATTGCAGTTAGAAAAAATTCCTTTCAGTGTTGTCATCTAATTCTCTTTCTCACTTACAAAACTGTATCAGTCATTCCTGTCCCTTGGGAAGAGGGATGAGCAGCTGATATCCAACAGCACCCTTTAAGATGGGGCCCTTTGAGGAGGCCTGTAGTGCTGCCGTAGGTGTAAGGACACCTTTCTTCTTGCTTGCCTTCTAACCTGGATGTTAAGGTGGCAAATTAGCCCTTTTCTGGGAGTCTCCCAAAAAGTTGTCGTGCCTCCTGGCAACATCTGTCCAGCCCAGTGCATTTGAGCTGAGCAATCTGCCTTGTGGGTAACCTGGGATTGGTGCAAAACAGCCAGTAGCACAAGGAGGATCTCTGGAAGCAGCATGCTGAACTGCCATGAAGCTAGAGTTTTCCTATTTTTTATTAGTAGGGCAGAGAAATTTGAAGAAAAAAATTTTGGAAGTAGGTAGGAAAATGATGTCACTGTGGACAGTCCAGTGCTGGCATTACACATTTTATATTTGGGCTTTCTGCTGGGGTTTTGCTATGTCATGTGCCACAAAGTGCTTTGTAATGGTCAGATCAATCAAGAGTGTATTAACAGGGACTGTGGTATAAATAGTCCGTCGATGCTGTTCTGTCTGCACTAGAGATACAGCTGAATGTATCTATGTGAAATGAATCTTTCCTCTTTTTATTGCTGTCAGTGGTTTAGAATGAAAATCACTTAAATTGAAAAATCAATGAACATGAGTTCTAGATCATTCCTTTGTCCCTCTCACAGAGCCATATTGTGTGGCACTTCACTGTTTTGCCGTGCATTTATACTGGACTATCTATGAATATTCTTAAAAGAGCATGTAAAAGCCTTGTGAATAAAATTCAGATGTCTGAATGCCTTTGTCGCTGTAGATGCTAATGCACTAGGCAAGACCAGTGTTTTACTTTAAATGTAATTTTTTGAAGAGTTGTAACTTCTTGACCTTGCAAGTATTTCATTCTGCAAATTGGGGTTTGTGCTTTGTAGGAGACACTCTTGTCCAATTTTTATTTCACAGCCAAAGCTATCTACGGAAAAAACTCTGAATTGAGGTCACCAACAAGGCATTTGAAAAATGATGCTTGTTTAGTCCATTCCACATGTGCAAGTGTTGCTTTGCCACATCTTCCAAAATCCTCTAATACATTTCTCAGCAACATATTTTTTTCATCTCAAGTGTACTGCCTCACATATTTAAACAACTGTTTGAACAAATACTGGAATGGGAAGTAATTGTCATTCTGATGGGATACAGCAGTGTCTGTGTGGCTTTTGTTTGTCAGATGTGCCACTGTTGCCAGGAGACTCTGAGGGAAGATGACAAAAGACAACAAACTGAAAGGACAGACTATCTGGACTATCCTGAAACCTGTCCCTTGCATGCTAACAAATTTAGGCAGTGTTCCTTTCCTCACTGACTTCAACGAACAAAATTGGGCTGCTAGTTTCACTTAGGGACAAGTTGGAAAGGGTCCCATGAGGCATTGTTAAATTTCTGACACCAAAGAAGCAGCTAGCTATCTCTGCTTCCAATAGCTTTAACACTTTCTTTGGATGTAGCTAAATCACCCTCACAAGAAGCTTATAAATGCTATTTGCCTTCTGAACAGACTCTGCTGTATGGTGTTTTCCTAAAGCAAGATCTCTAGAAAGTGTAGCTGTAAGACCTTCTTAAATTGTGCAGATATTGATCAGTTTTGGTTGTTATAACAGGATACACTGTTATAACACACTTTAATGTGCAGGCACACCAGTCTCTTGAAGACACAGTGGCATTATGAAGGAAATCACCCAAATTCAGATGAAAAATATGGTACAAATTTAACTGACAGCAGTGTAACTCTAACCGCAACTTTAATAAAAATGCGTGTGAAAGCCCCTTTGACTGAAAGAGGACCACTGGATTTCATTATCAAAGTGACACCCAGAGCTCAGAGGCAGCCAGCTGTTTTTGTCATTGATGCTGGTGAATCACAGTATAAATCAGTGCTCCAGATGGCCTTCCTTGCAGCTGGCACTCAGCAGGGCCACAGAGAGGATGTGCCCAGCTGTGCTGTCAACCCACTGATTTATATTCGACTGTATATACTGTGGATCCTCTTTCATTTTCTCTTTACCTACAACTCATCTTTTCCATGCTAAATCTCTCTGCCTTCATGTGCTGCTCCTTCACACACTCACACAAAGAACCCCCTTGCAAGCCACTCAAATGAATTCCCCCTGCCCAGATCTTTACTGCAGACCTCACACCTAGATCTGCCATACACGGTCCCACAGCCTGGTTCTTTCAGGGTCTGAAGCCACCACATATCCCTTCAGTGCTGGGACAGCCACATTTTACACTTACTAGGTATGAAGCATCCACATTGCTCCTTCCCCTCTCAGAAAAGGAGCTCCTAATTGCTGGTGCTGCTGCACTCTCACTGCTCTCTGCTGAAGGCGGATGTTGGCAAGGGCAACCCAGAGCTGCCTGAGCAGTGGGCTGGTTCTTGACAGTTTGGCTGCCCCTGCAGTCACCAGCCACCACAGACCTGACTCACACCTCGCTCCTCTGTGCCTTCGTTGTAGGGCAGCCATTAGGGCATTTGTGCACCTCTGTTACTGGCTGAAGGCTGGGGGAGTGCCTGGTGAGCATGCTGTGCCAGCCCCAGGCTTCCCAGGCAATCGAGTGCTCTTCTTTTGCAGCTTCTTTATGAGTGGTGAGGGGCGGACGCCATGCAGTGTTGTCAGTGTCATCAAAACATATTTCAGAAATAGACTACAGATGTTACTAGATGATGCTCTAGAGATTACACTGTTTGCTTGGTGGGAAGGCACCTTTTCCTGTTTTGATCATAAGAAAGTATTTTTTTTCAACAAGAATCCACATGTTTCTTCGTCTTCTGTAGAGAAAATACAGTCTGAGGTACAAGATGCTTATCATAGATTAAGTAAAAATGTTTAAGGGCACATGAAGTAGGGAAAAAAACCTAGACAAGAACAACACCAGGACTACCATGTTTTACTGTCTATTTCCTGTGGCTGGTAGAATAAAGCAAATCTATTTATTTAAATGAGAGAGGGAGAAAGAATCAGTCGTTAAAGAATAAACAATCACAACTTCAAAACAGAATGTCATCATAAAGCTTCATCTAAACCTCACTGAAAACAGTAGAAAGATACATTCTGCTTACTGAGTTTTGTGTCAGATTTTGTAATAACCACCCCCACACACACTTTTTAGACTTCCTACTATGTGCTATTCAAGCCTTCTTATACAGTTTATTCAATATGAAGAAATTACGTTCACAATGTGACAAAAGATCACAATGCTCATATTGGGGCCATTTATTGACATTTTAAATGACTTATTTCATATATGCATAACAGTGCAAGATCTGGTGTTGCTAATATGTGGGTTTGAGACATTCAGAGTAGGTCTGAAAGCTGGTAAAGCACATTTAAAAGAACTCATTTTTCTCAGTCTTAATTGAAAATATAAGATGTCTGTGTGTAAAATATAGGCTGGTAGCTGTATAGTGGTGCATTTGAAACTAAAATTGGAACATACCCTCACGACGATTTCTAGGCTATCATTAAACAACCATACTATCTAGAATATTAAGTCAGTTTTGAAATGAATATTCTGTACACTCTTGTTGTTTCTCTGTAATGGCTGTACAAAACAAGGGACTTCACTTCTACTGCTGCGTCAATAAATTCAGCTTCTTCCTGCAGAATTCCAAGGCTCCAGGCTGCTTAGAAGTTGCAATTCTTTTTGGTAAAAAACTTAAATATTAATTAAAAGTGTGACATGACAAAAATTACATAAGATACTTTGGGGAACTGCCATATTGACTGAAAAGCATCTGAAGCTGAAGTGTATGTGAAATTTAACTTACAAAATGTCAGTGTATCTTCCTATAAAAGTTGGAGCAGAGCTATGTACTGGGCATCTGGAGTTTAAGATCCTGTCTTTTACAGGCTCTGCTATTATGATTGCTAGATGGTTACTATCCCCCTTGTAAATGTGAACATTTTCAGGAACTGTGATTGCACATGGCAAAATTTATTAGTATTGGAGGCCAAATTACAAAGATAAGAGAGGAAAGAACAGCTTTGAAATTCAGAATCTCAGATTGCTCCAAGGTCACAAAAATAAATAAATCATACCCCAGTCACCACCCTAAAGGAGTTTCAGTGCCTCATTTCTTGCAGCCCCAGCTATATTTAGAAATTAAATACAGAAGGAAAACATTTTGTCAGTATAGACCTAAGGGTATGTCTGTGTCATGGAAAGCAGCATGTCCTGGGCAAATGTGCCATAAACTAACTTCAGAAACAACTTGTGCAGTCCCTTCAGATCAAGACTATGCCAAAGCTCATGAGCATTCTGCTGTGCTCTGTTGGCAGTCCATCAGGCACTGAGCTGGCAGCTGGAACCCTGTGCTTTGCACTACTGTCCTTCAGAGTCACACCCAAAAGGCATCCACTGCCTTAAAGCATCTACAGATGAAGATATAAAACCTGATTTTTATGCTAACATCATTCTGCCAATGCTTTCAAAGCCAAAGGGTGTTATTACCATTCTCAAATTTTAGTACATTTATTGTACAGTCAATTAATTACAATGTCTCATTGCTAAAATGCTGTACAGGGTGAGATGGGCACAATTAACAGAAAACATATTTTATGTGGCTTCATATCTTAATTATTTTATTTGACCCTAGCCATTTACAGAATGATGTCAGTATGATAATCTGAATGTGGTGTATAGAAAAGTGGATTCCAGCTTCTTACATGCTCAGGAATGCTCAAGACTCTGCACCATGAGAAGAATAAAGAAAGAAAAAAGAGGAAAAGAAAAAAGAGGAAACAGTTCAGAATAAAAGAAAACAGAACTTCTTAATTTAAACGCACATCTTGAGAGAAAAGCTTGAAAGCTTATGTTATATTGAAAGCTTGTGTTATATAGAAAAATGTAAGATATGAAAAAAATTAGCCAAATTTGCTGGCTGACGTGTAAGTTAGTGTCAGATAACCTGCTATAATGATGATTTTTGTCTGAATCCCCAAGGATACACATTAGTTTTCTAAGTTTTCTATTAAAAATACCTCATGAAACCTGATTTCTGGAAACAACGATTAAGCAGAAAATGAGAAACCTAAGTTTTTATTTTGTTTTGTCTGTAATGGATCTTTGCAAACTTAAAATCCAGATCAAGAAGAAATTTTACATTGCATAAATGCATGCCTTTGAGCATCGTGCTAGCAGCTAAACCTAAGAAAGATTAAGAAGCATTTGCAAGAGTACACACTGTCACACTGGAAAGAGAGAGATGATTTCAGCAGCATGGAACAAGGCATAAGCTGCCTGGATGAGGACAGGAAAAGAGTGCTAAGCTTCCACAGATGCTGACTTTATAGCACTTTTTAAATGCCACTCAGAGGGTTATTTAAATATTCTCTGCAGTTCACCTGTGCTTCTTACCAGTCTCTCACCGTTTCCTTGATTTTTTTCTTTCCTTTTTGATCCTTGCTGCTTTAAAAGCTCACAGTCTCTTTTCTTCCTTGCATTCCAGTTTCCCTTTTCAAATACTAACAGGTTCCAGACATCACCTGCACACTTTCCTGTGGATCTTGCTCAAGACCTGGGCTGACACTGTCCCAAAACTGAACTTACTGCCACCACATTGCTTCTCCATGCAGTTGCCTTCTTTACTTTCTTCATTCCTTTTGCATTTCATCCTGTACCCTTCTCTCTGAGTTTTTGGACTGCATGCTGCATCTCTAACATGATTCCTAATTGCTGTTCCTGAAGAGTTGAGATGTTCATGACCTTTCATCTTCCTCTTCATTGCCATTCCTGGATCACTGCGTCACGTAAACTGACATAGAGATGGCCTTAGTTTTTCTCTTACAGAGAATAATTTAGGCACGGGGCTTCTCAGTCTCTTTCCCTACCTTGTCACCTCTGGATTTGTAGCTTCCTCCCTTCTTAGATCAGTAGCCTCAAAGCCACTTTCCTCCATTTGTTTTCATATCAAATGTACCCAGCCATCAACCTTTTTTCTGGAGCTAAGCTCTTCAATTGCTTTTGTCTTTTCTGATAATCTGTTGAATTCATCTATGATGATGCCAGCCTTCAAGTCAATGATCAGTCCATCCCCTGATCTGCACATTACCTCATCCTCTTATTTTAAAATAATGATGAGTCTTGGATCTAAATCCAGCCTAAAAAGGCTATTATTTAATTGCAGTCTTCATAATGTGCTATTTTAACCTGTCTTTTGCTGCAGATCTCCATTCTAATAATCCTTCAGTCTTTAGGGTTTTTTTGACTACCTGCTATATACCACCCATGACTTTTCTGTTCCCAGCCCATCCTTCCTTATTTTAGCTCTTAAGATGACAACTGGGTCTCCCAGTGCTCATGTTTCTCTGTCCACAACTCCTGTTCATCTCACCTGTTGGATGATCCATAGGAAGAGCCACCTCACAGACCTGTCTTGTGCTCTGGTCTTGGTCCTGCTCTTGCCCTTGCTGTGGAAATCCTTTAGCCAATGTAGATTCCTCTATGTCAGCTTCATTTTCTCTTCTGTTTCTCCTTACCCTTTTCCCTCTGGATGATGGGCAAGCTTCCTGAATAAGGTGGTAATACACATAATGAGTAAAAAAAAATTATTTTTGAAAATTATCGTAGGAGGTGGACATAGATCAACATAACAAAGCATTCTTACAATCACTATCTGTCAGTAATATTACTTGCTCATCAAGACACATCTGATCGTTTTTTTAAAACTTTTTCAAAAGACCCTGCTTTTGGTTTCCTGTGGAAAGATTACAGAAGATTAAGAAGCTTGTTGGATATGGAAAAAGGCTTACTAATAGTTGTTGGGTGACTTCTTATTATTTCTAATAGCACTTAAATCCTGAAATAAATATATTGTGAGACTTAATTATCCCTACAGACAAAATGAGTCCTTTTTCTTGCATTAAAAATGGAGCTAAAACAGCACTGTTTTTATTCATATACACACTTACTGGCCTAAAAACTTGTCCCTTCAAAATCACTAGTATTAAATTCTTATCAGCCTTTGATGAAGAAAGAATTATGGCTCAACAACAACCCTGTTAACATGTGTGTGCAATATATATTAAAACCCCCCTAATTTACTTCCAGAAGTAAGATGGAATGTTTTTTTTTACCACAGAGTGTAAGGCAATAGAGAGATTGGATTATGCTTTGTAATATTTGGAATTGAAATGGTTTCAAAACTCTTGATCATGGGATAAGGATTTTGAAAACAGGAAACTGTCCTGGTATTTTTATTGGACAGCATCTTAAGGAACTTAGTTAAAGGAGGATCTCTGCCCTCTCAATTCTGTATTATCATAGGCTGCTAAATCTTTCAAAAAACTTTTCTAAAATGACCAATGGGTCAAGACAAGGCTCATGGTAGTAATTCTCTATGAAAGATCAAAGAAAACAAAAGCGCTGCGTTGTGCCTGCTTCTGTTTCCCAGTTACTGGTATCATAGAAATAGGGGCTGAACCCACTGTCCAGCCTGCACGGTGAGAAAGCAATCATGTCAATGACTTTTGAGGGAGAACTGGTTTTTCTCCTAATAGAAGCAAAATAAGTAATTCAGATGGAAAACATGAAAATGCTGAATGGTCTGACAAACCTGCAGAATGTCTGTGACCAGGTAGAAAATGCAAGTTCAGCATTAAAAACAGAGTCTGTTCTGCTGAAGGTAAATATAAAGGATGTTAGTTCTGCCCTTTTCATAAGTACCATTTTGTGAATCAGCTCAATTTTTTAGAGGAGATGGATGTTCCTATGCACCTAAAACAGTAGGTATTTTTTAGACATAAGGGACTCATCGATTCCAGTGATTGTCTGGAGCTGAGTAATTGCTCACAAGAACAGATGCTCCAAGCACCAGTCAGGTGATTATCTTCAAGTGTCTTGTTCCAACATTGATAGCAGAGACATTCACCTTCTCCACATGTGGCTCATGATATTTGTCCTTGTAGCTTTAAGTGAGTGTGGGGTGTTTCTGAGATCTGATCAGGGATCAGCTTTGCTGACATACTTACTCTGGGTTCCCATTCAAGAGGGAACTCTGGGTGTGCAGCTCTGTGTGCTTTGGATCCCATGTCTCACTGAGTCTTCTGTGACTGGAGCTAAGGCTCTGGTTTCATTACTGTTTTGAACTTATTTAGCCTTTGCTAAAGCTTCCTAAAGCTTGCCAAGGCAAGCAGAGTTAAAGCTCAATTAAAAGCTGTACATACACTAAAGGTTTTATAATGACTTTTGACAAAAAGAATCTCCACAATTTTCAAACAGGAAGAATCCCAAATCTTATTGAGTATCTTTTTTGAAAATGATAATTGTAACTGTGTCACCTGCTGGGTAGCTTGTATACATCAAGTTTATTAATTTCCATTACTTTTCCCAAAAGCTGGGTTGCTCTCTCATCTCAGAGATGCACATAATTTTGTATTTCATTACAAATCTAATATGCACCTTAATATGATTTCTGAAGACCTTTCATAAAAATATGTTTTTTGCATACAAAATATTTTCAATTGATCTCAGAACACTGATAAATTCTAATGAACCGAAACTCACAAACTTAATAAATATGAACTTTTTGTTTTGCAGAGGACATTATATAAGAAGTTTAGTGATTTGACAAAAATCCCAAATTCAATTCTCAGTCCTAATTTTTACTCTTTAACAATTCTTCCCTGTTCTGATCACTGTCACTTCATGGGCTATGCACTTCTTCGCTGGTGCTTTAATTTTCATCCTTCTGAAATACTGTATTTCTAGCAGAAAAGAAGATACGTATGTTGTTGAATACTGCTCAGTTCCTAGGAAGTCAAACCCTTAAAAATAGGTATGTATAAGAACAAAAGAGAACATAAAGAACGAGGTTTTAGAAAGCCTCTTGAGACAACTGAAAGGTCGTTGTCATCATCATCATCATCATCAACATCAATCATCATCTTAATTTTGGAGAGATAAGCCATTCTTTTGGTTCCTCATAACCTTCTACAAGAAACAGCCTTTTTACAGAATACACTGTTTCTCATAATTCTTCATTAACTCTGGAAAGCTCTCCAAAACAGGATAAAACAGTACACCAGAAAAGCCTGTGTGCACCTTATCTGATCTCTGTGAAACGGCCTGATTTTCAATTCTGTCCTGTCCAGGGTACAAACATTCAGACTGTTTGACAGAAGAGTGTTGTCTCTTCTCAATTCAGTTTAGAGAACACAAATTTCCACATTCATAAGAGATTTAAAGTTGATAAGGTATCAATTAAATTGTGGTAACAGGTTTATACAACACTAGGCCATTATATTTGTTCAGTTTATCATCTTTCCTTCCCTCATGAACAAAATACCCAAACTCTACAGTTGATGGTAGTTTCATTTATTCAGCAATAGAAAAAATCATGCTTCCATGTAATTTACAGGAAATAAAGCTTTTTCACACAAGAAAAGTCAGTTTCTGGTCCAGTTAGTGATTAACAGCATATCTGAAAAGAAAAAGAAGAGCTTTATATGCGCTTTCCAGATTTGCAGTGCCATCCATAAAATGCAGATGTCCCTTGTGGTAATTAGTTTGCACCCTGAAGCAAGAAGCCTGATTACCCCAACATAATTAACTATGACTACAAATGTAATTAATGACCTGAATATTTTTCAGTACTTGGGGAAAAAAAAAAAAAAAAGGCAACATTGTAAACCAGTGATCTCCCCAGGCTGATTACAGTGTATATAACATAGAATCATAGGATACTAGAATCATTTAGGTTGGAAAAGGCCTTTAAGGTCAAGTCCCAATCATCAACCTGCTAAGTCCACCACAAAACTCTGTCCCAATGTGCAACATCTATGGATCTTTTGAATACCTCAAGGAATGGTGACACCACCTCTTCTCTGGGCAGCCTGGTCCACTGTTTGACCACCCTTTCCAGCTTCAAAACAAGCCTAGTGAATTGTATTAAGAAAATTAAGTGGAAGGAGACAAGATTTTTCTTGGTTGCCTGTGCTACATCTAGTTCTTTGGCAGCTGGGGCAAGAAAATTAATATCATCATAATAAGTACTCAGGTGGAGCTTAATTTTAGGACACCAAATCATAAAATCCGTATTAGAGGAACTGTAAGTGATTTATTAGCAGTAACTTCAGACATGTAAATATTGTGTTGCTTCTGGAGTCACTTATTGGTCAAAAAGGGTTTGCCAAATCTATTTTAAATTATATAGCCCTGGATATTGATCAGCTGCAGGAGTCTTCTCTAAAAATATTTAGCTGATACACATTTACTAGTGATAACTCCTTTTGATACACTATCTTCATAGAAGGAGATAAAATCAAATAGCCAGTCTTTCCAAGTATTAATAAAAACAGGATCCAGTTAGGATTGTTCTAAAATGACATATGAAATTGTTTACTTTTGAAATTACCTTTCAGGTAGGAACTATGTACTCACTTATTTGCAGTTGTTTGATTCTCATTTTCTAACTTGATTTTAGTTTTCAAAGGAAGCTAAAAAACCCTGAGAGCAGGCAAGCTGCCTGCTTTAGTTTAGCAAGGGTGCTTTTCATCAAAGTTTGATTTAACTCATCAGTCTTAAAACTGCAAACAAGCATAATTGATGCCATTAAAATATTCCATTTCTTTTTTTAAAAAAACCCTTCCCTTGCCTTCGAGGAGTGAAACTGAGTATCCACCTCTTTGTAAAGAAAATCTTTGTTAATTTGATTTTAAATTACTGGAAAAAGTCCTCTGAGTCATCATCTTTAAGAGATTATTCTTCCTGCAATATCATAATACAACCAAAGCAAGTGGAAGGTTAAATTACCTTATTATTTATGAGAGTTTACTTCAATGAGCAGTTGTATAGCATGGAATTTAGTGATGTTTTTATTTTTTCAGCAATAACTCAAGTAAATACCTTCAGATCTAGCAGAAATAATGTTGAATTTTAGTCTGCCTGTAGATTTCCAGTATTTAATAGTGTTTGCTTCACTACCCTGGAGTAATTTTTTTTAAAAAAAATAAAGATCAGAGCTTTGTGGGTATGGTTAAGTGCTTATCCTGGGCAAATTAAATTAAACCTCTGGCATATGATGAAAAGTTTGTTTCACCTAGTTGAGCATCTAATGAGTATGGATGAATTTAAGCTACTTACAGAAATTTTGTTTTTCTAAGCGTTCCTGGTTAGCATCCATTCAGATAGAGAAAGAGACACATTGCATTTATGTACACATAAGATTTGAAAGAAAGGTTCTGATAAGATTCTGATCTCTTCATAAGGTTTCACTTCAAATTGTACTGTCCTGTATTGACAACTGCAGTTATTACTGAAATATGCTGGCTCCCTGGCTTTTGATTAATACCATTGGCTTCTTCTTATTTCCGTGGGCTTTTCTGTACAATAGTGTGTACGTTCACTAGGAAGCTGTGCTCTTCATTAGCTTTTACTCTGAGCAAACTAGCATGTTCATTTTTTCCCCCTAGAACATGAACCTGGAAACTAGATATAGAATTTTTACCATTAAAATGTCAAGCAGCTGGGGGAAGGGGTGGATAAAATTTTGGATTCTTTTGAGATTACTGAAAGCTTTATACCTTTGACCTTGCTCCATTTGATGGTATTCCTTTATGAATTCTTCATCTTACTCCATTGCAAAAGCCTGAGATGGGCACTTTATTCTTTTTTTACTCATTATTACACATGAATAAAGTTCTGGACCCACCTTGTCTTTTGGGTTAGGATAAAGGAAGAAATTTTTGTAAAGTAAAAAGTCAAATATATTTATACTAGAAATATTCTCATTTTTGTGGAAACCCACAGGCTTTTAGACAAAGGATTTTGAATGAAGAGATTGTGTCCAAAGAAAGTTCGCAGCCAGTTTTTCACACCACACAGCTTGGTCACAGTTCTGTTACTAAGAGCTCATGTGGTTATCTACACTTGTTTCCTTCAATTCCACACTTTAAAAGCCCCTCAAAAAACCTCTTGTACAGCAAAAACCTGATTTGACCATGTCTTTTTGAAGTTTCCACCAGCTTTTTCCCTTCAAAACATTTTGTTCTGCCTTCCCCTTCCTTTTAAATCACTACATTTTGTGATCCTGCCTACATCCAGACCCTAATCCCTTCTTGCATCACCCTACTGCTTTTATTTGTTCAGGCTTTTCTTAGTATTTCCTTTGCCTAAAACTAGGTGCTTTCATTTAATGCCTTTATACCATTTATCCTATGCCTACACTGAATTTGAAGGTGTAATTGAGGTACAGGAAGGCACGGTCATGAAAGCCTTAATCTACCTGATTCTGTTATGAGATTTTTCCCTTCAGTGCAAACCTGTCTATAACTTGAGTGACCTGCTCAAGATGTGAGTCTCTTCACCTTGAAATCTACTTCTCCCCTACACTGCTCCAAAATTGCCTGGTTTAGTGCTAGCACAGATATATATCCTAAAGTGTACCAGTCATCTTAATTCTGGCAGCATAGATCCATTTATAGTGAATTTTTAGCCTAGAGCAATATGTGCCTTATTTCATTGGAACGGTTGTGTTCCGCTCCCAGAGAAGAATTTGTCTCTGTGTGCTACTTCCACTGGGTTCCAGACTATGGTTTCTTTGGCTAAGATTTCCTCCAATTCATATACACACTTACTGAAAGTGCCTCATGTCATTTGCTGACAAAAATAAGGTTTATTTCTATTCTGAAAAGAAATCAGATAATACACACTGCTCACTGTTGTCCCATGTTTCTGAGATTCAAAACATTTGGTAGCTGAAGACATAGGTGTGAACTTAACCACTTTGCTGCTGCTGATCTTTGCTGTGATGAGTTCTGTAGACAGCAAGTTGTGCTCCACCTTCTCCCCGTTATTGGTATGGTCTAGGGAGTGGGAATATTTTCACACAGAAAAGTGAAACAATAAATCTAAATAAATTTTTATTTTCTTTACTATGGAGGATGATTTCCCAATGCAATGTGAAGTCTGTGAGACTAAGATTATGGCCTTTTAAAATTTCTACTAAGCAAGTTATCCAGTACTGTATTTGGACTTTTCTCCACCATATAACTCATATTCCCAAGGGCTCCAGCTCCTCCCCAAGTGTCTTGTATCCTTTCTGATATTTTAAATGATAATATTTGCAATAAAAGACATACCATGGACTAGGAAGGATTTTCAGAGATGGAAATAAGGCTTCCAATGAAGTAGATGGGAACCACTTACATATTTAATGTTTTTGTACTTATTGATTTTAGGAATCCTTGTCAGCCTGTAAAGATGGAAGAACAAAGAGCAACAAGCCCTTTCCATTTTCTCTAGGGGAGTAAACAGAGAAGGGTAAGAGTGCCAGTCTCCAAGACCTCTGCTGGCAAAAATAGTTTGAGATATTTGTTCCATTTCAGGTAGTGCTTCCTTCCCATATAGACTGAAAGCCTTATGTATTTAGAGAGCTTCTCCTGCACTGAAGATGCCTCTTTTCTGTTGCTTGCCTCACACACAGACAAATGGTCTGCAGTTTCAAGCAGCAGTTTTGACATTACTGAAAAGCCCCTAAACTCCCTTTGGAGTCACCTGTTGATAACTGAAATTGTTCTTCCTGGTGCTGTTCCTGACCGTTGCTGCTTCCTCAAGTAACTTCTTCAGCTTCTTTTATTTTGTGGCAAGGTTTTCATTTAGTGTTCACAGTCCAGAGGAGCACTCTCAGGTCACTGTGCTGAGCAGATAGATTAGGCACACTTATTACAAAGCGTATTACTCCAAGGGATATTTGCTGGAGCAAAAGTATTACCAATGGCAACAACTGTACTTCCTGTTACTCCCAGGCTTTCTTCTTTCGGGGAGATTTTTGTCCTTTGTGTGCTTTGCTTTATAGACTTAGCTGTGCAATACCCAGGCTGTTTTGTACATCAGTGCCTAGCTTAAAATAATTTAATAATTTAATAACCTGTTTCAGGCTTTTATGGAGAATTTGACTGTGGTGTTACTGGGTTTTCACAATTTTGTGCATTTTATGCAAGCCCTTGCAAACTCTTGCAAAATGATATCATTAAATTTCTCGCAAAATTTATACACAAGCTGAGCTTTGTCTTGGCTCCAGTATCCTCCTGAGCAGTTGTTAGAGCTCTGCCTTTCTAAATTAGGTTCATTTGCATGAGATATTTCAGATTTATTTATTTATTTAAATCATTCTTATTGCTCTGGACTGATGCTCACATTTTATATACTTCATTCTGGTCTGGACTATTTCTGATGCAGGCCAAATTTCTTTGT
The DNA here is from genome assembly GCF_000738735.6 of Corvus cornix cornix. Lineage (NCBI taxonomy): Eukaryota > Metazoa > Chordata > Aves > Passeriformes > Corvidae > Corvus > Corvus cornix. Next base: position 68,312,452 of record NC_046357.1, read on the forward strand.
CAAAAATCAGGGTGAGATTTTTGGGTTTTTCTTTCAGTTCCTTTCCCCTCCCCCAGTTCTCTTGTTCCACACCTAATCAAAGTCAGGTCCTCTTTATAGATTATTGATCATCTTTTAATTCTTAAATAAAGTCACTGGCTTTTTGAAGTCTCATTATTTTTAAATACAACACCCCCAAAGGCTTTACTGTTACATTAAATTAAAAAGTACTCCTTGAACTAGTGTTGTGTATCAGAGTTAGCCATTTGGTAGAAATATGATTAATAATAGAAATATTTTTGATTCTTGCAGATACAGAATGCATCACCAGTAATACTTTTCCATCCTCCCTATCTCCATACATTCTATGGCTATTGAGCTCTTCAGCTTTTTGTTCTGGCTCTATTTCATCGCCCTGTGGGATTCAGCAGCTGCCCAGTGTTTCTAGTATTTTATCCTCTGTGGGCTAATCTTCATGACTGAAACCAGGATGAAAATTTCTGCGCTCAAACCACACAATTGTGCATGCAGCCAGTTCCTTGCTTCAAATTCTTTAACTTTGAAGTGGGTCGTGAAGAGCAAGCTACCATCTTCACGCAGGGATATCAGCTGGTGCTACACCTATCTCGGTGCTGTGCACTTAAAGGTTCAGAAATCTCCCAGGGTTCTTCCCTGCTGGGTGCAGCATAGAAGGATCTCACCTGGGACGTCAGCAACCCACATCAGCTCATTCATAAGGAGAAAATGTGTCCAACATACTTCCCTGCAGAGGATGGTCTCTTTGGTCTCTTGTACATTGTTTTTGGATACACAGTAAAAACTAACATCTTTTAAAAAACAGCCTCATTAAACAACCATGATTAAATGAAAATGAATACAAATTGCCTGCTTCTTTCTAGACTGAAAGCTGGTAGGTAGAAAAACAATTAACACTGTATCGATATTGCTGAATCAGCACAAAGAAATATTGTTCCTCTTTCAAGAACTCTTTTTGATTGTATTTCTGTGTTTCAAATACTTGTGGAAATATGAAAAAAGATAGCTTTCTTCTCTCAAATGAGTAATTTCATTAACAAAGATCCAGGGAATATTATCTCCTAAATAAGCTATGAAACAAGTTTGCCTGTAAATTCCGAATTACCACTTAAATGTCAAGTCTAAATCAGTGAAATTTGATTGAGTATACCACAATATCTTTTTAAATCATACTTAAATTGGGGCTTAGAGAGCCACCGACTTACTCTGCTAGGGGAATTCCTTCACAAAAGGTAAGAAAAATTAGGTTCACATGTTCTTATCAGGCAATAAATCTGATCTTATAAAATATCTGTGAGAAGTGCCTACATTTTTGTTCCAGAACATTTCTCTGTAAGAATCTTTTTTTTTTTTTGTGCAAGCATATTGTTTAATGTAAAGTATGCCTGCTTTAAAAATAAATTTTTTACCTTCTTGCACAAAATATTGGTAAATTTTTGAAGGGTTAGGATTCTGATTTTAAAATTAGTTTCTATGAATTGGAGCAGAACGTAAACTGATTTTCTGTTTAAATCTTAGAAGAAATAGCTCTTAATAAAAAATGATCACTCTTTATGTAAGATAAGATGCAACCAGCCTCCTACACATTCCTCCTACAAAATGTTCAGTTTAGATTTTGCCACTAGCTTGCACTCTAATTTGAAGACTTCCATCTATGCACAGAAGAATCCCCCGGTTTTGAGGGCACTATTTTCAGCACAAACTGCACAACTACCAGCCAAAGCTGAGAAGGTTCTGGCATGGTTTTGCTTATAACTACACCTCTGTGTGTTTATACACATGTGTACAGAAAGAAATAGGTTTTTGTATTTAGTGTTTTACATAAAGCCATTCATTATTCCATGAATTTCAGTCTGGGGCTTGCAGTCCTTTATTAAATGATTGACAAATATTTGAATGGTATTGAACAGAAACCTTAATATAAAGATTAATCTGTTTCCGTTCTCATATGACTTTAATTTACAAAATTCCCTTCTTCAAATAGTCTCCATGAATTCATTGTTTAACGTATAACCAGTTTTGAACATGTTCTTCTCCTCCTAACAGGAGAATGAAAGTTAATTTTTGTGTTTATGTTGTACATTTATCAAATGGTGATATTTTCAAAACCTGTACGGCACATTCTCCTCAGAAACACACAAAAGTCAGTTTTATTTATAAGCATGCAGACTTCTACCCTGTTTCCTGTGAATAGAAAAACCCCAAACAAACATGTCCATCAATACAAGATTTTTTTCCTCCTAGCTGTAGGAATTATGTTCCCATGCGTTGCATTAAAGTAGGTTAAAACATATCACTTAGGTTGGAAGGTCTAAGCTTCTGGCAAAAAGGGATAGAAAACCAGAAACAAAGGAGTCTTTTTCTGTAGAAGGCACACAGAAAGAATAGATGTAAAGGTCTGTGATCTGTTTATTTGCTACAGGAGTTATATTTTAACCAAGTAGCCCAGTATCTGTGCCGTGCAATTACTTGAAATGTGTCTGAACTTCACTTCAAGGCCTTTTGGGAATACATGACAAAATCGTCCTTTGTTAGTGCCCTAGTTCAAGATCAAGATTTCCAAGGGAATTTCTCTCTATAAAGCACAGGTGAGAACGATGGAGTCATTCAGAATATACTTGCAACTTTTGTATTTAACTTCCACTGACTTTCAACAAATCTTTAGTTAAAGGTTTACCAAACACAAAAATCATATTTAATATGCTGGAGTTGTAAAGTGAAATGAAGGGATAAAGGTGAAAACACTCATATAAACAGTATCAAGTCCTTGTTACAAAATCACAGGGGCTGCAGATTCTCATCTACAGACAGATATAGATTGCTGACCATATGTAGAGCTATAACATAGCTGCTAAGACAGTGACTAAGAAATACCATAAATTCAGGCTATTGCACCAATTTTGAAAGGATTTTTTCCTTCCAGACGTGCCCAATCCAAATCCCTCCAAGCCTACCGGGACCACTTCAGTCACTCATGCTATGTTTTATTCATGTGCCTATGTCATGGGTTTGTTTCACTGGATGAGGTGGAGATGGAATCCACCTCTCTCTCCTGTGCCAGCTTTGTTTTGTGCCCCAAGACATTGCAGAGGTCATGTGCCAGCAGGAGGATGGAAGATATTCAATTCTGTTCACTCAAGTTCATGCACAGAATTATTCTAATGTTCTGAACACTGGGCTTTTGATGTCCCAATCCCTAATCTTGACTACTTTGTGTTAAGTAGGTAATTTCATCAACTATAATGAACTGTATTTTGTGAATTTCCTCTCATTTGAAGAATAGAGGGGTGGCTTTTTTCCTGTTTTTCTTTTGCTTTACTAGTGAAGATTTTTGGCAATTACTAATGGGTTATATTAAGTTTAGTTAAATCCCTTGACATGTATGCTCAAGCACATAGCAATCTTGTGTCTTAACGTACTACAAAGAAGCTTTTCTCATAATTTGGGTACAGAAAAATAAATACCAGTGTATAAACACCTATAATAGATGAAATTAAACAGCCTGAAAGTACACAATATTAGTGAGCACTGGGAATTAATATATGAACTTAAAAAAAATGGTTGAGGAATTGCCTGAAAGGGAGATGGCAAGGAGCTCTGATGAAAGAAGAGCTAGTGTTCTGGAGACAGGCAATTAGGGATTTTTTCAAGTATTTAAACTGATAGCATTTAAATATTTTCATCCATGACCTTGGCAAACAGAGTAGGACTATGCTGTTGCAATGTGCCAATGCCATGTATTCAGTGTTTTATCAGGTCATGGCTACGTTCCAACTAAAATATATAAAAGGCCATATGGATTTCTTTTCCTTGCATGATAATCTGCTACTGCCAAAATAGGTTGGCTTTTGGCCCACTCTACACTACTGTTCTTCCCAAGCATGCAGAAAGAGAGCAGGACACAAACCTGTTTTGGGAAGACTGAGTGAATATCCTGGGAAGGCTAGAGCATCTTCCCTATAATTAGTGCAACTAATGGGGCTCTTGCTGTCCTCATCTTAACAGGACCAGGTGTCTGTATCACATAAATAAGCTCAGTTACTTAATTATTACTGGTTGCATACCAGACACACCAGTTAAGGAATGGGAGCATGCATGGATTCAGGACACGTGGGTTTAAAGGGCATGGGAGTCCTAATTTATGACCGACAGATGGGCTAGGGGAAGATGCTAATGTCAAGGCAAAGGAAGAAATCCTGTGTTAGTCTAAACTGCCTCTGTTCCCAGAAGTTAAATAAGGTAAGCTACCTAGTAAGACTTAGGGAGATCTCTGAGGACCCAGGGAAAACATATTGCTATTTTTTCAGATGATGGTTTTCAATTTTCCAAGTTTAAAATTATGAATAGTCAGAAACCGGAGGGGGAAAAAAATGGTCATTCCTTCTTTCAGGATTTAAAAATAACCACATATGTTTTTTCCTCTGCATTTTTAGGTATTTCATTTTCTTTACACCAAAGATGCAGAAGCATCTAGAATAATATCTCTGTTCTGAAAACTATTGTTTGCACTTATTCCAAACTTCAGCGGGCAGCTGGGTGAGGTTGACTGACATGATGCACAATGTGGTTACTCTACACTACTTCTCTTCTGCTTATTTATAATTTTTTATCCATGTATCTGAACTGCACCTATTTTCTTACAACCACCATTTTGGTAGATTCTTGCCTGAGAATTATTCTTCATAATTCTGCGTTAATGAGTGCTATTGATAAGAATAGTCGTAAGTGGTCTGGGGAAAGAAATAAATGATTTGCATATTGTGTAAACAACTTTGCACAATAATTGATCAGACTGGTCAGATTTGGACTGTATGTAGTGTAACAAACAGCGAACAATATATTATTTTTAACAAGAGTAATAGCACAGGACCACTATTAAATAATCCTTACCTAACTTTACTCTCCTGTCTTCCAAAAGCATAAGGCTCAGGGATTTCCAGATCTGTGGGTTTGCTCAGGCTCTTGTTTTTAACAGCCAGCAGATTCCTTTCTGAATTCTTCTGACGTCTTTGTGAAGCTATTTCTTCTTTTTGTTGTTGATGAGTCTCAGCTTTTTACTCTTTCCTCATATGGAAGCCATTCTAATCTTCCCTGTTCTGCATCCATTATTTTTTCCTAGTTCTACTATCATATTTTAAAGATCAAATAAGAAGAACTACTGACAATATTCAATAGGAAGACATACTGTTGATTTGTGCAAATTCTCAAGAATATTTTCTGGTATGTTTGGTGTGGTTTGTTTTTTTTGCCTTGTCTCTCCTAAGAATAAAGTCCAATGCTGTGATTTTCTTATTTGCCACTGACCACTGAATCTGACATTTTTCAGAGACATGCACAATTTTTTTGTGATAGCTACTTTATAGCCCATAATTTTGTATATATATAAAACTTTCCATATTCTGAAATTCATTTCCCAGTCCATTTGTCCTGTATCTTGTATATGTATTTCAACGCCTTATCCTGAAAAGTATGTTTGGTGCCAAAAGAATATAAACCCATAAAAATGAAAGAAAAAACTTCAGTAGATGTACATGTCCAGAATTAGTTCTGGTTAAAGGCATTTACATGTCAATAGAGAAGATATGTTTGAGGGGAGAAACTGAAGCATCAAGTCTACTAAAATTGTTGAAACCTTAATTAAAGCCTGGACAAAGTATTACAGCAAATGCCAGAATTATTTCACAGAAGAGACTCTAGTCTCAAAGACATCCAAAGACTATGGAAACATCAATAGGATTTTAATCTTCATGCAGGCCTGAAGCTACTGAAAGCCAAGAACATTCAAATCAGAAGGATTTGATACCAGAGGAATAACAAGAAATCAGAGAAATGAGGGAAAGGTGTCTTCCTTTTCAAGACAATCCAGAGAACTTCTTATACCAGAAGGGCTAGTTGAAATAAAAATCTTTCAAAAAAATTACAGTCAGAAGAGATCAGTTCCATCAAACTTTAATCTGCTTGCAGGGAAGTAAGTGTACCATCATAAAAACCACTTGCTTTGCAGTCTCTCTGTTGGTCAGGTGATTCAAATGTTGATATGAATTATGCAGGAAGCCTTCAGGAAAATTAATGTATGTTTCATATGATAAAAAAGGTGTTACCCTTTCTCTTCTTTCAGATCTTTTCCTAAGACTAATTACTAGCTAGATGCCCAAAAAAACATTAGGAGATATGGTTTGCTAGGTTACAGATCAATCACAGACAAGTGCTATTGCTTATTTATGATTCTAAAAGGATGAACTTGGAAATAACCAGTCATGAATCTAGCAGAAAGAAAACTGCCCTGTAATAATTTCTGAATATGATTAATTTGGTACCAGGGTCCTTTCTTTTTGAACATAGAAATCTTGTCTAATGAGAAATAGACACAGAGTTTGAAAGAAACAGGAGAAAAAGAAAAGGAAAAAGAAATAAAAATAACTTCTTCCCATGTCATTAGAAATAAACAATTAAGAGGAAATCTTATGAAAGGATGAGGGGGGTGATAAAATAGAACAGAAAGGCTACTGTAATCCTTTTTTGTTTTCTAAAGGAGAAATTAGCTGCTGTTGATAACTTTTATAGTAGACTAGACAAATGCATAGACACCTCTTGGAGGATCTGAAGTGGTAAGACTTCCAGGGAATAGGAGGATAGACGTATATACAACAGTCTCTGTGCTTTGTCCTTACTGTTAAAGTAAGCCAAATCTTGTTTTGTACCTGTTTATATATATTTGTGTTGTGGGTACAAGTGTACCGATACTGTAGAGTAGTTTTACACTCTCATCCTGGAGCAATCCAAGCCTCCTACTCTTATTTCCGATGTATACAGAACTATAAATGGGTAGATTTCCCAATAACTTCCTCTCAGTCCAAGAATCTGGAGTTGGGACTCTGAGGAAGAAAGACAGAAGGTAAGTTATGAATGTACATATTGTAAACATCTCTAAAGAGAGACCAGCCATTCTCATTCTTTTCTTGCTTTGAGTGGTCATCTCTGGGTGTACTCACATCAGAGAAGATCCCAAAATCTCCTAGGCAGAGCCTGGATTTACTGGTGTTAGACCACTTTTGTTAGAAGTTATGGATTGCTCTCGGTCTCCCAAAAAACTGATATTGGGGGATTTTTTGTGGCAAAAGACAGGCACTTGTTGATGCTATCTAGCATATCTTCAAAAGCTTGATCTTATTGTTGATCTGATCTATAACAACAGGCTGGTGGCAAGTATAAAACTGTGGAGAAAAAAAAGAACTACTAAGAAATAGCACTTAAAAATTAGGAAAACCTGAAGAAAGCAAAAAAAGTATGGCATCAATTGCAGTACTGGTGATAAGAGTGAGTGTCAAGCAAATATCTAAGGACAACTAAAGGATGTCAACTAAAGGGACAATTTTTAATTATGCATACTCTGTAGAAAAAAGCAGACCAGCCATCTAGGCAGCTGATACCAGGCTGATACGTAGCAGCTCACTTTTGGGTGTTAATCATGTCCCCAACAAGTCAGAATCAACTGTGTTCAGTAGCAGCTCAGAGAAAACCACTTGAAGCAATCATCCACATTTTAGTGTAGTAGAGAATTAATTTTTCATCACAACTCAAGCAGATTATCAGATGTAATGACAGAGGTAAGTGATGGGCACTGGGCCCTCCTGGGTGGATCCCCTTTGGCACCAGAGATTAACCATATTCTGTCACTTTTACCTATGGCAGAAAAATCCTACTCACCAGTCTAGTAGAAGGTAAATAAAAATTATTCATTATATTTATCTTAATATCCCATCATCAGATTCTGTCATTGTCTCAGACTCAGACATTCAAGAACCTATAACACAAACATTCCACCTAATTTGGATAGCTGGTAAACAGGTGCAAATCTCAGCAATCCATGTCACCTCAGCTAAAATGATAGTAAATATAATTTACTAATATATATAATACAAGGCATACTTGGGCTGCTGAAGAGGACACTCTTGTTGTAAATACCTACAAATATAATACATTTATAAATTTATTTTAGCTTACATTGATTTTCTATAATATATCCTACTTACTCTATTCCTCCATCACCATCCTGCTGACCAGCACAAATTGTCATAGAATGGAGTTTTCAATAATATATCAATATTGAATAAAAAATGTTTCTGAGAGCCATACAACTGGTTGTTATTTCCAGCCCTGCTCATGTAATTTTTGTATTTCATTGCTTTCAACAGCTGCAAGACAAAATGAAGTGGGGACATCCTGACATTTTTCACATTTTTAAATTTTATATATTTTGAAACTTCAATCCCAGGAAAATATTCATGAGACAAGTATCTCTTTTGCATGCTTATCTAAATGTAGTAAAATTTGCAAATTTGGATCTCTGACCCAGCCATTTGAGCCAGAATGCCTCCCACAGTTGTGCTACATGTGCATATTTGTTTGTTATATTACCCCCTTTCCCCTGAAACCATAAAGCAATCCTGTGTATTCCCAGCTAAGGAACAGATGTGATTTGTCATCTACAACAGGCAATATTCTAACTTGAACTGACAAAAAAATTAAAGCTCCACTGTTTAACAGCTTAGTATTAATAGATATTAATTACAAGGGAAATAAGAAAAAAAAATACCAAGGTTTGCAATAGATGTCAATACACATCTGGTTCTGCAAAGCCAGAAGCTGCCCTGTTTTGGAAAGTAGGCTGTTCCAAGAAAGAGAAGAGTCAATTGAATCTGCAAAATCATCGGTACTTTCCAAGTTCTGTATAGTTGCTTTCTGGTACCAGACAGGCTAACAGAAGTGTTAGAACATGGTATACTGGAATAGGGGTGGTATTGTATTGATGTATAGAGGAGGAACCTTGAAATTCACAGTCAAACATCCTTTCTCCTGACACTAGTGGCTCACTGGAAACCAGCTTCCTCTAAGTGTGGTATTTCTGTCACCTTGCTTATCTTAATGTAAATCAATAACTGTATAAGAATGTTTATTAGATAATTATTACTACTTGCATCAAAAATGAATTCTTCATAAAATATAAAAATGTATTCTGCATCTAATGCATAACAGAAAGATATTGTTTCTTGCTAAAAAAATTTTTTTTTGAAAACCCTAAATCAGTTTTATAGTGTGATTTCCTTTGGTATTCATAAAGGAGATTAGCAGAATTAGACTTACAGTAAAGCACACAGAAAAGCAGAAGAAATAGTGAGAATTAAGTTTATGAGACAGCTAAACTGAATTGTAGGGTTTTACGGTTTACTTACCCCTACAGTCCTTAAAGTTAAGAGTGTCCACATGTGAATCCCTAGAAATTCCATCAGGTATCTTGAGAGGAAATTAAATACCATATATCTGTTTCAAGATCAGCTGAGACAATCTTGTCAGTCTTCAGCTAGAGAACACTAAAATCACAAAGGATTGGTTGAAATAGGTGAACATTTACAATTTATACTTATTACTGACTGATGTGAATATCAAACTGGAAAGTGACCTGAAGCTTCTCACAAAAAACCCCAAACCACAGAGTGTACACTCTTTAGGGTAAGGAAAAGCAGACATATTCTCCCCAGACCGCTTCCATAATGACCCAACCCCACAGTGCGACCTCCAGCAGATCTGCCAGTGTCAGCACACAAGTTTTACACTGCTTGAAAAGACAGCAATGGAGGCTGCATCATCTTGAAAGACTGGGATCTGTAAGAGAAAACAAATCTAAACTTAGGAGAAAGAAAACCTTCATGTCAAAGAGCAATGGTGTCAGCCTCTCATTTCTTTGAGGGGCAGCATGTTCCATTCCACAGTTTATGACAGATTACATCAGACTTAACTTTGGAGAGAAAAATACAACTAGCCATCCCAACGTACCATTTTTACAACACAGGAAATGACAGAGCAGTTTGCAGGACACTGAATGGATGTGCCAAATGCTCCCAGCTTTCTTTGAACCAGAACTGACCCATTATAATGCAAGTAATGCAAGTGGCTATGATCATAATGCACAGGGCTTTTCTGGCTTTATTATGGCAAGCTATAGGTTTTAGCTGTATTTTTCCATCTAGGCAATCAGATACAGCAATACAAAATAGATTTGTAAGCCAGATTCTTCTGTTTCTCTTGGAAGTGAAGAGAAGGTTAATGGCATTGTTTTTACACTACATATCCTCCCTGTGAATCCAGTGTCTCGTGGCGCTAGCTGCAAGAACAGATTATTAAACTCTCAAAAAATTTCTAGGATAATTTATACCTAAACTACATGAAAAATTTTTACATACATGGTTTAACTTGTAAAATTTTCTTATGCAAATTTTGGCAATGGATAATAAAACGTTGGATATTGGTCTTTGTATGCTAGTAGAATAATTGTTAACAGACAAGATGTGGATGTGGTCCAAAACTGCGAGAATTCCCATTATTTGCTACTGAAAGGTCAGTAATGGTGTTACATGTACTGAATGCTACTATTGAGAAGACTCAGAGACTTCTGCCAGTGAAATGTTACACTACTTGATAAAAGGTAGAGGACTCTGAAATAAAAAACTCTTAAGACAATGAAGAAGAAATGGTGACACTTTCTCTCCTAAACTCACAATTGTATTTACAGCCTTGTAGTAAACAACATGGAAATAATTGGAGACATGTTTTTTTCAGATGCAGTGATGATGCACTAGAAGATTGATTATGCAGATAAACAGAGATATTTAAATAGTGAAAAATGGAGAAAATTAGCTGGAATAGCAAATTTCTCTGTTTTCTGAAGTGACAGGACGCTGAATTTAGAGCTTCAGGGATGTAAATGGCATTTTATTTTGGCCCACTTGCTTCATCATGTCCAAAATTACAGTGAAAACTGTATCAAAATTCACACCTCCTCTTCTGAACTGTATTATACAAAAGCAGAGATGTATAGTCAGAAAAACTTGGCCATGTGTAGGTCTCTACTTAAAGAAATCCTGCATTCATAACTTTCCCTCAATTGTATTTGAAGCCATACTTACAATCACACTTTTTTCTTATCTTGTTTGTTGTTAGTCTTCTATTAGCCTTATCTTATCTTTCTTCATGTAAGGAACTTGGAGCAAGCTGAGCATCAGGCTTGGAGAAAGAAAGCAAGCCCTTCCAAGCACAAAACACAGACTAAAGCCATTGTCATGGCAACAGGAATGAGATGTGAATGCTCCTGTTGCCTATATTCTAGTACATAGGTAAAGATAATATAAGTTTGAACTGGAGGTGCAATACTACTTGATTCCACCTCTAAATTATAGATTAATTCATATACATTTCAAGGGAAAAAATATTTAGACTTATTTGTGCACTAATCAATCTTAAGATTGTATAATTTTCAAGAATGTGAAACAGTGTGGAGGTATAATATAAAAATCAATATTTATTTTTTTTCAAATAAAACACCATGAACAGTTTTTTCACAATATTTTATGTTGAGAAAATATTCTATTTTCCAGAGTCTGTCCTAAATAAAATTATTTCCTGAAATTCAAAGTATAAACCAAAAATACATTCCGTTGCACCCTACAGTATGCACACCCGTAAATTGAAATAAGATCATTGTAGTCAATAATCTAATAGGTACATGATTTGTAACTGTGTTTTTTCCCTTACTTACTTTAAAAGAGGATTAAATACATTTGAAAAGGCTTTCAGAAGAGCACAGATCCAGTGGTCTTGTACTATAATCAATATTTGCAGAGCGCATGAACGTTGTCCTTACTTGTACACCTGTGCATCATCTGGGAAAACAACCTGTGTAAACACATGTGTTAGAATTCTTATACATAGTCTTCTGGCATTGATCTTACAGCTTTCCCTGACGCTGAATTGTTATACCGCAACCTCCCAAAATATATATTTTTGAATTTGTCTTTACATCCTGTTATACTTTTTTAAAATTTAAATTATTTTTTTAGACATCCTTTTGGCTCCAAGACTGCTGTGTCCAATCTGTTTGATCTCTTGATGTGAGATCATATTCCAGTACTAAAGCTGAGCCCCAGACGACTAATCTCCACATAAACACCTTGGAAAGGGCTGTGCAGGGAGTGTTTCAGTGAACCTAAGAGCAGAATTCTCTGAGTCACTCTGAAGACCTATTTGCTCCCCTTGAATGCAGAAAAACAAAAGTAAAAGCCTCCTGTGGCTACAGTTTCCCTTTCCACACTGGTCTGCATGGTTGCTGTCATTGAGTATCCATCCTCCTGAATGAGATTACTGAATGCTTTTAATATTTCTGCTTTTTTGACAAAGCCTGCCACAAACACATCCAAATGCATCTTCTGCTTTATGCACCAGTCCCTTCTATTACAGAGAGACATATTCAAGGTCTCAGTTCTAATTTTCAAAATTCCAATGACTTCAAAAAATTTATCTAAATAAATTACTGCATGGGAATATGATGGTATTAAGAAACTTACAATTTCAATCAAGATGAAACATTCAAACACCTGATGGAGACTAAACCAAGCTCCTTCTGGTTTTAACTACCAATCTAAGCCATCACTCAAAGTAAAACTGAGGAAGATTTTTAAAAAAAAAAAAAAAATCTCTTTTTTCTGTCTTTTCTGTTTGAATTCACAGGTACAGATTTTTGGCTTTCGGTAGCATTGTCCTTATGCTGAAAAACTGTTTAATCAGACTTAAATTGAAGACATTTCAATAAACCATTGAGATCTACCTTTAATTTAGACACTGTTTTGCTACCTGGATGAGAACAGTTAAGGTTTTTTATCTCCCATTTTCAGATAGGAGCTTGTATCTGTTGCCATTCTCAGAGTGAAACAAATAAATCTTTTTGTAAAGGGCTTCTCCATTTGGCTTGCCAGAAGTCAGAGTCACATTTTCTCTTCTCAGACTGGAACCATTATCAGCTTGCGTTGGTGGGACCTATGCACTGTTCCAATGACAGAAATCCACATGTGCTTTCCAAGACCTCTAAACAAGAGTTTTGTAGGGTTGTCTGATGCTGCCCAGCTATGAGAAATGTTGTTGTTTGTCAGCCAGAGTGACACTGGCTGGTTTTAGGCAAGCAGATGCTGTAAACTGATCTCATCTTTATATGAATATCTCGCAAAAGCCATCATGCCAATCCCCACTGTCCCCTCCATAATGTAGAGTAGAAGACTGAATGTTTCTTAAAATAGTATGAATTTTTAGATTCTAAATATTTTACCTTACCAAAGAACTGTAGGTTCATATTTCTCCCTTGATCTCTAATAGATGTGAAAATTCACTATAAACTTGCTTTATTCTTGCTAAGTTTCAGTCCACTTACACAATTCCAAGTCACAGTTATGTTGACACCAGTGTACTTTGGTGTTCTCCAGTGACCTAGCCTTGGCTACATGCTCTCTCAGTCCCGTTTGCATATGTCCCACTGCCAAATTTCCCTTTTCCCTAGCTTAATTCTGTCTTGCCTTTACTGAAGTTTTTAGAACTGTAGAATATCCAACAATTTACAATAATGCAATAATCTTAAAAAATTCCTCTGCCTGTGATGAGCAGTGGAGCCATGCTCTGATCATCATCTGTTGTTTCTCTCCCCTGTCAAATACTTTACTTTTGACATTCAAGCATTCTCTATGTGATCAGGAACACTTTATTATGGATTTGAAAGTGAACTGTATTTCTAGAATAGATCCTTTCCTGTTGATTTTCCAATTCCATAAATCCACTTAGTTGTCTCTTTTCCTTAAAAAAAATCAGCTATCTTTGAGTGCAAAGCATCCTATAACCTTTTACCATCAGTAGAAATTTAAATATTTATATTTCTTCTAATCATTGGAGCATAGACATAGATCTCCTAGAGCAAAGCAAACCTTTTCTCAGGAAATGTGTTGCTGCTTTCCAAAGTAATTCAACAAAGACTGAATTAAAAATGAATACAGCAGAATTTCAGATTTGCTGATTAGCAAGTGTTTACTTGTCCATTGGATTGAACCAAAGAACTCTGCACTAACTGCAGACTTTCTCCCACAGTAACTGCAATACACACAGTAGGGAAAATTACTATGTACTTGATCCTCTCAATAAGTTCTTAAAGTAAGTTCTCTGTTCCTAAACCTATGTCCAGTGTGAAAGACAAAATAGGTAGATGAGTATATGAACAGCCACTGTAGTTTTTCCAACCTTGACCACTAGAATATACATTGGTGTTTCTCTTCTAATCCATAAAGTTCTTCTGGAAAACTGGCAAATCCATAAGCAGATGATGTATAATTGAAGCAAAGTCCAAGAAAACTCCTTTCATTTATGGCTGTCTGGGAAATTGTCTTCTAGGGCTGTCTGCTTTCTCACTTCTGTTTCTGTCCATGGAGATTTCTTTGTTTATTGCCTGGCTATAAAAATTAATTTAAAAAAATATTCACATTTCTTCTCATTTGATCATACTGACAACCTTGTGTTTTCACAGGTCAACTAAAACTGTATTGATTCTTATTCAGACTGCAACACATACCAAGACAACATCTTTCAGCGAACAAGAAGGAGCCTTCAAACCTGGTTTGAAGCATCATTTAAGACAAGAGAAATCACTTTTTACTATCATAGCTCTGTCATTACCACAAAAATGTTTTCTCTTTGCTCTCTGGATTAGTTTCCATTTACCAGTACCTACTTTTAAAGCCAAATGTAGAACACAAAATTAAACCAAACACTGATGCCAAGTTACTGTGCATCAATGCCAATTGTTAAAAATTCTTTTAATCTCAGTTTTTGACTTGATCCATATGTAAGGCAGCATTAAATTAGTGATTGCTCTCACTTTTAGAGGAACTGTAAACTCGCACCCTGACCACCCACAGTTCCACACCTCCCATCACAACACAGCCAGCACCCTTTCAACCCTGTTCCTCAGTGACCTGCATATCCAAAATAGAGCCTGTCACCACGGTCACAAGGCTTTGGGCACATAATGCTTTAGGCAGTACCACTGTGAAAACACTGTGACTAGAAAGCCCAATTAAACTTGTATTTTTATCACAGTTTGCAATAGAAAATGGAACCGGAATTCTATAGGCATCATGTTGCCAAATTTTAAAAATCATGACAGAGATGACATGGCATTCTCAGAGTCTAGATATGTGTTGGGGGTGGTGAGATGTGGGCTTGCTTGGTGTTTTTAATTTTTTAATTGAAACATGGGAAAATTACAAGGACTGCTGTAAGATTCCACACAGATTTTGATAAAGCCCTGTGGAAAGAGATCTCAGTGCGTCTTCTTTTCTTTAGCTACTGATGTTTACTTAGGTGGTGCTTAGGCCTCTACCAAAATCTCGCTAGGTCAGTGAAACACAGACATTTTATTTCTTGGATTTAGAAGAATGCTCTTGAATCCTATCTTGGAAAAGCTGTTTTGTTCTCCCCAGTTAAATGTATATCATCATCAATGAATGCTTTTCTGCATCAAGGACAGAATACTTTTCCTTCTTGACTAGCACTTAACTTGATTCATTGTTTCATATATTATATATTAAAACCAAAATATCCCATTATCTGGGTAAGAGTTATCAAAAACACTTAGAAAATTTACAGAGATCCATTTCTGATCCACATCTGCAGGAGCTTTAATAGCTACAACTTTCCAAACTATAGGTTTCCATTTTCAGCTACACCTCATGTGTTCTCTCTCAAAAGCTACTAAGAGTTGCTAATCATGTTTTGCATAGACTGTATCTTTAAAAATGAACTTCCACAAACTCAAATTGTAAGGTACCTTCCCTATCAGCCATTACACATTGATTAGCTATATTAAAACCCAATGCAATGTAATTATTATCATCTTGGCTTATCTTTCAAACTCCCAATATTTGATGAATGAAAATTCACAACTCATTTTGTGTATTTGAATACCAGTTAGGCTAATAGGTTGTGGATCCTTCCTTGTGTCAAATCCATTTGAGTAAGTTTGCCTTAGAGTTACGTTTGAGCTTTCACAGATTCTTTCCCATGTCTACTAGCCAAGTCAGCAGATTTCACTTACTAAGATACAAGAAAAAGCAATGGAACTGATTTGGTCACGGTAAAAACAAACAATCCCTTTTGGCATGCAAACCTGAATCCTTTATCTGGTTGAAGGACTTTTACTAACATGCTCTATTAAGAATGTTTGTAACTGCTGCATTCAATCTTTTGACACCATCACTGTCAATCTGAATTGCTTCCATTAAACTCATACTGTTTATTTTAGCTTGTAAAATAAATACTGTTTTAAATAATTCAAAACAAAAGAGAACACAGATAATACTTCTTTTCACTGTCACATGTATTAAAGTGTTTTGTGAAAAAAGGTCATCTTGTGTTTGCAAAGCCGTGTCTTTACACTACTACAAGTGATTCAGACAGCATGGCTCATTTAAGATCTATTTTGTCTTCATTAGGCATTTTAAACTGCAAGACAGGCAATTATTAATTCTGAACATATGCAGGACTTCTGGAAGGTAGGTTACAGGTGAACTTGTGGATGACCAAAAGGTCCTGAAATGAAAAGTATGTTATATCATGAAACTGAGGAAGAGAAAAAGGGATAACAGCACTGAAGCCTGTTCAAGTGGATTTTCAGAAACAAAGATGTGTATTTCTGAGGAGGCAGGCCAGTGATGTGAGGCAGTTTTGGCAAGCAAGTAAGGCATGTGCATCATTTGCATGAACATTGATGTAGACTTAAAATATGTAATTCTTGAACATTCATCACATGTCATGCTCCGGCTGACCCTGCAGGTAGCCCAGCTCCAGCTCTGTTAGTGTGCAATGGGCAGAGCTGGAGGGCTGTGTGGATGCTGGAGCCTACAAATGCCCACACATTTAGCTGCCATGCCAAGAATGGAGAAAGGACAAAGGGAGTAAGTTAAGACAGAAATAAAAATAGACCAGCTATCTAGGGAGACCATGAGACTTTGGAGATCATGATTTGAAAGGAACAAAGGCATGTGCTTTCCTGTATGGTGGATGCATCTGGTGCATAGGAAGTGGCAATGGTGGAGGTAAAACTGAGACTGAAGTCTCCAGTTTACTAATACCCATAACATGAATGATTTTTGTAGACTGTCAAAGGGCATCATATTAACAGGCACTGCATATCAGGAAGAATGTGTTATATGGAAAACCCGAAGCTCTGAAATGTGTAATCAAAAATGTCCTTGCCTTTACAGTCCAAACAGCACGTGTTTATATAAATGATGGATATTTTTAAAAATTTAATTATTTTCTTACTACTCTTAGTGCTATTAAATCACTTGCCTAACGGAAGGGGAGTAATGGAAATCATGCATTCCTGATACTTCACACAAATTCTGTCATACAAGGATTAGGTGATGCAATATGGACTTGAAATATCTATTAGTTCATAAAATATGTATATTGGAAGACTGACAGGTCCACAATTTAATATTTTAATTAACAGACAAATTGGAGACAGACAAACTTTGTGTCAGTAACAGCACTGTCTGAAAAATCCCAATAATTCTCCATTGACCTGAGCTTATTCTAGACAATATATTATTTTTATATGTTCCCTCTTTTAGAAGACAAAATTAATACCTTTGGCTGATTTTTGAAATTCATTATATTATGACAGAGTAGTTATCCTAAAATAAAAAGGGAAAATTACTGAATCTGTGTTTAATATTTTATCACATATATATATATATATATAACTCACTGCAAGTCAAATAACCCTCTAAATCTGAGCAACAGTGTTGCAATCAGTAAAGATGTAGGGAGAGATACAGCATGTTTTTTTTAAAACACAATGGACAGGCATACATCAAATACAGTAAGTATAATTTCATATAGCAAAAGAATACATTACTGTTTACTGGAATTAGTGGAATATGTTTTGTCCATGTGGCCATGCTGATATTAATTGATACCAAAATAGGATGACCTTAAAATGATGAAGGGCTACTGTAAATTGGACCCAGAGCCATTGTCACCTGTTAGATGGTATACACTTTCATCTTTTATCTTGAAACATCAGCTTCAAAATTGTGGGGATTTACTCTGTGTATATGTTTGCTTTTATATTTATAGTTAAGACTCCCCAGACAAACATCAAATAGCCTCAGGCACTGACTGAAATTTATACTTTATTGTCTTTGCAAGTCATTATGCTCAAGCTCCACCAACACTTTGGGAAGCAAACCTGCCAAACATCTATGCCTGTTCAACATGCCCTAAGCAATTACAGAACATTGTATTAGCATTATATATTTTTTTAAAAAGCATTCAGTCTAATTACAGTTGAACTGTTATTCTGACTTGCTATATTCTAATGGTGTGTTTGTTAATTTACAATAACAGCTTCCATTTTATTGCTCCCAAATGCTTCAAAGATAAACATTAATTCAAGTAAAAAAAAAACTCTAGAATTTTAAACCTTCTAATATTTTCTACAAAGTCAGTGCAAGAGTTCCTTTGCAAAAGAGCTGCCCATTTCCTTCCCACACTGTGCAATCTTACATGTTTACATCTCTGAAGTTAGTATCTATCCTCTTTTGTTTGGCAGCTGTGAAATAGCTTGCACCTTTGATCGGGAGTTCATCTCACTACAGATAACTGTTATTCCCAACAGATACTGACGTATGAACTTTTCAAAGAAGTAATCTTTTTTGTTTCTCTCATTTAAATTTTTTTTTAAAAATTTGTTACAGCCAAGGCATTAATGACACTGACCATATCTCACAATAACATTACCTTTTATTAGAGATCTTATTTTACATATCCCCATAAGATATAAAACCTTCCAAGAGAAAATATCAAAAACCTTCAGCTGAAATCAGTTTGTTTCAGACAATATGAGGAAGTAAACCAAAGAAAATTAAGATTAAGGAATGTAAAAAACCCCCAAACCATAAAATCAGAACAGGTACAATTCTGGTTTGGAAAGTAATTACAAGGTTTTAAACTATTTCTTACACAACATTGTCTTTAAAATCATACTGGCAAGGTAAAGATGCTGATTTCTCTTAACCAATAGCTACAAACCCAGCAGCTATAAAAACAGAAAAACCCCAAAATAATACAATTGAATCAGATGGCCAATTCACAGAAATACTGCATAAGAATTCATTGAGACTTGTGGAAAAAAAAACAAACCAAAAATCCAACAAAGGCCCAAATCAATGAAAACACAACCTCATTGACAGCCACATTCTGAACCAATTCAAGCAAATTTTTTTTTGAGACTTTGACGGGAGTTTTGACTTAGTTAAGGATTTCAGGAAAGGATCTTGAATTGAAAGCTGTCATCACACAAACAAAAAGAAGCAAAATAAAGGAACAAGGATTACATCTGCTGGTTAAGGAAAATTCAGGCATCATGATTGTACAGCTGATGATAAAAGTAAAGAACAAATGCTATATGAATAATCTTTCAAAGCAATTCCAAGAGGCAAAATACTTTAAAACTTTATTGCATCAGAATTTTCCTTTTCTGCCTAACAAAACTGAAACAGTATTTTGAATGTTTTGTTGCACAGAACACATAGAAGTCTCTTAAACATTTTAATTCTGAAGAAGCAACAAAATAAATGGTATGAGAAATTTCTGCTGGCAAGCCTACTAAGCTTTGAGTTCCAACAAAAACCGGTATTTTCAAATACTCTTTCTAAGAAAAGTTACAGTACATGTTTATTGCATGAAAACATCCATTAATTGGATCTATCTGATTCTTCCATTTGTGGTTAGTGGTTCCTATATTCTTGATGTAACTTGCACCAGATCCTACTAAGTATTCCCATTATTACAAAACACACAGTAGATTGAATTAAGTAAGAAAATCTACACAGTCTCAACTGAGATCCAACCTGTGACAATGCATGAAATGTAAGTATGACTTCCATTGTCTTTTTAGATAGCCTGTAGCTACATGAAATAATTTCATAGACTTCAATATTTGATATAATTGTTGAACAACAATGATGAAATTAAATACAGAAGGCAATATTAGAGCTAGCACATCTTTTTACCAGTTATGATGACTTTTCATGCATTAGTATTGAGGATAAGCAACAAGGTATGGAAAAGGAAAGCATAAGCAAGACATAGAAGAACAAGCTATGAAAATAAATGAAGACTATAAAATGGGCTCATATGCAAGTGAATGTTTATATATATTAACTGTAAACAGCAGCTCTACTTAGGGAAATACTCACACTTGGATGGCTTAAGTACTAAATATGAACTAATATGGGAAAAAGCAAAATCTCCATTCTTCAGTAACATGAACACTGGCAATATGAGGTTCCAAGTTTGAAAAACGTTGTTTAAAATATAGGCACATGATTCTGAATTAACAGGTCACCACATTCTGTGACATGCAAGCACGTTTTGATGGGTTTGCAAACTATGTCTTGCTTACTATCAACTCTCTGCATCAAGTTGCAATTTTCTTGAAAGCAGCTGAATTTAGCTTCTACAGTTATTCTTTTTTTGTCGGTGTTTCACGTCATGACATCATATTAATACATTCAAATAGTCAAAATGTTCAGAATAAGATAGCACAAACTTGGTGCAGGAGTACATAGATCAGTGTGGCCAGCATTGTCAAACAGGAGATACACAGCTTAAGTATTATATAAACAACCTTTTCCCCAAAAACATTAACATAGACACCAAAATTGTCACAAGACATATCAAAAAATAAGGCACATTTATTTTGATATGGTAATCTTGAAATAGAAAACTCATTTCAGAGAACACTGGTATCTAAATGAGTTTTATAAAAAATCTTGTACTCATGATAATTATGGACATTTCTCATCATGGTAATGTAATAATTGCACATATCCCAGTGTGTCAAGTAACAAAATGGGAGTTTTAACAAACATTTCCATTGCAAAATTACTTTGTAGGTTCACGTTTTCCTATTTACATAACTCAGGTGAATGGTAGAAGTATTAAAATCTACCATCACTTATCACAAGTACTGCAGGCTTTCATTTTACCACAATTAATAATCCCCTTTGTGTTGAATAAATTGAAATTAATTGTGGAATAAATTGAGATTATTGTCATTTATATAAATGATTGCAAATATTTGGACATTAGCTACCACACAGGAACATTTTATTCCATTTTATTTCCAAGCTGCATCAGGACTTCCTACACTGAGTTATTTGTACATAAATTCATCAAGAATCAGGAAAAGAAGGCTGTTTAAAATCTAATCCCCTATTTATGAAAATTAAAACACCAAAAACATCATTAATTAGCATTTAACCTGAGATTTAATCTATTGAGAGGTTAACATCCATAGAAATTTCTTCACTTGTTGCATTAACTGATAATGAGGTTGCTTTTTTTTGGGGAAATAAAAAAACCTGAACAAAAAAAAAGTTGCTTGTAACATGGCTTTCCATTGTGTTGATAAAAAAAAAAAATTATAGGATGCATCTTTTTCTCACAGTATCCAGAAGCTTGAATAACATTGATGTGCTTCTTATTGCACGTGAAACTCAGAGGAGATACAATTGCAGATTCTTCTTCTCTATTTGAGTAGTAAAGACAGATTTCATCTCAGCCGAATCCGGAACGTATTTATCTCCATAGAACTCATATTTATTTCACTTATATTTCTGGCATCTGGAGGTGAATGCATCAAAGATAAAGATGTGGGTGTAAGACTTTCCACTCTGAATTTGCTAAAGAGTTTGTGCACCTTTATCTGGAGGGGAAAAAAAAAAGCAAAAAAAACCACCTACATTTAGAAAAAGTAGTATATAACTTAAAATTGTACAGCTCCTTGCAGGTACCAGCATAGAAATTCTCATGCCAAAGATTTTGAATATTTTTAAGTATCATAGATCAAATACTGTGCACTAATTTAGATCTTTTTAAACAGTATTCATTTGCTACATTTCAGTGTAATTCAATCAGTATATTTAAAATGACTAGAAATGTTTGGATTTGAACTCTTCTTGTTTCTAAACAAAACAGTATTTACTCTTCTGCCTAAAGAAAATCCCAAACCTATTTTAAAAATTTTATCACAAAATTCCTACAGCTTAATAACCATACCTTTCCCTGAGTAGTGGAACAGAGCAGACCCATGTCTCTGTTTGAAAATCTACAATCAAATCCCTTTCTGTGAAGTACCAGAGCAGCTTCATCAGATGGCTTGGTATCTACCTACAAACAAACAATATAAAAGATTGCTCACAGAGTATCAGGAAGGAAGACATTTTAGGACACCAAAAAAATTATCATCATACAGGTATGGAGACATTTACACCTTAAAAAATGTTCAGCCTAGATTGAACTGTCAATGGTTTTTTTAAACACTTTATAAAGCTAAACAGAGAAAGAACTAAATGGCAAAGAGTTGGAACATATAATGTACTACAGAATATATATGTAAATTGTTGAGTTTAAAGCTCAACAGATGCACACGTACAGGTTTGGGACTGAAAAGTAGCTACCATAGTTGTATTAACTGGTTTCCCACAAAAATTAGATGGCAAAACAGAAAGCAAACTAGAAACCATATGTTTACTACAATACTCAATTTTACATATTAAATGGGATTATGCTGAACAAACTTTCATGTTGGGAAACTGCCCTGTATCTCAGCTTAAGGCATACAGAAAACTGTACACTGAAATACCCATATGAAATAAATGTTATGTTTATCTCTAAGACATTCAGTGCTTAATAGATATTAAAGATATTCAGAACCTTAACAGATATTAAGATTAAGCTGCTCCTCATCAGATTTGTGCTCCAGATCCTTCTCCAGCTCCACTGCCCTCCCCTGTGTCAATGTCTTTCTTGTGGCTGCACCCCTACACTCACCGTAGTAACTTATTTACTATGATGCATTACTTTATTTGTTTATTTATTGTTGTTTTACATTCTTCAGCTCTTAATCTTATTATATATATAATAAGAGCATAAAAAAGATGGCTCTCTCCAAAGCCATGCCCGTTCTTCAGGCTATTTTTCTCTTTCTTATTTCTGGTTTACTTGTTCTTATACTGGTGCTTTTTCACAAAAGCGTCTGCCATGAGTTAGTTTCATTTCTGGTACTTTAGAATGTATCTGCTGCTTGAAGAAACCAATACCAACAAGCACTAGCACTCTGTGATGCATTAGCTCCTGAAGGTGTACCAACGAGGTCTTAATCTAACAGACTTTCCACCTAAATTTCTCTTCGTAAAGGAGATCATGGATCAGCTTGTACCAGCTTCTTTGAAACCCAGCATGACAAAGATTCAAAGTACAAAAAATTTATAGTATAAAGTACTCACCCATATAATAAAAAAATTATAAATTTTGTTGGTTTAAGTTCCTCATTTAAAACAGTAAAATTTTACTCAATAGTATCTGGAGTTGAAATGAGATACTTTTTAGTAAAACATTGAATGTTAGAAACTTTGCATAGTTTACAAATCATGAATAAAACTCAGCCTGAAAAGATTCTCTGAACACTAGCTTATAACCACCTAAAATCAACTTTTTGATTAATAAATAGTGCCTACATTCAGCAAAGGAAAACAAGTTTCCAGTATTTACTAGCATTGAGGACTAAAGAAGTTCTTATCCTGTTCACTGGAACAGCAGTACTACTTTCTACATGAATTAAGTTGATAACTGTGATGTGACAGAATTATTTTCCCTCTCCTACTATGAAACACCTGACTTGGTTTTCATTGTCACTGATGTGACAGTGTTGCACTTAAAAGTAGATATTTTTATGCACACAAAATAATACTGTCTGCCTAAACATCAGATTAGTGAAACATTAAAATTCATACTGAAAAAGTCTGACTTCCTATGGGGTAAATTAATGTTAAAAATGACAAGCCAGTAATGGGTATCAACACTTCCTCTAATTCACTTAAATTATCTTTTAGTAATCTGCATAAAAAATGCATGTATGCATTTCAAATGATGGCATGAATATTTCATCTCCCAATATTTTAGAATTAAATATTATCTTAATTAAGATTCAAAAGATTTAAAACAAAAAGGTAACAAACAATTAATGACGCCCTGAGTAAAAGTGTTTTGTTAAGTATAAATATGTAGGATCTAGTACTCCACCTTCCACCATGCACATAGCAACCCTGTGTGAAAAATAAAGCTGTTCCAACCCATTATCAAAGCAGGTGAAAGACAGATTAAGTTGTCACAGCCTCCACATCTACTTTAATTTACCTGTTCTTACATCATCTCTAGGTAGATGAGATTAAATACATTCGAGGCTAATGAATGTCTGACCAAGGATGAACTTAATTTTCATCAAATACACCTTCTAAACATGACCATGCTAACTGCACAAAAACCTGTAATGAACTCCTCAATTTTCAACAAATAACAACATTCTTAACCTTGTAAA
Organism: Corvus cornix cornix; assembly: GCF_000738735.6. Classification (NCBI taxonomy): domain Eukaryota; kingdom Metazoa; phylum Chordata; class Aves; order Passeriformes; family Corvidae; genus Corvus; species Corvus cornix. The sequence continues at coordinate 68,336,783 of NC_046357.1, forward strand.
ACTTCACAGCACTGTTATTCAACAAAAAAATCTCTAAACACTGTGCTATCAAATCTCTAACTAGCTTTCTAAGAAGAGCTGCCAAAGTTTGATTTGATTTTGATCGCTGAGAATTTAAATGCAGCCTCATAGGAAAAAAAATATTGCTAGGTTTTCTCATAACCAGTATCCCAGGGTAATGCTGCTAAAATTTTGATGAGAAAGAAAAATCATTTAAACTCTTTTAAAATTCAATTACTGTGAGCTAATAGACATACACTGAAAAGTTTAGGCAATATGACAAATTTATGTATTTATGCTTAGTATAAAATGACAAATCAACTGTGTTCTAGACCTTAAGTCCCAGTTTATTTAGATCAGGTAAAATATCTGTCAAACTTCTTAAAAGCTGGAGTTCTATTAAGAAAAAAATCTTCAGATGTAATCCTAAGGCATTTGACTTTTCCATCACAAGATCAGATATCTTACAACAGCAACAATATTCTTTCTGATTTCTACATTAAATCTTAACTTTTAAAAAATTTGGTACCCTCTTTTCTGAAATTGTAATGGATTATGGAAAATCAACTTCAACAGCTAAAGCAATGGAGAGGCACAACATTTCTGGAAAAAAATTCATTGTGTCAGGCCAAATTATGGCACCTGTCATTCAAATTCTTGGAAGCAAGAGAAAAGAAGCAGAAAATGAGGAGCGATTTACAGAAATATTTGCAAGGCATAGCATCATTTTTGCTGTGGGGAAGAACACTCTATCTATAATGATAGTGCTCCTATCCTATGACTGTGAAAGCTGCAAGCTTTCACCTTGAAGTGGACATATTAATGCTGCAAGTTCAAGAGCTATCAATCAGTAATCAATGAAACATACAGCTGTGGACAGGGAAGAGATCACAGTCTCAAACAGTCTTATACCAGTTGGGACAGTGGAGCCAGTAGAGTCCAGATAAAATCAGAGAATTCACTTACAAGTAGTAAGACTGAACTCAAAAAGCAGACACTAAGCAAGTCTTTCTTTTCACAGCTTTCATGCCCAGATCCTACAAACAAGGGGATGGATTTACGCCTCAAAACGGGAGAGGAAAGATGTTCATGAATGTCTGCCCCTGAACTTGGTGTGTCAAAGTAAACCTGAATGCTGAGCTGGTTGAAGCAAATGAAAATATTCACAGTGAAGTGTGAAATAATCACTTGACATGAAGGTTTATTTAGTATCAGACTCCTTCCTAACTTTTCAAAGGCACAAGACCCACAAAATCAAGACATTTTCCACTTCGAAATTCAAAATAAGGATCAGTCACAGCTGAAGGAGCTTACACAAGATTGAACTACTTATAGAGAAAGCATGAGAAAGCAAACATTGTTTAAGTTTTAAAATACAGATTAAGATTTAGAATGAAGAACAGATTAAACAGAATATAATCTGATGTTAATGCAGACAAGCTCAGCCATCATGGAGACTCTAGAGGAAAAAGGATAAATAGTTTTATCTAAGTACGACAGAATTAAAAAGGGATTTCACTGTGGTAGCAGCGCTACTGAGTAGCACTGCAATACAACATAAAGTTATCATAATCACATTTTGAAAGGAGCTGAAAAACTGAAAAGAATTTATAGAACAGTTGGCAGGAAAAGAATGCAAAACAAGTTCCAGTCCTTCAGTTCATTAAAGGGAAAATTAAATTCTGGTGGGTACATACCTTTCTTTCCTCAGAAGGAGATAAACACTGAGTACAGAAGAGCCTTTTTTCTTTGAGTTTTTTGTTGGTATTTTGTTTGCTGGTTTTTTTGGTGGTTTTTGGTGGTGGTTAGTTGTTTGGGTTTTGTTTGCTTGTATTGGTTTGGTTTGGGTTTGCCTACCAGAGAATGTTTTCATGGGAACCAATTCTTATGAGATGCTGTTGGAATAACTAAATTAGGTCTTGTAATTAAGCTTAATAATATTTTAACAATAAAATTTGGGTTTACAACTACATCCTTTATTAAAAACACACTCAGAACAAAGTCTAATGGCCTTAAATTTAATTCTTCTAGTAGAGAAAAAAGCTGAGGTATATGAATGTTTCTCTCTTAAACTTTGGGAATTCATTTGAAATGTGCCCTCTCCAGAGACAGAATCCTGCACTATACATACTAATATGTAGTAAAAAAACAAACCCTGCATTTCATGTTAGTCAGACACTGCAGAACTGACAAAAGCTCATAATCACACTGCAGTTTATTGTAGCACGTAAACCCGCCCACAAAGTACTTTACAAGAATAAAATATTTGACTATATTAATAAGCTGTATCATATGTTTCCTCACAAAAACCAGTGGTTTGACCTTACCTTTGCTTGGATTGTTCTCAGATTGACTATATGCATGTCGCAAGGCATGGATGACATCAGTGGAGCAAAAGTATTTATCAGCTCTGGGACACCTGAATCTGCATTAATCGTCATTGGAATTACAGGATGATTTAAGAAAAGAGAAGTCATATGACTAAGAAGTGACGGAAAACTGACTGGTGCCTTCTCTTCCTTCTGCAAAATACAAAAGAATCATTCCAGTTAACATACTATCATGTCTGAATTTTGAAACCCACTTTATACATGATTCCAATAATAACATCGAAAATTTTAATTTCTAGACTGCCCATTCAATTACTCTTGGAAACTTTTGACCATCCACTAATTTTCGTCTATTAATAGGTATACTTTCTGTTTTTATAAACCACTAGTACACTTTCCAAAATTATGATGATACCTAATTTTCAAAATTCCTTGTGTTTCTGTGTTAGCCTCTGATGTTTAAACAATACAGTTTGGAGAAAGAAATAAGCTACTACTTTAGCAAGTTGCTCCTATTTATTCAGTATCTCTTTATATAGGGAGAGGCAGACTCACTCTTGCAGGCCTCCTTTTTCCTATTACTTTCTGACCTGTATTTCTTTCTTCCTCCAACTTACATCTCAAATCCCTCTATTTTAAGTCTATCTCCTTTAAACTATTTGCTGGAAGAAATAGCAGCTAGCATCTTTGTCTTGGTCTGCATTGCAAAAAATTTCTTCCAGAAGTTTTATTTGGATGTCATGCCAGCAAGAACCAAAGGTATTCTATCCCAAGATTTTACAAATTTTGTACTTTCCAAAGTTTTATATTTGCAGTGTTTTCACTTGGCTGCAGAGGCTTCCTTACAAACCTGAGATGACCGAATCTTACGTATTCACAACAACTAGTTAAACCTCCAGAGAACCCAAGAAAAGAAAAGAAAACAAAAGAACTTTAAAAAGGCAATTTCTATTTTAGAATGTCCGTGAAGAGTAGAAATGGGTGAAAACTTCTTTTGCTCTTATTTTTCCCTAGCATACTTAATCAGATAAACCCCTGCTTGTTTACAGTTTAAAAGGTGGTATTTAGTGAAAACTTCGCAGAAAGTTTACTGAAAATATCACAGAATCACCAGGTTGGAAGAGACCTTCAAGATCACCGAGTCCAACCCATGCCCTAAGACCACCTCAACTAAATCATGGCACTGAGTGCCACATCCAATCTTTTTTTAAACACATCCAGGGATGGTGACGACCACCTCCCCAGGCAGACAATTCCAGAACTTTATTACTCTTCCAGTAAAAAACTTTTTCCTAACATCCAACCTAAATTTCCCTTGGTGCAGTTTAAGACCGTGTCCTTTTGTCCTGTCAGTTGTTGCCGGGGAGGAAAGACCAACCCCCACCTGACACCTTTCAGGTAGTTGTAGAGAGTGATAAGGTCACCTCTGAATCTTCTTTTCTCCAGGCTAAACAACCTCAGTCGTTCCTCACAGGGCTTGTGTTCCAAGCCCTTCACCAGCCCTGTTGCCCTCCTTTGGACGCCTTCAAGCGTCTCAACATCCCTCCTGAACTGACGGGCCCAGAACTGGACGTGGTACTCGAGGTGCGGCCTCACCAGTGCCAAGTACAGAGAAGAATGACTTCCCTGGTCTGCTGGCCACACTACTCCTGATACAGGCCAGGATGTCGTTGGCCTTGGCCACCAGGGAACACTCCTGGCTCATGTTCAGCCGGCTGTTGACCAGTACCCCCAGGTCCCTTTCTGCCTGGGCGCTGTCCAGCCACACTGTCCCCAGCCTATAGCGTTGCTGGGGGTTATTGTGGCCAAAATGCAGGACTCGGCTCTTGGACTTGTTAGACTTCATCTTACTGGACTCTGCCCATCTATCCAACCATTCCAGGTCTCTTTGCAGAGCCCTCCCACCTTCCAACAGATCGACACACGCTCCCAGCTTAGTGTCATCTGCAAATTTACTCAGAGTAGACTCAAATACCCTCATCCATGTCATAAAAAAAGATATTATACAAAACTGGCCCCAGCACAGATCCCTGATGGACATCACCAGTGACTGGCCACCAACTGGATGCAGCACTGTTCACCAGCACTCTCTGGGCGCGGCCATCCAAGCCAGTTCTTAACCCAGCAAAGAGTGCACCTGTCCAAGCCATGGGCTGCCAGCTTTTCCAGGAGTTTACTGTGGGGGACAGTGTTAAAGGCCTCGCTGAAGTCCAAACAGACAACATCCACAGTCTTTCCCGCATCCACCAGGCGGGTCACCTGGTCATAAAAGGAGATCAGGTTGGTCAAACACGACCTACCCCTCCTAAACCCGTGCTGGCTGGGTGTGATCCCCTGGCCATCCTGTAGGTGCTGTGTGATGGCACTCAAAAGAAACTTTTCCATAACCTTACCAGGTTCTGAGGTTAGACTGACTGGCCTATAATTTCCAGGATCTTCCTTCCTACCCTTCTTGCGAATGGGATTTACACTGGCCAGCTTCCAGTCATCTGGAACCTCACCAGTGAGCCAGGACTGTTGGTAAACAATGGAGAGCGGCTTCGCAAGCTCATCTGCCAGCTCCCTCATCACCCTGGGATATAGTATCTTACTGATAGATCAAATTTGCATTTTATGATAGGCTGAAAACATGGAAATAAAAAACAAATGGGAGACACTTAAAGCAAAGGGGAGGATTATTTTTCAGCTTATAATGGACAACCATAATAGTAATTTCTGTTTTGTGGTGTGTAGGCATGTATGCATATTTATTTGTACGTCTGCAGTAGCATTAAATACAGCTAACCGTGAAGAAATTGAAAATATTCCACGGCTGAATCAATGCAAGATGGTAATTTCTGGTTTATTCTTGGTGCTTTCTTTAGGAATAACTAACACTTTGCTTCTTTGGTATCTAGTAAGAATTGAGGCTTAGTATTTTTAAGTATCTACTATGACCCCCAAATAATAACAGTGGATCATTGTAGAGGATTGCTCCTCTATGTGTCTCATGGCATTTGTTTATACTGAATTCCATCTACCATTTTATTGCATCTTTAATCAGTCTCAAGTCTTCTAATTCCTCAGTTTAGCTGTGACTTTTTTTTTTTCCATTACCTTGAAAAGTTCGTATCACTGGTAGACATCATTGCCATGATTGTCTTCTTTTCTAATTACAGTATGAGCAAGCTTGTTCTATGTACAGCTTAATCTAAAAGTGTTCCATTCAAGTACCTGCATACATGCTCTATACACAAGGAAAATGTGCATATCCATGTTCTTTCAAAGAAGAATTCATTTTTTCACCCCAAAAGGAACACTGTTCACTCTTGCCATAGAAGTGCTAAAGTCAGTCAAAACATTTAATTGCCATTTATCTTCTCATCTTTCACCTTTTCTCCCCTGTAAAGTAAGTTGACTGCTTGTATCTGAGAACCTAAAATATCTCACAAATCACACATGAATCAGAAAAATAATCTATTCATGCTATTATATTGTTTAAAACAAAATACTGCAGAGAAGCACAGCCTTGAAGGACTGGCAAATGCTAGAACCAGAACTGATCCAGCTTGGCTCATTTTTGCTCCCACTGTGTCTAAATGTAGTATCACAGGCAGGAACATTGTCCTTAAGCATTATCCAGTTTGGAACTAAGATTTAGGTGGAATTTTATGGAATGACAGTCCTTTCTGGATGTTTGCCCCAACAGAAAAAGTGCAGTCACCCACTGAATCTGTATAACAGTAATAGAAATGGAGAGTACAGAAGATGTCAAAAGCTGCCAGAAGACAGCCAGAAGGGAAAAAGGGTTTTGCAAACATGGTGAAGACAATGCTTTCACTCAAGATTGAGAAGGACTCTTCAAAGGCAGATCACAATCATGGAAGGGTTGGAGTATATCTTTCCCTTAAAGTGTAGTGATCCAGAATTTAAACAGAACTCTCTGGAAAGAGAGATGAGAAGTGTTTGCACACACAAACAATGTCATGAGAAAAATAATTACTCTATGCACACCTTCACTACACTGATGGCTTTCAGCAGTACCCTGCTGATGCTGCGTCAGAAGATGTAGTCCCACAGTCTCCATCTAATTAAAGTATTGCTCTCTCCAAAGTGACATTATTTTCTCAATTTCAATGACAGCATTTATCACTCAAAGTGTGAATGGAGCTCCTCTGGCTGCCTTACAAACATTAAGTACTGGCAAGAATCTGATGAATGCCAGATGATGATGTGCTGCCTTAATGAGTTCTAATCAGAGCAAATACTGCCTTTTTAACCATCTTACAGTACATGCATATACAGTTATCCAATTGGAAACAGTGTTGAAACACAACCCTTTGAACAAGTGTGCAATAGACAAAATGGAGCCTCATTTAGGATCTTTCCTTGTCATCACAAGGTGAATAATTCTAAATTTTCAGTTTTGAGGAGACACAAACCATAATCCAGTATAATATTAGCTTACAATTTGCAACAAGTTTTAAGAATAGCCTCATCTATAAAAAGTGCCTTTCTATCAGAAATGAGCTATTTTACTGAAAATCATAAAAATAATTGAAGAGCTTGGGTTGGAAAGGGACTTAAAAGTCATATTGTTCCAACTCCTCTGCCACAGGCAGGAATGCCACCTACCAGACCAGGTTACTCAGGGTCCCATCCAACCTGGCCTTGAACACTTCCAGGGATGGGGCACCCACAACTGCTCTGGGCAACCTCTTCCAGTGCCGCCTTATCCTCTGAGTAAAGGTTTTCTTTCTAATACCCAATCTAATTGACCTTACTTTAAAACTTTCCCCCTTGTCTGAATCACAATCTGCCTGTGTAAAAAGTCACTGCCTCTAAGACTCAGAGGGTTTTCTGGTAAAAGTTTAAATTAAGTAACTAAGGTCCTTAATTAGAGGAGAAAAAATGCTAATTAGACCTTTTAGAAATAATTTAGTAATTGAACAGAAGAAAGAAATGGAAAATTCTGTAGAGAAGAAAGTAAAGCTGAAAGAGTTGATAATTGGACATCAATTTAGCAAATGGAGAACCAATGAACTTTTCAACACAGACAAGTAATCTAAAATTTCCCATCTAAAAGTAAGGAAAGGAAACTGAGGCAGTTTATCAAATCACATTATCTTGACTATTTTCTCCTTCTCAAGACTCTTCTCTGTGATGACAAAGTCACCAAAAAAATTTAGTTGTAACAGTAAACGCCCACTGGCATCCACACTACCTGATCTAGCATGCTAAAATATGGATGCTGAATCAGTGTGTAAGAACAATCAAATAAAATCTGGAAACAGGTACAATTCTGGGCCTACCAAACCAAGGGATGCAGACAAAAATAATCTGATATCAAACAATTTGGATTATTAATGGAAAGAAAAAGTTTCTCATTCTCTCTCATGTTGTGTCAAGAAACAATTTTTATCAACTTTCTCTCTGACAGGTTCAGAAAACCAATGGACAGTACTCTTCAAAGGAGAATGTTTCTGGACTGAAAAATCTAATCTGTGGAGTAAAAACACTTTTCAGAGCATCTTCATTACCAAAGCATATGGAGACAATATTTTTAAATATCTTAATCATACAGCACCTGACAGCAATCAAGAATATGAGTCAAAGAATTCCAAAGACAAATATGGAAAAAAAAAATTGTTTCTTTCTTTTCAATTCAAAGACTGACAATCCATCAACATGTTTGATGAGATGCTGCTTCTATAGGAGAAATTGATTCTGTAATACTGTGCTAGGCTGCTTATAGGTGAGAAACAAACAGCAGACAACATCACTGATGATGTGAATAACAGGTTTACAATACATGACAAAAATAAGTGACAGGTAAGGGTGGATGCCTAAGTTTAAAATGACATACATCTTTCCCCAAATGCAAACAGTTGAATCCTTAACTACAGTGGCTCGCCACTTGTGGAAGATGGAGTCTCTAAGCAGTCATAGAGTGAGAAAATTGCACAATGTTCTATACACACTTTGCCCTAAGGCTCACAGCTTAGCAGAGGAATTCAGGTTTTATTTCAGACTGACACTAGTCAAGTTCATTAAATTGACATCAAGTAGTAAATGGCTTCAACTTAGTAACAGGCTTTGCATGCAAGACTGCCTGGTTGTTATCTCACCAAGTGAAAATCAGATGCATATGCTTTAAATTCATTCAGAGTTGCACACTGTAATACAAAAAGAATAATCAAAGTCTGACAAGTTCTGAAAGTCCTCCAGATATGGATGAATCATTCCCTTTCCTCTGAGACTGATACTTGGAGCTAGATTTTTGCATGCCTGTAATAACTCCTAGTGCTTTTGAGAAGGAAAGAAGAAAGATAATGGGTCTTACACCCCTAATATAACAAATAGCAATTAACCACCAATGTAAATTGGATTAATTCTTCTGAGCTGAATAATTCCTTTTGTGTGCAAGAGTGCAAGGTTAATGTAAGCATCTGTCAAAGGAAACAGTGACCAAGACTTCAAGCAGCTTTGAAAATGGCTGGTGTTTGCAGAGGGAATTTTGTATGGAAATCAAATAAGGTGATAGGAAGATCTCTGTGCAGCAGGATTCAGAACATCTAAGACCTCAAGGTGCACAAGAATCTTCAGCAGAACAATCTTCAGGTAATCTCTGTAAAAAAACCAAGCTTAGACCAATTAGACTTTTAGGAAACCCTGGGTAAATGGCAACCAGGAACAACAGTCACAAATGTGAGTACTGAACAGGCAGATATTCTGGAATCTTAAAAAGACTGTAAACAAGGATACTGATGCCAGATTATTTTCTGCTATACCAGAGCATTTGGCTTTCCTGAAAAGCTGGTGGGCAAAAATACAGATAAATATAAAGATTAGAATTGTTTGTATATACATTTTTGTCTACACTTAAAAATTCGTCAATTATGTTACATTTTTGCACATCAATTTTTTTTTTTTTTCATTAGATTTCAAGTCCTTTAATTGAGAGCCATGACCTGGAGTGCTTAGGGTCTTTTGATAGCTATTGAAGTGACCAGCAAAAGACGACTCATAAGAGCAGAGTAAATCTGATTTCATCTCTTTATCTCAGGGAATGGAAAATTTTCTATCAATTCACTTGGGCATTGTTAAACTGGAAATGCATGTCTGCCACACTCACTGAAAGGGGTTCCTGGAGGCTGATTATAGAAGAAATGAAAATTCTGAGGCACCATAAAATATCCACAGGACTGTGTGTTGGCTCAGTGACCCTAAAAAAGGATTTTCTGTACTGATGCTTAGTTGGGACTAAAACTGCAGATGAAAAAACCTGGGACTGTCGCAGGTAACCAAATCCAGGGAAATCTGGATCCACAGGAGGAATTTTTGCCAGTCTGCTAGAGCCAAATTTGGTAGTCTCCAACAAGAGGCGACTCCTCTCATTCCAGGCTGATAGATAGGAGCCTGCTGTGGTTCTGCTCCTCCAAGACCATGCAGGAGAAAGGCAGAGCATTATTCCTTTAGGCATGCATGGAAAAACATGGCCATCCATACACGTAAGCAGTGACAGCACCTTTGCCAGAACCCACATAAAGCAGAGCACTGAGGTAAAACAAGTAGAACAGACAATCCAAACCTGATTGTGCCCTCCAGCTGACCAGGTATGGAGTTCAAGACCTTCACCTTCTTGACTCACAAGCACTCTCAACAACCACTGATACCTCAGTGTGGACTTTAAGCCCTTAGACCTTAAGTCTTAGGCCTCCTAATGGTTCACCAGCTCAGATTTCACATTCTTCCAGGAGCTGTCCTGTGACCTGTCAGCTTGCAGTTTGCTATTTACAGGCACACACAGAAAATACAGGTCTCGTCAGCAACTGGAAGACAGTTGTACTGGTCCCTCAGTCCAATAGTGTATCTCTCTCTCCAACAGCTGTCACACAGACCTCTTACTCTGCTTGTTTCCTAGTCTTACCTGAAGTTAGCTGATGGCTCACACAGATTCAGAAAAGGTTGGGTACTTGCACGGAAATCAGATTTAATAATCCAGAATGGGCTGTGGTGATCAAGCACTGGATTTCATCAGACCCTTTTATGCTCCTTTTACCCCTGCTTTTCCTACTTGTTATACTCCTCAATTGTTCTCCTTCCCCTCCTGTGCCAGTTCTGCTGAACAACCCACAGCTAGCCTCTTGTTTTTATTAAAAAAAAAAAAAATTAAAAAGTACAGAATTTTCTTACTCTAAGGAAATTTCTGCTGATCCATCTTGTTGGGTTTCACACCAGGAACAATCTAATTTTCTCCCTTTTATGGTCTCAGGAGCAGCTAGTGATCCCCTGCTCCACCTCTCACTGTTCTTTTGGTGACTGCATTTTAATAAAGTTAGTGTTCAATTAGATACCATAACAGAAATCATGTTCTATGAAGAGATCATTTGGGGAACATCTGCTCACTGGTCTATGGAATAGTGCAGATGGTAAAGAAAGTATCTAGTCACCATGATCATAAGCACATCACCACAATTACTAAGACTGATAAATAGGCAGCCATCAATATAGCTGGATGAAAGTGATCAGAAAAGCAGACAGACAGCATGACATGCTTTCCTTGGCAATAAAAGTATTTTATACTTCAATTATAGCCTTTTCTGTCAATTTTATTTCTTCTCTTCTAATTCTTCTTAGAGTGTTTATAATATTTAATAATGGCACAGGAGGAGGGACTTAATGCCTAAATAAATACCCCATGCTAGGCTTGTGGAAGTGACCTGGTGTTAGATTTTCCCAGATGTTTGGCAAGAGTTTATCCTGTTCCCAATGACAGTAGAAAACAGTGATCAGAGATTTTCCGGAGTTCAGTTTTGATGGGGAATTAGTTAAAACAAACTGATGTTAAGGACAGAAACTACACAGTGATATCTGCTAATTTCCAGGCATTGGAAGTCTGGTCCTCATGGAAAATTCTTGCTACTGGTGGAAACTTGAATGTGCAAGGAGATTATTCCAGAAAGTCATTTCATTTGAGAATACAAGAAGAAGAAGGTGGACTTGCACACTTTCTCCCTCCTTTAGGAAGGATTCTGCCCTGCAGTCAGATCTTGCAGGAAGAATTAGGCCTTCCTAGAAGTGGTGATACAGAAAGGTTTAAATTTCAGACCTCAAACTGCACCAGCAGAGATAAGCTCACAAAAGACAATAAAGAGGCCTGCCCTTGTCCTTTGGTGAATTATATAAGATAAAAGTGGAGAGATCAAGGTTGAATACTATGCATAATACTGAGGTAAAATTCTTTCTAACCAGAGTCAGTAGACAGGTACATGCAAATGAAGACAGATAAAACCAAACCAAGGAAAGTAATTCACTGCTGAGATGTACATAATTACAGAAAAAAGAACACAAGAGACATAGCTGTATGTCCAAAGGAAGACAGTCGTCTGTACTACCTACTCAAGCCATGAGTCAGCTACAAGTGGCTGCTGCTGTTACAGGATGAGAATGTTTCATAACACCAACACAGGAATGGAGCTTGCAGACAAAGCAGTCTTTACTTAAAAGCTTTCTGCGACACATCTTTGTCACTGTATCATGAAAAAAATATTTGAAGGAAATTAAGCTGTAAAGTGTCCTGACATAAAAACAATGACAGTGCTTGCCTGAAAGCAGAGAGTATTTGTAGGTAAATAAGAAATGGAAACATTTTTCTTGAGTAGCAAACATGAAGTTCCTGCATAAGAAAACCAGTATAAACTACACAGTAGTAGAAGAAAGAATGAATTAAATGTAGTGTTTTATGCAAAGCTGGGAAGAAGTAACATGTACCTGAATATCTCTTCAAATGAAATACAATAGTAGTGTTCACCCCTTACTAAATATATGTGGTAAGGCTCTAAACAAGATTTTGTGTGAAAGGAAGAGGAAGATGTCTTTTATTTTTCCTTCTGTGGCCACCATAAACCCCGAAAACCGTAACAATTTTGTACATATTTGATAAGTTCACTGTAGCAGTTACAATCAAAAATGATATTAGAGTTTCTGAGCTTGTCACATATGGGCGTGAAAAAGCTTCTAAATGGCAGTAATTAAGCCAATGTCAATTTTCTGCTTTTTTGAAACACCAAGTTAATTATGTTTGTTAAGGTGTGGTTACATGTAGCATAGCAATGCACAGTATAATATATAGCTACAGTGAGAAACATGCACATGCATTAGAAATGAACACACCAATAAGGGGCAAATGCAACACAATAATCAGACAAAAATGGCTGTATCACCAACCATAAATTTTCAGAGAAAGTGTGTACTGATAGAGATTTAGTAAGAAAAAAGTACTTGTACGTGGTGCAAGAAAGGGAGTTCGACTATCTCCCACATATTTGTGATTTTATTAACTGTATTATTTTTCCTCTAAACAACTTCTCCCAAAAGTAACAGCCATTTGAGCCATTGAATCCTGGCTCTCTCTTCAAGCCTAGGCTATAAATCCAGTTATATAAATTAACTAAGTCAAGACAAGGTATGAAATAGGAATCTGAAGAAGAAAGTGTTTGCCTGGCATGGCATCTATTCTTCAGCTACGTCGTTGATGAAAAAATATATTATTACTTCCTATAAATCCTATTTCTTTCACTCCTATATTGATATATCATGCTGGGATTCAGAATATAAAAAGGTATTAATGCTTATTTTTCCAAAACTTACAATAAATCCAAAGTAGTCTATTTTCAAAAAGAACAAAACATTTACTGTTTTGACAAGCATTAATAAACTGTGTTCAGTTTCATTCTCAGCTAAATATTCCCTTCATTTTAAAAATGACATGAATTCAGTTCTTGGTTAACAATCTGAGGAAAAAGAAGACAATATTAGAAGACGATTCAAAGAGATATTCAAGCCAAAAAATGCTTGCAAGGAGAAAATGAACATATAAGCAGAATTAGTTACATCTAGTAGAAGAAAAAGATGTATGTAGAAATTTTATCAAAAATACAGTAAAAACATCCAAGGTCTGAGGAACACAATTATCAATAAATGGGGTGAGTATAATGTAAAGTGAAACAAAATTTGCCCAGCTCTTACTACAAACACAGCTCACTTAACAAACCATACTGTAATTGTAAATAAACCTTTAGTATCCATCTTAGGGAAAAAAAAACCCAAAAACAAACAAACAGAAAATATAAACCCAACCACCTCTCCCCCAAGTCTCTTCCCTCCCCACAAATACAAAACCAAAAAAGCTTCAGCAAAACACATCAACCTGACGTCTTTTGCAGAGGCAGTATCTGAATGCATATTTTTGACTGATTAGACAAGCTAGAATTCAAGAGCCAAAACCCAGGTGGTGTTAGGATTAAGAACATATTAGAATACAGACTGAATATGCCAACAATTATTAAGAATTATTAAGAATTTCACTCTATCCATGCACTGGACATGTGAGTTTCAGACTTCAGGACATGCATGTGGTTTAACTGTCATTACAATTTACTGTTCAGGGTGCAGTTGGGGAAGGAAAAAAGTATTTCAGAGATATAAATTAAAAGAAACTGTTGGTTGATACAGTGATAACAAAAGCTCTCCACAGTAATTTCACCAGTGATGCACAATTATTTTAATTAAAGAACTGCACATCTTACACTTGACATACTTTTATGGGGAAGTTCCATGAAGAGCAGAAAGCATCCTGTTCCTCAGAATTGTTTTTAAGAAAAGATAGAATGAAATCTTTTGGAAAACACATTAGGAAAAGTCTGTAATGGCAAAGATGTCAAATGGTCAAAACTTTCTCCTCCAGTGGCTTTCATGTTTCCTGAAGTCAATAAAATAGGGCTTGACAACAAAATCAGGGTCAGAGTATGAGTCACACCGTAGCTGATTACATATATAAACTGCATATAATTTCACCATAATTTTTTCTGACATGGTTATTTTTAAGCTATTATAACAACTACCTTCTGGGTAACTGGACTAAAAAAAAATATGATTGTATGTGTAATGAAACAGAAAGAGTACTACCCTTACTTTAAAACTGAAACAGTGGCATGAATCAGAAAATATTACTAATGTTCAGGTAAATTTTGAAAAACATAATTCTAGAACATTCTGAATATATGAATGGGGAATTCCAGATACAACACCAGAGAGAAAATGTTTCCTTAAAACCCCTTGCTTGGTTCCTGGGGCTTGTGCATATTGGATCAGTTAGGACAACAAGCACCTCTTGGACTGCGCCTACTCCCCCATAGTTCTGATTCCATTTTCTTCGAAGTCCTTTCAAGAGTGTGAAAGAACCAGTTCCCCTAAAGTCCTCTGCAGCCATTTAAAACCATTATAAGCTCAGCATGAAGAGTTATGGGGAAAGGAAGGTGCTGGAACACAGGTATCCAAAACACCTCAGAAATTTTTGATTGTAGTAGGCAACTGCCCCTTCTCCTTTGAAAGATTCTCAGTAACTTGCACAGAATCTTTCAGATTTGTAGGAGAGATGATTTAAACAAAAAAAGGGAATTACACTGTTATTCTGCTGAGATGATACCTGACTGGTATCACAAACAAATTAACAAACATATGCACAGACACATGTAAATATTTCACTAACTAGGACATTCCAGAGTTGTTTAGGTTGCCTTTACTCTAAGTGAGTAATTGACTCAAAATATTACTTCAAAAGTACTTCAAAATATTTTCCAATGGAGTGTTTTGGTCTGAAGTAGCAGCTGTTCTGAAACTGAACTTGTGGCCAACCCCACTCAAGGGGGGCACTGTACTAGTTTGCAGAGCAACCTCAGTGTGTGTGGACCAGTTTCATTTTAGAAGGAAGTAACCAAGGAGCTCCCCATGAGGTATGGCACTAAACATGCTCTAACCCATCACATCTTAATTATGGTCTGAATGCATGACTAACTTTTTACGTCTGTTCTGACACAAAAATAGACTGCATTGAGCAGGGACTAGAGCGGAAGAGTTCCAGAAGTACCTTTTAGTGAGTTATTTTATGGTTCTACAGAAAACACCAAGACTGCGCACAGTGTCACTGCAAGCACAATGGCACTAACTGATTTGATCCACTGTTGTTTCAAATTATTTTCTAATGTAAACATAGATTTCCATGTCCAGCAATTCTTACTTACCAGCTCCACAGTCTAATTTAATACAACACAAATTACCCTGGGTACTAAGGAATTTTTGGGTGGCAGTACAGATCTCTCTGCGGGTTTCCTCTTGTAAAGAGGGATTAAACTGTGCAGTTCTTGTTGTTGTCACAACCAGACTGCTGCTGAACTCACGTTAGCTTGGGTAGCTGCACATCACACTGATTAATGCAGTTATTATGCAGCGTGCATTATACATGATGAGGAACTAGAAAATCATAATGACATGTACAACCTGAAAAAAAAACCCCACTGTCAATCATTAAATGCTGAAAATTAGCTTTAAGCTTGATATTATCATCCTCTCACAGTGGTTAATGATATCCATTATAAACCAGAATTAATTCCAATTTATCTGCATATTCATTAGCAGCTTGGTATACAACCTCTCATCTTTAGGTATGCAATGATTTTAAAATATACTCAGCACTGTCATCACGTCATACTGCCTCAGTACAAAGATGTACTTCTTATTTTGTCCTTCTTGAAAATGATAAGAAAAAAACAAAGAGAAAATACAAAGAACTGAAAGAAAATTGAGGTTATTCAAAAGACTAAGACACAAACCAGCAAACTGAGATATGTGCAAATAAAAAAATACCCCTACAACAAAATGGTCTCAACTTTCCTAGAATCATAATGAACTGAAAAGGTTTTTATGTCTGGCGTCTAAATATTTCCACTTGAATCTTATTTCCTAGGAAAATTATATTTATAAGAGGTTTTTTCTTTCTACCCATTCAGCTGAAATAATTTGTCAACCTTTGTTTAGACTCAGTTAACATTGTTAAGAAGCAGAACTCACACTAATTAGCAGCTTTTAAAGCTTGTTCAGTAAAAAAGTAATTAAAAAAGAAAAAAGAGACTTCCACAATGGTACACCCACTCGTATGTTGAAGTGTGAGTGAGAAAGTAGATATGGATTTACATGAGGAATAGTGAGAGATGAAGTCTTTACAATCGGATTATGCAAGCAAGAGGACAAAACTCCCTTGGAAGCTACATTTCTTTAGTTCTACAGCTCATGGAATAATTTCTTTACTGAGTTCTTTGCTGCTGCAACAGAAATAAATATTTACATCTTAATTGGCAAAAATAATCCAGACAGTGAATCCTACCACATCTGTTCCACGTCTTCTTTCCAACAGCAGTCGGAAGACATTAGCTGTAATCTTGTTATCTTGAACACCTTGTCCAAGGCCACGGTTGTCATCCTGCATAAGCCGGCGATCCATGATCACTTCCAGCTGACCTGAAAGAGCAACACAAGGATTATACTAGTAACAGGAATATGTAAGGTTCTATTAAACATAAAAAACCTGCCCTAAAATTTAACTTACTCTAAAAAATCATATTATTTCTCTTGAGTTTGGCAGAGTAAGCACTGATCAATATTGTTAGGACTGATTATGAAAAGAGTTAGTGCCACTGGACTGTGGCTGTATATAACCTGCCAAAAAATTTTCACAAGCCCTTCTGCAGAATGTCCATCAATTTTTACTTTCAGAGTCTAAATAAAAGTTTACTATGAAAAATTATTACTTTTAACTACTATTTGCAACAAGGATACTTGGAAGTCAAACATCCAAGATGAGAATCACCCCCAAGTAGCAGCAGCTGTATGGAGAGACCTTCTGTAGAGGAACTGTCTTCACCTTGTACTCCATTCTTTTGTTTCACATTTGAAGTCAGAAGGAAAAATATGTATCAACAGGAGTATATAATTACTCACAATCACTTCTTGTACAGGTAACTTCACTTGTGGGAGTAGGAAAAAACTTCGCACTGCATAAGCACTGAGCATGAAGTTCTGCGTTTATACTGAACTGCAGCATGGCCACTCAAAACAGCTCTTTAAGCATGATGTTAAATCATATATAGCCTGATGGACAATGAAGCTCACATTCTTTTCAAGGGTCTATCTCCAGAAGGAAACCAGATTGGGGCACGTAATTAAGGCTGTTATGTTTTTTGCACACTGAATCTTCAAACAAGTTTACTTGTTTCCTAAATAAAAATGGAAGACCAAAGTACTTGTATCCTGAATAAGAAATTCACAATTTAAGCTTCTAGAAAAGGCTGCTTACTAAGGCTGTCTTTCTTATACTTCAGTGTTCTACAAACACTTACCCAATTTTCTTAAATACTTGTTCTTCCCTTCCCTCAAGTACAAACATATTTTGTTTATCCAGGACAGAAATCAGCTGATAATGAGTAAGAAAAAACTGCTATTTTGAACTCAGGTACTGTTCACATAACTTTCAGATGGTGGGTTATGCCTTGAGACACACCTGTGTCTCAGACACAGGCAGATAGATACTGAGGGTTGCTTGCCTAAACTGTAAGATTTTCAAATTTTCTTCCATGATCCATCCCTCTGAGCTCCTGAAAGACCTTCAGAAAAATGTCATGAAGCATATGATATTCAGCAACCACTGAACCTTCAACTTAATTTTCTGTTCTTTTTTGAGGAATCCAGCATGCCTTCTGGACAAGGTAGACAATTTAGTAATTTAATGGAATATTACTTAATGATAACAAATCAGATTAATTAATTCTCCTTTTTTTCTTAGTGGGACGGAGTAAATATTTGACGTTGGTGTATCTTCAATGACATAATACAGTTTGCCAAAGAGTGACACAGTCAAGAAATCAATGTCATGTCAGGTAGGGGATACATCTGTTGCTCTTCTATTAAACTGGAGTAGGTGAAAAGCCTCTAATGTATTCTGACAGATTTGAAACAAGTGCTCACAGAAGGTCAGTTTCTCCCTGATGCTTAACTGCAAAATGTCCAACAGTGCTAGCCTCAACTTCCCTAATTTGATGGCAGAGAGCGGGACTGTCTGTGGATTTAGATGGTGCATTATTCTGTGACTCAGAGATTAAGATTGTTAAAGAATAAATACAGACACTATTATCAGGTAACAAAGCCTCTGCACACTAATTTAATCTCCAATACCCATTTAATGCGTGCATAACAACACTGGAGGTGTCAGGGTCATTCACAAGATCAGACCAATAGGAACTGGGTTTCCAGCAAGGGGAGGGAAGAAAAAATGTGGTTTGGGTCTTGTATCCAGTAGACTTGGAACAAAAGGCTGGTATTTTCCACTGTGGTTTTATTAAAGCATCACTGTATATGTCAGTGTTAATTCCCTGCCCTAAAGTGAATTAGGTTTGCTAATACTGCCACTAATCCAGCATGGTATTCACCTTTTGTCAGAACACAGTATTTATGACATTTTTCTTAAAACAAACTGGGAAGTAGGCGTTGGTGCAGTTTCTGATGGACTTTTCTGAGTATTCATTCCATTATTTTTTGAAATCATATACATTTAAACTGACAATATATATTACAGCAAGGAATTATACATCTTAAGTTATGAATTATATACCTTATTTTGCCCACTACCTCTAGCTTTATCTCCTCCATTCCAATAGACTGAATAACTGCCCTCTGTTTCCAGTCCTCCAGGCCATTCATCATACCCTTTTCTGCTCCAAGGAGCAAGACTGTGTCTCTTTTGGAATTCTTAATATGAATTGATTTTTCTTGTCAATATATTCAAAGTACTCCATTAAATTTGTGAGGTATGATTTTGTTTCAGAAGTATGTTCACTTGTACCCAGGGTCATATTTATCCTTTATTTCACTAACACTAATCTTCAAAAAAGCTGCTGGTGTTTTTCCTTGACAGGGAAGTTAGGCTATACTGTATATACCTTAAGACTAGTGCTGTCTACACTAAAGCAAACAAAGAGAACAAAAAACATGATCAGCATTCTTCTTAAGTCCTCTGCTACTCTGCTAAAGAATAACCCCTTTAGTTCTGCTACTTCATTCCTGAGTTCCACCAGAGTTCTTGGGTGAAAAATAGCTGGTTCTGACAATTCATTGCTCCTTCTGTCATTTTTGCAATCTTTTTCCTCTGTCTCTAGTTTGAGAGGGATCTTTCATTGAAGATGACAGGATCTCATGTGGGACCAACCTCTTCCTCCTTGCTTAGGGACATATTCTAAAACTTTTCAGAGTTGGAAAAATTTACTTCTCTCTTCAAATGCTTGTAGGTAAGTATGGAAATCTCTGAACGAACTATTTCAGAAAATCATGAAGGAGAGACTTTTATCTTATCTATCATCTTATATTTACCATTTTTCAAGCTTGCAACACCTAGAGACTGAGCTGAATGAAGTGTCAAACGAACACCAACATCTTGGATATAAGCCATGGTAGTCATAGGATAGATATTTGCTTGAAGAGGCAACTTGCTCATCGTCAGTCTGGGCTGGATCTGCATTATGAACACAAACTTCAACAAGGTACATTCTTTTTATGCAATTAAATTTCAAAGACATTTTCAGACATTTATCCCATGTGCTTTGGAAGAACAACCATCATGAAAGCATTCACTCAACTGTATTATTTAGCTTTTTGGGGAGATTTGTGGCTAAAATTACCACTTTGGAAATGGTAACTTCAATGTACTTTTACATCAAAGAATATTAAAAAAAAATGTGAAAGATTCATCAAGAGAATCTACAAAAAGGAATAATCACAGTTATAAAATGAGAGAAAAATTTTTCCCCTCTAGAGAGCAAGCAATGAATAGATTTAAGGTAGCAGAAAAGGAATTGTTGGTTTATAATGGGAACTCATTGAAGTGCTGTTGGAATTCTTGAATGCTACATGACAACTGAGTAGTAGTATTAAAACTATTTTCATGTTTAAATATTCATTGTCTCCAGCAAAATACAGTACTACACAGTAACTGGAAAACCAGTAGTCTTTTACTTAGGACTCATGGTCTCCTGTATTTGCAAAACTATTTTTAGCAAGAAAGGAAGGTAAGGAAGACCAATTTTTCTCTCTTTGTGTGAGCTGCACAGTTCAAATTAAGACAATAGTCCCACTACATTTCCTCAGATGCATTAACAATAGAAAAAGCATAACACATGCAAAATACATCACTTATTTCAAACACAGCAATAAGCAGCTCTTCACCAGATCTGGTCCTTATGTATACTTATCACTGTGTTATCCAATGGCTCTAACGAAATAAACAAAGCGGAGGGAAAGAAGGTATGCGCATATATAAGCAACCACGTGGTGACTTGCTGTATTATAATTCTTACATTAAAAAGCATATAAAGGAATATTCAACAAACTCCTTTAAAGCACACACTTACTTCTTCATCTGGTCTACATAAAATTTTATAACAGATATATTTTTAAAAAGCATTTTTCCTTTTAAATTATTAGTGCAGTTTAACGTGAGAGTTTGTTTAGTATAAGCTCTTTATATTTAGACAGTCAAAACCTGACACCCTAAGCTTTTACAATTAAAAGATGGCAATTACCTGATATCCATTAAGATCAGTATAGAATCTATTTTGACTGTTTATGTCAGATGAAATTCTCATTGCAAGTTCACGGTTATATTCTCCTCTAATGTCCACAATATTGGAAACTTCAAGAGACTGTCCTTCCAAACCTACATGAAAAAGACGCATTTAAAATCTCTAAAAGTGATTGCCACATGTATAAGAATGACTGTGCTCCCAGAACAGAGTGATCTAGTTTTTGTTTTCTGTATATCTAACCAGATATTGGAAGACAGTTCAGTTATGTGACAGATGATAGAGCAGTATTTCTAATTTGGTACAAATTGAACAGACAGTCTGAAAGAGAGCACTGAAGGGGAACAGGAGCAATACATGGCAAGAACCAATGTGGGTTCCAGTACATCAGTAGGAAACAGCATACAACTGTTAAGTGCTGTCTTTAAATAAATATGCTGGAGCAAGACCTGGTCAGTCACTTCTCCCCTTCACTCTTAAGCAGCTGTCACCATTCCCAGACAAGAATGAAGTTACCAGCGTCTTGACAGAACGGTTCAACTGAGCAGGAAACTGTGAGCAGCTGTTTTAACCAAAGGAGCAATAATCTTCCTTAAGGACAGTGAATTAAGAATTTTCACCTAATACAGTCACAAGCAGGACACAAAACTTTGTTGACAGGGAAAGGATTCGTATTTATTAAAAGAAGGATTAGGTGTCTGAAAATTTGGACAAGTTGTTCAGTGAGATTTTTTTTTTCTACAGTGCCTTGTACTGAAAATTACATACCTTTAATAATAACCTGCCCTTTTCAAACAGTTCAAGACACAATCTGGAGTGGAATCATACCATCATTCAGCATCACCACTTCTACCCTTTCTGTAGTCTAATGGGACTAATGATTGTGAAAAGAATTGCACCAAGCAGAACAGAGATACATATTTGTTTCATCTATTTTAAAATCTGAATGCCACCTGCAGAAGTACAGCAACTGTTAAAATGTTAACATTTACCAATGGCTATTAAACTTCAGTGCTAAATGGAAAACATTTGGTTCAGCTAATCACATCTATTTTCCCAAACCTAGTCTGGAAAATGTGGATTTATACGCTCCACTTTTGATGCCCCCAGTCATAGATCTTCCAAATATTTAAAGTACTTTTTCCAAATATTTAAAAGCATGAGTACATTGAAGAAGAATACAGTATTTTAGCTTAGAGTTTCATCATTTTTGTACTACATAATTTGAGATAATACAGAAATACAACTATGAAGAAAATAAAGCATATGAAGCTTCTGATAAAAAGATTCAACAAAATCATGCTAATATCAAAAACAGATGCCAATGTCAGCAGAAGTTAAAAAACACTCAATGGTGAATTACTGAACAGCGTTGTCAACCCAGAGTATCTTCTCCCCAAAATCAAGAGAATTTTAAAGCCAAAAGGGGTAAAAGCTGTTTTTTTCCCCAAAATTGCAGAAGAAGATGTAGGACTTGGAAGTACTATCCAACAGCTGGGTTAGCCACACAATCAGGCTTGCTGCCCCTTGGCAAGCAGGCAAGTTACAACAGGAGATCAGGTCCTTACTTGAAATCAAAACACATTTATACACATGCACATATTGATTTTTTTCCACATGATTTGTTACTGTATATATCTAGTATCTAGACTTCAAAATATCTTATTATAATTGACATAATGCTTTATAAATAACTTCCCTTACAAAGCCAAGGAAATAGACCTCAGCAAAACAATGATGCAAAGCTATCAAATTTTAAACTTGAGAATGAACACTTAAAGAAATTGAAATAAAAACACACCAAAAAGCAAACAGACAATATATAATCTATATTTTGCATCATTTTTCCTTGTCAAAGCTAGAAGCATGGTACAGGACTTACACGTGTACATATTACATATGTAATGGTGTAAGTATTGAAACATCATGATGAATTAAAAATTGTCAGAAAAGCCAAAGGAAAAAAGTAGACAGTACACTCACAAGAAAAGATAAAGTTAAGTGTTAGGAATTGGCAATTAAGTGATTTTCACTGACAACACATTTTCTGGTAACTGTGAAAGGGAAGTGAAATACTTCTAGTAGGCATTTAGTAGCGAATTAAACAAAAAGGAGTACTACAGAAAAATCTACTTTACAATAACAGCCTCACCCTAACAACCAAAAAACAGGCTTTTTAGGGTCTTTCCCTCCCCTTCACTACAATAAATATCCACCTATATAAGTTCCCTCCTTGCTGAGAATTTTGATTTACTGAAACTCACACAGAAATGTAACTTTCTTTCCACATTCTTGGCAACCTGGTACCTCTTGACCTCAAGGTACCTTTTTTCCTCTAAGCTGATTTTACATACTTGTCACTTAAAACCAAGAAACCATAATCTTAAATATGAGTCATGTTTCCTTAGGATCTTCAACAACAAATTACTATGCAAACTCTTGGTTTGTGTTTCTAAGGAGTGTGAGCTAATGTTTGATCCAGAATTACTTTATCAGCTGGCAACTGAACTCTGATCAGCTTTTGGCATATGTATAAACTCCAGCAACTTCGAACTTCAATGTACATGTCACAAAAATGAGGCATCCGAATCAATTTTAGTTCTTTAGTTCTAGAGTGAAATACAGTAGAAGTAAAATGAAACAAAAAACCCCCCAGAAATCAAACAGATGATGTCAATACTACTTTTGAAACCTAAAAGAAAGAATGAAAAGCACAAGGAAGACTTTGAAAGTACTTACAACTTCCCTTTTTTTTTTTTGAAGTTGTTTAGGAAAAATAATTAAATTTGATAAATAAGACTTTAAAAAATATGCAGAAAATTTGACTCCTACAGTAAAGTTTCTAATACAAAACATGTCAGTTCCTTCAGCTAAAAACATTAACCAGTCCTTCTTTATTTCAGAATTCCAGTAGACACAAATAATAAATAACTGAAAATGTATGTTGCTAAACCACAGAAAGATACACTTACGCATGTTAATTCAAGTTTCCATGGGAAAATAATTGTATAGAATTGCACCATGATTTCCTCCTTCTTTTACATTTTTCAGTGGCCAATTTTATCTAGTTTGGAAGGGTAGAAAATTTCCAAAATGACTGTTTACCAAGAATTTCCTTGGAAATCAGTAGCTGAACAGTAAAGAAACAAAAACCTGAAAGCCTTACTGAAGAAAACAAGGGAAAACTGGTATGATGTTATTTCCTAAGAAACAAAAAGTTGATGTGCGGTGCTGGTGCCTCTCAACAGACACAGCCAACTCTGTCACAAGCTCTTCCAAGCAGATAAAGGACATACAAAGGAAGGTCATAAACAACTAAAGCCTGGAGTTGTGATGTAAACTAGACTTCTCTAGTTTAAGGCCATTAATATATATTGTACATCCATCAGTCAATGTGAAACTACGAAAGAAACTATGTTTTTACCTTACCTTCAAGATATTTCTATTTTTTGTCTGATTTTCAAAATGTACCGCTATTTACAGCATCCAGATGAGTCAGTAAAGTCTGGAGAGATATCTCTAACAAATCTGTTAAGTACACCAGCTTAATAACTAGCATGATACTCAGAGAGAAATCACAGTGCACTGGAGTCAATACAACTTCAGTCTCATGACCTCTGCACTAGTGCAGACAGAACTGCATTTAAACATTCAAAAGGCAGGTAGGATCCAAACCATAGTGATGTAAAATAACTGTCGAGAGAGACAGAATTTCACAACTCTTACCCTGGACTTTATACAGCCGCATGGTATGTGTCATGTGGTGAAAAAAACAAACAACTTCTGAGAAAATCTTTCCATGAGTAACTCTTATGACAGGTGGGTCTGTAAAAATATAAGGCTACAAAAATAAAACAGAAAGTCAGAGTAAGTATTTTGGAAGTTTTGCCTAAATGTAGTGCCAATAAATCAAAGCATTTAATAAATATTAAAATAGCATTTTATTTTTTTAAACCATTCCAGATCTAAAAACCTGAAGATTAAAAAATTACTCCTAATCTGAAATTCAGCAACTTCTCTTCAGAGTCTCACATTTTCTTTAGGTAAAATTAGGTTAAGTCTCATTACATATCTCACAAGTATTTTATGAGGATTAATGGATACAAGGTCTACAGACAAGCACATGAATGCATTGATACTGCATCTGGATTGAGCCCTTTTGCAAGAAAAATTTTAACTGCTAACCAGGAATTAAATACTGTAGTGTCATAATTTGTGGCAGGTGGTTTAACTACCTCTGTCAGTGGTACATTGTATAAGGAAAGCCTCCCCTACTCTGCCTTGTGGATCAATTTCCATATCCTTTTGAAAGTAGAAGAGAAAGCTTTTTCTTCATCAGAAACAGCTACTGCCAGTAGGAGGTCTCTGGAATGCAGGGTAAGGCTGGGAATCCTTACAAAAAGCCAACAAGGACAGTGGCTTACTACTCATGGTTCCCACAGAATAGGACAAATTTTGCAAATCAAAAGTCAAACCAAAGAGATGAAGAAAATTATTTTTCCATGTAGTCACAGCATTTAGAGTCTTGGCTAGGCAAACGACAACTTTTTTTTAAAACACAGTAGATCCCAAACTAAACTATGTGCACTAGCTGGAAATAAATGGATGGCTGTAAAGGTAAAAATGAATTAAATATTGACAATGTACAAGCCAAAAATGAAAACACAACACACGCAATTACTTCAATAGGGAAACAACTGTAAATAAAGACTTCACTCAAAAAAACCCCACCACAAATGCTTGAAAAACAGGTTATTCAGAGGGATGTAGGCAAAAAGCTCTCAGAGGGTGGCTGTCTTACTTCTGTATATAGCACGGCCATAAGGACAGAGCACGGTCTTTCTTGAAGCAATGACACCAAAGATCAAATATATCTTGAGGAAGAGCAGAGATCAAACTTACAAACATACAGAAAAAAACATACTAGAGAAGAACAAGTACAGGTAAATATCCAACATTCTTTGAAATATAATTGTATGTATATTTAGAGGGAAGATTTCAAGAAGTATTGTATAATAGAAAAAACTGAAAGAGACTTTCAAGGGCTAAAAGCCTGCCTTTTCTATTCACATACTTATTCTTAGAGCTTCAAAATACTGCTTAATAAAAGCTGTGCCAGAGTTCCAAGAGGCAACTCTGCAGTTATCAACTACAGGAATTTTGTATACAGGATTTTGGAAGAAAAATCACATCTACTTACACCTTGATAAGATTGTTTGGTTTAGGGACACAGAGCTTTTTCCTACTGAAAATCTTATCCAGTTAATCAATAGAAAACCTCAAAAGAGTGTTTTAGACTTCTTGACAGTCTACAAGAAAAAACAATGGAATACTTCCATAGGGTCTCATCTTGTCAATAGGACAGACAAGTGTTATCTATTACGCAAAACCCATTTGCTAGGTGAGAAATACAGCAGAAATATGGTATTCAGGGGGCACATAAGCCCAATGAACTAATATGCTGAGATAAAAGAAATTTGAAGACCAGATCTCAAGTTAGAACCTCTTATTTCCATGAAGAACTGACAATATCCGTAACTGTAGACTGAATTCTCCCCTTCTGGCAGAAGAGATTCTTATTTGCTTTTCTATCACACATAGGTAGAGAAGACAAACTCATTTAACCTGTGACTACATGGCTTCTAAAAGTTAAAAATCCCACAGGGGAACTGGATGACCGACCAAATGGTGGAATAATCAAACCCTTCAAAATCCTCCCTGCAGGGTACAGCAACATGAAGGTACTCAAGCTAGCAAAGACAGACTGAAACAGCACCTAAAGGAACTCTCAGAAAATGAACTGAGAAACCTGAGGCCATCAGGACAAACAAATTACCTGTGAACCAGGAGAACGTTACTTGCACAGACAGCAGACTGCCAAATATATTCTGTTATCAAAGTAACACAGAGCTTACAGTCTGCGGTAGTTCATACGAGTATTTCCTGCTGGGCTCTCACTAGAGCTAGCCAGCAAAATGGAGAGATGCTGGATGAGTAACACAGGAAGGTAAAAAGCTGTGCACTTATTAGAAAAAAATTACCTGAAGTAATTTCAAAAACCAAAAATTAAAAAAAAAAAAACCAACAAAAAACAAACCAAACACTTGGAAGAACTCTTTTCCGTTGTGTTTTTTAGTACAAAATACAAGTGCGATATTGACAACAGCTATTAAAATACACAGAAAGCTGAAATGAGATGGATATATCTGCTGTCAGATTCTGGGATATTGCCATAAACATTAAGTTCACACACCTGAGCCTCCAGGCTGCACATGTAGCCAGATCAGCTCTTCTTCTGAAGATAAAGGCAATCACACAGACTGTTCTGAACGAAACAGAAATATGAGCTGATGAAAAAGGAACTTTTATTTTGAAGATATTGCCTGAAACTAATCAATTTTTTAAAAACAGTAATTGGTGATTTTGCTAGCACATGCATTGAGTTTGCAAGCCTCCAATTCAGACACAGTGCTAGGAAAGGCACAAAAGAGGAAGGCGGCTTACAAAAGCAGATGCTATAATGTAGTCTTGGAGATCAGACAAGTTCTTTCTGATAGAAAGAGTGGCAATATGATGTATACTCAAGTTCTCACGGATGACTGATATTCCCTGATTGTTGAGCAAGCAAGAAAAATGAAGTAAAAGTATGGTAGTGATAGAACAGGGAAGCCTTCTAATTGATTTAGTACTTAGAAAAGCACACTAATCCTAGAAAGTGATTTGTTGATAGTTACCAGGAGAAATACCAAGAGCTCAGAACGTATAAAAAGATAACTGCCCAGGTTTGCCACAGCAAAAATTTCAATCAACCAGGCTTTTAAGCAGGAAAACATCTTTATGCATTGAACTTGCAATTGTTCTAGTATCATTGTAAAGATCCTTGGTGAGATGCACAGGTTTGTGAAATGATCCTGGTCCTGGATCTGAACTACAAAAGTTCCAGTTTTCACATCTTTTGATGTGAAAGTCTAGGGCAATGTGGAAAGAACAAACAATGATAGAGATATTTGGAAAACTGATTTGACAAAGTCCTGGTCTCAATTCAGTATTAAGTCTGCTTTGAAAACAAGCATGGACTAAAGGACCTTCCAGCATGAAGTAATCTGTGATTATTCACACCTTGAATTGGAATAAAAATATGCTGGTCTCATATCCAATGGTTAAGCTGAAGACTCCACTTTCTAAAGAGTTAAAATAAATAGCTGCTGTAATATTTGTTCCACTCAAATCCACTGGAATGAATTCCATTGTAAAAGATCCAGCAGCCTGCTGAGGCAGTTTTTGTTGAGCCTGGAAATCAGTATTTTTCAGAAACGGGACAACAGAACTATGGATCAAAGGGTTCAGAAATCATCTTTCTGTACTCATATTCAAGAGAAATAAGACAACCTTCCTTTGGAAAAAAAGTGGGCAAGAAGGTTGGAGAGAAGCTAGCAAGGAATTTTAAGGGAGTATACTTGGAGCAAAATAATACCTCATGGATCCCTAGGGTATATTAAAATACTTAACATCAAAACAGGTGCCAAAGGATGGACATAACTGGAGATATACCTTCACCAAAATATTTACTGGCTTGTACAGAAGATGGCATGGCATATTGCAGCCTGGAGGCATGAAGAATGGGCAATAAGCTTCTTCCCTTGTAGACAAGTAAAGCACTCCTAACCATTTTAGTGTGGCCAGAAAACTTCTGGTAGTGCAGCACACTGTTGGTCTGGATGCCAAAAAAACTACGCCCAGGGGAAAGTTTTCAACCACAGATTAAATGCTCTGGATATGTCTGAGATTTAAAAAAAAGACCTCAAGACAAAGCCTACAGGAAAAGGTGTTTTTCAATAGCAGATTGCCTCTTATTTGGCAGGGTTTGAGATTAGACTGAGTTAATATCATGTATTTTAGCTCTAGCACTAGAGATCCTGCAAGAGGGGAAAAAAAAAAAATCTGTTTTCTTCCACATTCTGTTAGCATATAAGTACCTATGGGAACTAGTACATACACAGAATCACAGAACCAGCTCCCTGAGGGAGAATCAGAATTTCCTTTGGGTGTACCAAAACCCATCACTTTGATAGTGAAAAAAATTATTTGTAAAACAAAAATCAACTACTCACATTGATCCCACAAACACTAAGCATCTGATGCTTTGGAAAAAACTGCTTTGCTCTATTCCCTATTGATAACCAAGCAGGGCTAGTAAGAAGTCATCACATATTGACTTGTCTTGAATACACAAAAGAAAATACAGACATTTAACTGTTTCAAAGTTTATTGAATACTGTGGGGTTTTTTCCACAGATCTACAAAAATACGAGTTGGCCATCCTTCACAAAATCACAGGAGACAAAAACATGTTTTCTCTTCATGAACAGGACACTTTTGTTTGTATTTGTTGCAAGGCCCAAGGAAACCCTTTCCTTCCAAATTTTGGTAATGCTGTCAATCAGTTACACTGCACTGCCATTTAAAAAAGTTAAGATGCTGCCTTTTCCCTGGTACCTTGCTTTTTCCTCTGACTTTGCAGAAAATACAAAGGCATGGTAGGAGGGCTGTCCTATCTCTCTAGACCTGCAGGATGGAGGACCTGCTCTGCACCTCTGTTCTGGACTTTGCACTGTTGTAGTTTAGCCCTGTGGCCAGACAGATGATTAAACCAGACGAAGAAAAATAATTTCTGAGTATTTCAGAACTGAAAATAAAGTAACCAAAAGATTTATCAGATGACAAAATTAATCAACTAACAAGGGCAAAGAAAACATATAACTCTACTGCTACCAAAGGAAAATAGTCCAACATAAAAAGCAATTATTCTTTGCAAATTTTGCTGTAATACATAGGGTAAGGGAGGTAAGGAAAAAACCAAAACAACAAAACACCTAGCCAGAAATCAAGAAAACTGCCTGCCATTTATCCTATTGCCAGTTCACACAAGGACTTAGAAAGTTAGTCAATCCACATCAGACTAAGAACCCTGAACAGATGGCATTTCTTTTAAGACAGAAAACGTTAGTTCAAATTGCTTTAGAAACTACTATAGAATTACATTGTTATTCCCAGTGGGACAACTTAATTAGTGTTATTAAAATGCAAGCCAAATGAGCCTTATGGTGAAGCATAATATTAATGAGGCAGAATTTTCAGAAGTATCACAATTTCATTTTTATTGTATAAAACATTACAAAAATTGAACACCACCCTTTTAATCTTAACTTAAAATGTAGTTTAATTTCATTTTTCTTTTCTAAGTGTGCTTGCAGACATGTGACAGACTTTTTCTGTTTAAGCCATATCATTTTGCTACCTCAATTCATCCAGATTATTTTAATAAACCAAATAACTTAAAGGTGTAGTTAAAATTACATAACTGCTAGATTTAGTGATTATTTTTATAAGCAAAAGATGAATCAGAATATAAAATGAAATTAGTTAAAGTGTGACCACGCAGTTAATGAAAGGTAAAATTTAAAAACTGTAAGTGATATTGTTCCAGTATCCACAGATAAAAACTCAACAAAATATATGAAATGACATATAAAATGAAGAGTAAGGGAACCATGATGAACATATCTGAAATAAACAATTATGGGACTAAATATACTAAATAGTTGAAAACTGTCAACTCACAGACCTCAAAAGGTATGCTACTAGGAAAGACTGCTAAAAGAAAAGAAAACTCTTCTGTCCCTTCCAGACTGATTTACACACATAAGGGGAAAAAAAGAAAAAGAAAAGAAGAAGAAAGAAAGCCAAACACCCCTCCCTCCCGCCAAAAATTAGAATGATTACTCTTGCATATTTCCTAAAATGGTAAGCATAGAACTCATATTTGCATGCAACTTAGGTTTTCACAAGAGAAATTCAGAAGAAATATGCTGCCAACTAGCTAGCTTCATAAATGTTCATTATTTTATCTTTTGCCTTCTGAAATATCACCCTTCCGGTTCCAAAAGAGGTATGGTAGGCTCCGTATGGTAATTAAGTCACTGCAAGAATGCTGCCATTTCCCAATTTCCAATCTGAAAACTAATAGGAGTATGCTGTTGCTCTCCAGTAATTACACAGCTAAAAATACAGATAACCCTGGAGAACTAAATCAGAACAGTTCCTTGCTACTCTGTCTTTATATACACCAATTGGGACTCAGTATCTTAATTACTATAATAAACTAAATACTCTAATATCAGCTTAAAAAGTAGCTCTGAACCAGAAGCAACTCATTCACAATTAAAAAAATATATTAAAAACCAGAAAAGTGAAGAAGTAGAAATTCATCAGTATGTCCTACACATTTTCACCATAGAAAGTGAAAATGAACTTATTTAATTGATAATGAATGGTCACATCTCACTGGATTTCTTGCAAGGATCACATCTTAAGTTTTTTTTGGAATCATAAATATTCTCTAGATTTTCACATTTTCAAATTTTTACCGTGTTTTTACTCTGATGTAGGGTTAGGAAGTATGAACTTCTGCCAATCATTTCAGTAACTGATGTCATTATGTCTAGCTACACAGCTTTTATTTCAGTTTTGGGGACAACTAGCTCTTCCAATCTGTATTTGCCAAACACTTCAAGTTACTTCAAGATAAGAATCTCTTTGCAAACAGAAGGTTTACCTTGGCATCTCCATCTGGTAAGAAGAGATAAGCTCCACTTTTATCTCGGTTACTGGTAGTTCCATACCAAGCAAACTCCACCTTCATTTGATGGTTTTTACCATCTTCTTTGGTATTAATTTTCTAAAAGGACAGAGATTCATGTTAGGTTTCCATAAAGAAGCACAAAAGTTCTCAAAAAAGTAAAATATAGTGTTTTGAAATAAAATATAACATACCTCCAGTAATCCAGACATTCCAGAAAACCACAGTTTCATGTATGCATTTTCTAAGATTATATTATCCACAGAATTCTGCATCTCTTTTATCTTGAAAACTCTGTCTGGCTTCTCCTGTCTGCTATTTCTTACATATATGTTATAGTCAGCTAAAACTGCTTCTGAACTCTCATCCTCCAAAAGCTGGTAAACTCCAATCCCAAGAGGTGGTAGATGTGCCACAAAAGAGATCTGTTGGGAGCAAATAAGTAGTCATTACTAAAAATAGCAAAATATCAACTTTTTATACTGAATTTATGTTCAGAGTAACTCCCTTTGCTTGAATAATTTTAGGATGGCTGAGTGCTCCTTTAGTCCGGAAATAAATACAAAGAATTATCAAACAAAAATATCTGCATCAGTAATTTGCTTAGCATCAAGATTACCATTACATTAATGCAATAATAATTTTGAATCTTGTTAAGAATGTTAGCTGTGGTGTGCAGTTCTGATATATCTGCTTTTCATTGAAGATGCATGTGTACTGGATCAAGTGCACACAGACTCTACTTATCACTTCCGTTTGAAATTTAAATTCAAAAATGTATGAATTTAAATAACTAAGTATAAAGCAAGTGTCTCATTTTTAGTCTCTGGTTTTTTTAGGATCTATAATCTGCACAGAAGAGTAGTATGCAAGGTACATCTCCAAAGCAATTTGTTTAGAATTTGAGGTCCAGATAAGTCATTTCATTTCCTCTTCTTCAGGCAATAAGTATACTAATTATTGTGCTGATTTTGGCTGGAATAAACTTAAATTTCTTCAGAGTAGCACATATGGTGCTTGGTTTCAGTACTAACCACATTGATAACACAGGTATGTTTCAGCCACAGCTGAGCAGGGCTTATGCAGCATCAGGGCCCTTTCTGCTGCTGCACCAGGAACGAGGCCGGGGCTGCACAAGGAGCTGGGAGGGGACACAGCCAGGACAGCTGACCCCAACTGACAAAAGGGATATTCCAAAGCATGGGACATCATGCTCAGCAATAAAAACTGTGAGAAGAAAAAGGAAGAGGGCATGTTTGGGGAAATGGGGTTTGTCTTTCCAAGTCACTGTCCCATGTGATGGAGCCACACTCTGATGGGGATGACTGAGCACTTGCCCAGCCTTGGGACACAGTGAATGAATTCCTTGTTTTGCTCTTCTTGTGTGCACAGCTTCAGCTTCACCCACGAGCTTTCTCACCATTACCCATCCAACTTTTTCCTCCACCCCACTGAGTCAGTGAACAAGCAGGTGTGTGGAGTTGAGCTGCTTAACAGGGTTTACCCACAATAATTATCCCTTTGGAACACAATTGAGAGACAGTTACTGAATTCTCTTCACAGAAATATTATCCTGAATGAAGTTCCTACATCAAAAGGAATCAAAACATAAGCCTGAAAGCAATACAATTATTACTATTACAATAATACACTATTACTATATCATTAAAAATGTAACAAAATAAGTTTCTGATCATTGAGGACAATCTTCTATAATGATGTACAACTCAAAAATTCTCAGCAGTTTTGTTTCAAACAAAACCAGGAGGTGACCTTGAAGATACCTGTCCAGCTCGAGTATTTGGAAAGGAAGAAAACACCTGAATGTAAATGCTTAAGTCATTGCACTTACAAGACATTCCAGCTGGAGTGCTTGAGAACACACAGGCTTGTGTGAACTGTGACTCTGTGTACAGACTAGCACTTGAAGGAAGAAGAAGCTTGAGAAAGTTAGGGAAAAAGACACACATCTAGTACTTTCCAGTCATGCAGCTGAAACAGATCCTTTAAATGTCATAAATGATATCACAAAAGTTTATCAGTTTAAGACATATTAATGCTAAACACAAGTATGTTGATTTTTAAGGGGTTTTTGTTTTTTTTTCTTTTTTACTTAAAATGACTGAATTAACAGTACTGTCTACAGAGAATACAACATATAAAATACGCTTTCCATTTTCTTCAACTATGAAGCTACAGTATCTGTCAAAAACCATATTTTAATGCTTTTTATTTAAAGTAGGGTACCTGATAAGCTTCATGTGATACTGTAGTTGCTCCATCCCAAACAGCACTAATTTGGACAGTAACAGGTTTTCCCAAAGGAGACAATAATTTAACTCTGGCTGAATTCACATTGACTGAAACCACTGAAAATCGCTCTTGTTCTGTAGGATTATATATCAAAAGGTATCTGAAAAAAATATATTTACTAAATTATCTTTTGGCAACCAAGTTTCCTCCTTCAGGTTAATGTTACTGCACATAAATTTTACATACAGAGGATTAAAATTATGTTAGAACAACAGGAACATACCACAACAAATAGATATACAAAACATAACCAAGAAACAATGGATATTTAATATCAGTTGTTTGCAGATCTTTGTTTCTTAATGCTATTATTTCTCCAAGAAATTTTGAAAATTCCTTACAAAATATACAACTACTTCCCATCATCCCTGCTACAGAATTACTATTAACAATTGCAAGCACAGTCAAGATACTTAAGGGCATTTTAAATGTATTTTTCAGGTTGAACTATTAAATTCTCATCCAAATTTGTTTTTTTTTTTTAACATAGCTTAGAAAAAATGAATTAACAAAACTGGCTGTACATATATATATATATATATATATGAATTATATATATATATGAATTATATATGTTCACTAAAGGAGCTAGTTTCTCTCTCCTATAAGGGAAAGTACAAAATTATTTAAATTATAATTTACCAGCATTTACTACGGCAACTGTTTGCGTATCTTCTTAATAGGTAAATATGGAATAACTATTTTTTTACATAGTCTTATGCCTTTTCTTCCATTTGAAAACAGATTATGCTATTAACCAAAAGAATCAGCCCTGAGCTGAACGGACTGACTTTATTAGCCTATATATTTTTTTATTATTACAGGTTCATGTATTGTAAGGTATAGAAAAACAAAATTATACTAGAACATCTCTGGCTCGTGCATCTGTGGGACAATCATTATACTTCATGTCTTTTCATTGACAAGCTAAAAGAATGCAGTATTTACAACTGTTCTCTGAAGTCTCCCTCTGTTCGTGTCATCCTTTTAAAAAGTCTTTTACAACAAAAATTGTTCTTGCCAAAATTTCTGATATCTTCTTAACTATATACAGCAGAACCAATACTCTATCTCCAACCTCCTTAACCCTCCCCACTGTAAAACAGTTTACTTCCTCATGGGATCTGATTTTTCATCAGTTTCCATGAGATCCATTTCTTATCAAATCACTCCTTCCGCATTTTTGCTAAGTAGGTTCTCCTCGTTCTCTGCCCTGTGTCTTCTATGCAGATTCTTCAGGGGTTTGTCCATGGTTTTATTTATTTTGCTTTCACATCTTAAACCTCAAATTCAATTATCCCTTTCACAGATCAAACCATTTCACTTAGAACTGTCTCTGTCCACCCGATCTACAAATCTCATTTGGAATCCTAAGC
The DNA here is from genome assembly GCF_000738735.6 of Corvus cornix cornix. Lineage (NCBI taxonomy): Eukaryota > Metazoa > Chordata > Aves > Passeriformes > Corvidae > Corvus > Corvus cornix. The sequence goes on from NC_046357.1 coordinate 68,371,887, forward strand.
AGGCCATCATTTCCCCCTTATCTTTTTTCTGGCTTCCTTTTTTTGCCTGCATCAAACTTGGCTAGTAAACTACCCAGCACTTCACTGCTACCCTAGTACCTCACAATCAGCAGGAAATAAAAGGTCAACTCCAATTTCTCATTAGTTGAATAAACAAAATCAGAGGTTTTATTAGCTTTTTATATCAAGAACCTTTGGATTACTTGCCATACATCAAATGAGCTTTCCATAAAAATTATTTTCCTTTTAACTCTAAATTCCTGTGAAGTACTGTTTGAATCATGACTTCTAAGCATACCAATAATTTTCAATGTATATTTGTGATCACAACCAAAAATGCTTTGGGATACTCTCTTTTGCCCCATTTCATGCTGAAGACTCCTAGATTGCTAGACAGTATAATAGTTAACCACATTCTGGGTCAGCTTTCAGAGTCTTTAAGAACTTGTGCAAGAATTTCTGAGAACCTCCCCTAGACTTGGGTAGGGCATTTTATACTTCTGCTTATATGGAGCTGTCTTCTTTCAGGGTAAGACTTAATTTAAATGTTTTGGTTAACCTTTTGGTTTAATGTTTTGGTGTTTTTGTTGCTTTGTTGGGTTTTTTTTAAATAACATTAGTGGAAACAAAACCTAGCTATACCAACCCTGCTCTCAGTCTCGACCCATTACAAATCAGGAAGAATAAAGAAATTATATTAAATAAACTTTTTTTAAGAACTCCTCATATACTGTGATAACAGAGTGTTAAGAACTCTGTCAGAAACAATATGGATTAACAGATAATTGAACACCAAAGCTCAAAATAAATCCTCATTCTCATCCATCAACAGAACACCATGTCTTCTTGGTTTTTTTTCTTTTTATACAATTGAATTCCTCAATTCTTATGCCTCCAAGTAAAAGGAGACCTTATGTATATAATAATTTTTCACTAATGCTACACTCCCTCATTAAATTTAAATTACCTGCCAAGCAAAGAACATATTAGTGCAAAAAATATTTCCAGGAACTTTGTTCACCTTCCCATAGATACAAACATATTTCACAGCTTTGATTAGTCTCATGACAAATTTACCTAACAAAAGACCTTAGGAACTGCCATATTATTATTATACTTCATCAGGCTACTTATTTAAAATTTGTATTTGGATTAAACAAATCTCTTGTTGTACTAAAATATATAATTTTTTTAACTTCTCAAATCAAGGTATTTTTAGTTCATTATGTGTGTGTAGAGTAGTAAGATAGTCAGAGGAATCTAGCAATGATAGGTCACATTTTCAGCACTACAAATGCAGGAATTTTGACTAGATAGTAACATTTTGTTTTGACATATTATTTCATGAAGACTGTAGTATTTATACAAAGTAAGATGTAATTCTTGTGCATATACAAAAGCACTGACTAATGTAATTAAATCACATTACTTCTGAAGTGCCATTCAACTCCCACCCTTAAATAACATCCCACCATAAAAATTGTAGATTTTATTTGAAAAAAAAAAGAGCTTCACCTCATTTAAGCTGTATCATTGCAAAGAATGCCATGCAAAAAGCTAAGTACAATTGCTTAATGCACTGTGGTTGCATTACACAGAGTAGCAACGTGATAATACTGAAAGGTTTTCTATTCCTTATTTTAAGGCAAAATCATGAACATTACAATCTTTCAGAAGCAGCAAGCAAATATTTTCTTTTCATTATTCAGGTCACTGGTCTTTGGCAACAGCACCAAGAAAACTATTAAAGATTACATCTTTCATCCAGTTAAAGAGTGAAGGGTTTTAATGCTTATTGGTAAAATTCATATGAAAAATTTTATCTGTAATATTTTACTTTAGAGGCACCATTATGGCCAAGAGTCAGCCATAATTTCTTCCATTTATTCAAGAAAACTAAGAATCCTAAAACTATGTTAATATAAACTGTATTGATACAAAAACCATGACAAAACCACTCACAGGGAGACAACGTATTTCACCTCTGAACTGGAGCAGGAGTTAACTGCTCTCAGCCCATCAAAAAATGAGAAATTACTGCAGATTTGAGCTCTTAATCCTAAATTGGATGCATCACAAATATTTGCAGTTTTAGAAAAGCAATTCCTGACACCTCATTTTCAGACACTTTTGGAAAGTTACACCTTGAATTATTTTACTCCATACTTTTTTGGGTATTCAAGCATCAAATATTTTGACCAGTCTTTCCTTCAAGACTTAACTTGTTGTGGAACATTTTCAGCAAGAGCTGGAACATGCCTCACTTCCCCCTACTCCCCCTTCTTATTTCAAATACTTTCATTATTCAATTAAGAAAACATGTCAACTGCTGTAGTTTTATTTACGAACAGAAATATGAATAAAGACAATTTAGATCTCTAAGAACTTTAATCTCTGCCTCCTAAAAGAATATTGTTTCTTAAACAGAAGAGCTTCAGTATTTCAAAAGATCTCTGTTTTCTTTTTCTTCAGTGTGAAGAATATGGGCATATATATTGATACACACATTTACTGCTAACACCTGCAACACAATTACCATAATTACCACTTCCTTTTGAAGTTCATTCTTGCTTCCATCACAAGGGGTTGCATTCAACTAACATGAGAAACCACAACTCACTACTAGTAAATGTCAGAGCATCATCAGTGACAAAGGTTTATCCAAAGACAACCTCTTCAAGGCACTGGGATTCACAGTTCAAGACAATACCTTTCATTGCTCGGCGGAGTAACTGTATTCAAATTCACTTGGAGAACCAATTCCTTGAGGAACTCCAGCTTGGACTGATCAATTTTACTAAAATTTCTCCAGCAAACCTTCTGAGACCTATTGGTGCATTTCCCATTATAAATGGTTTCATCAGTGTCAGTTCTCTGGACACACATGCACAATTTTAATGCAAAGGTACACGAACAAGACCTTCAAAGCTGATTAGTTTCTTTCACTCTTCTCCTATAGAGGCTAAGGTAAAAACTACCTAAATGGTGAAAAAAAAATGCAGCAAGTACGCCCCAAACTGATAAAAGGTAAAAGCCATGAAGCCAAATCATATACTGTATCAATGGTCTTCCACTGAAGAACAAAAAAGAACAAACAGATGCACATAAGTTCTGAAAACATCAAGGGAGGAGTAATGAAAACAGATTAAAATGCCTTAAGCTATAGAGAAAAGGAATTGAAGTAACTCTACATATGTTAAAAGCAGAAAAACTGGTGGGTTAGAAACCACAATTCAGCTAGAAATGTATTCTGAGTTCTTGACTGTTGATGGACTTTGATAGACTAAGACTTTAGAATTGTAAACAAAACTGTAATCCTCTAAAACAAAAAATCATCTCACTGGGTGATAAAGATAGAATTAAAACTTTTTCACATCTTAAAATTGCAAGAAAAAATCACTTTGAAAGATGGGAGAAGAGTCAGTAGGTAGTAACGCTTAATTACTGAACACTGATGTATATGAGGTAGAAACAAACTAGGGCTTAATATTTAAACTTCATAAAGCACTGCTTGCCATGGCAGCTTCCAAAAATATCATTAAAAAATCTAAACTACCTGACCTCTGATGTATGCTGGAAGTTTAACAAAAAAACCCCAAAAAGTCCAAGGAAACTAGGATCCTAAGAAACTGCCACAAATTGCCATTACACAGGTGCATGTCTTCGGGGATGGAAGCACATGGAAGGAAAAGAACCAAGACCATCTATTTAAACCAGTCATTTATCTGTGCATTGTGCAAATATGTACAACCTCCCCCGAAGAAAAGACTTCCGTGATTCTTGCACGGAAGGCCAAGAAACCACCTAGATACTTATTTTCCTCTTTTTTTTAATACAGACTAAAACCAAGGAACTTGAGCACAAAAATGACTCTCCTGTTTTTAAAATGCTCTCTCCTTGCTGTAGAGGGCTGTGGGGAAAAACTTGGGAATAAAACCTAACCATAACAACTCCTTTTTCTTAAGAAGGAAAACTCTATTGAATACTTACTCAACTGCTAGGTTAAAAAAAAAAAATTATGTCAAGTTACTTGGCTCTTTTCAAAATTCTTACGGTCCTGCACATAAGAGTCAAGGCCTCCTCAGTCAAAAGTATGAATAACATGACATTTTAAGTACAGGTCCCCTCCTCCATTTTGTATGCTTTTCTACTACGAATTACTAAAGATGATCTATAAAATATAATTATAGAGCCTATAAAATAATTGTTCTGAAAATAAATATATACAATCTTCAGGATATTTTCTGTTCACAGTGCTCCTCTGGTTATACAGAAATTAGACATTTTCCAATATCTCAATCCATGGTCTGTTCTTAATATTCCTTTAGGAACAAGACTCATCAAAAGCCAACTGTGCAGGCTCATGATTGTGACACTGTCCTTGGCAGCAGATTAATGCTTTTTTCCTACAGCTCTTCTATCAGTTACTAAATTGGGCTTCAGAAACTGCATTTCACAGCATTTCAAGACACTTCTCAGTTCTATTCAAAATTAATTTTGTAAGAAAGTTAGGCAACAGAGAAAGTTTTGGACAAAGTTATTCAAACCCCCATGCATGAAAATCTTGTGACCAATGTCCTACACTTTCTGAAGGTATTTGAGTCTGATTTATGCTCATTTCAAAGAAAAACTTGACTCTGCAGGTATTTAAAACTATCTTTATGTCCCCCTCTGTGAAATGAATATTTATTTCTCAAATGTAAAATATCCTCATGATTTCACCCAAATTATACTTCTTCTATTATATGTTATTGTAAATACTGAATTCTAAGTCTCCGTATACCTTGAACTACTATCAGTGACATCTGATCCACAACATTCTTTCAATAGTGGCAAACTCTACTAAAAAAAAGAAGGAAACGAAAAGTATCAAAATCAATTTGTCTAAATTAATTTTGAGATAAAACCCCATAAGCTCCTGAGGAATTACTTAACGTATTTTGGAACAGATATGCATGGATACTTGCTCAATAATACAAAAATAATTTTCTTCCTAGTTCATATTTCAAAAGGGAACAAAATCAGCAATACCCATTAGATGTATCAGAGGTTTTTGTGAGTTTTTTTCCAGAAGGGAAAATACACTTCCAACATTACATCATACCAACTAATATACAGAAATCTGATATTAGGGATGTAAGATATTTCTTTTAGAAGCAGAACTTCTGGAGCATGAGGAGAGGGAGGGGTGTAGAGAGACAAAGGGAAAATGCAGGATTTTCCAGTACAGATAGGAAATATCTTGACCCTTTGCATTCCTACAGAAAACTGATCTGTTGCTACTAATCTACACAGTTAGTAGTAGTAGCTACCACACTGCTCCCCACATCCAAAACTCGCCTTACCTACAGTAATATTAATATTAATAATATCACCAAAAAAAGACCTCCACAACCTCCCCAGACATCATGCTGGAAACATTTAATGCATAAAACAGTTAAAACATCCAGCACTCAGACAATCTTTTATCAAAAGTGATACAAAAGCACTCCAGCTTTTACAGCACATCTGCCAAGTGACAAAATATCATTTGTCAGAGAAAAAAACCTTTTTGTCCTGAACAGAAAATTCCATGTGCCTGTACAAGAAACAGAACATAAATTGCTGTGCTTGTTCACAACAAATGTAAGCAGAGATGTTCTCTCACTAGAGCAACCAATTCTTATATAAACATCAGGCAGCCTTTCAGATCACTGGAAGGTCTTACATGCCTTAAACCAGTCCACTTTTCTGTTTTATTCCACCTGGTCAAACAGAAGTCTACGTACAAAACAGACTATAACCTTAGTCATGTCAGGTACTACAAAAGCCCCCATTTTGCTATGACTCCCATGAGTAAATTGAAGAGAGAAAGAAAAATCTAGATATTAACAAATTCCCCAGTGCACTGGAAGGTTGCTATAGCTTGACCCCTTAAACAAAATGAGAAATCAGTAGAGCAAACTTTGAAAAATGCTGCAAACACTGTTCTTGAAAAAGTCCAAAACTGATGATACTGTTCTGCAGCTCAAGCACCAGTTTTTCTAATATACAATTAAAATTTTAATTACATTTCCTCCAATTATATCTTCCTTTTTTCCACTGCATGTTTAATATGACTCTTTGTAACAAACCTGTATGCATTTATAGATTTATGTTCCTTATTATCAGTCTTTTCAAACTAAACAGACTTAGTGCCCTTGTTTTCCTATTAACCCTTTCCAGGGTCTTACCCCATATTTCCAAGAGCAAAATTGTCTTTGACACCATACAAGCAACTCCCTTAATTTCATCTTCTGGCATATCTAGTCTTCTTCTGCTTCACTAATGTCCATTTGGTGAGTCCACACAATATTTTCCCATGTGATGTGCAATACTTCCACTTGCCTGCTTCTTTGACTATGAAATAAAGTCTCCAGTTCACCAAGACAGTTTTAAATACTAACCCTATATAGAGTGGCTGTTGGCAGTATGACGTCAAACTTTATAATCTATTTACATTCTACTCTGTTAGCATGACAGATAGAAAACAGCTTGTGACTTTATTATCTGACCTAAAGAATTCCTTGCTTGTTTCTTGGCCTCACTTTGCACAAAAAAAATTCCACCCTACTCAGATTGATACCAAAGGATATAATTTGAATACTATGTGATATCCAACATTTACCAATGAACATTTACCAATGAACATTTAGAAAACAGCTAGGCAACCAGCAAGTCTGTCCATTAACAGAGAGAAGGTAGCACAAAGTTAAGGTCAAAGCAACAAATGAAACTACAGTGAAATTGTGGTTTAAATTGAATCAACATGCCTAATGATATTAAAATAGTTTCAAAAATTGCTAGAGATGTAACATACCTTCTCCAAGATACAGTGGATACTGAAAGCATTAGCATTCATAACTATGCAATCCTAGACATTTAATTAAATTGAGAAGTCTTTTGTTTATGATTAGGACCTACACACTCAGAGGTAGTGTCAGATGTAAACACAAAATCTGGGGCAGTAGGAATATGGGTGGTTTATTAAAAATCAAGATAAACAATCAGTTTTCTATTAAATCAGAGAAAAGCAGGTTCTTCCCCAAAAGATGACGCCAATACCTTTGCTCAAGAGGCTTTTAACTGACTGGATAAAGTCTAAGGATATTTATCAGCTTACCTAAGCAGATAAAATAAATAATGCTAATATGTTCCTCTACATCACATCCAGAGAAGCTTCTTATAAATTCATCAATACTGTCACAGATGTAACAAGGAAAAAAAAATCAATTTACATCAAAGCAGCAAATTATAATCCAATTCAACTGTTCATTCTAGAGTAGAATATTAACTCAAATATATATAATAAAATATTATCATACATGAAGAAATAGTAGGATGTTTTCCTCTTCTTAAATAAGACATCTTTTGCAGCTTATGAATAATACCCTGCATAACAGTTAGTAGGATGGTAATCTCAACCTCAAATTACAAGCACGCAACATAAATTTGTGTTGCTTTCATAAGGTGTAAAAGGGTGGAAACAGAATCTATTATCCAGGGATCAGCTTTTCATTATACCATCTAATTGGTGACATCAAGAAATAAAGAGATACTATCAAGAAATAAGTAAATTCACAAGAATCTACTTCAGTAGAGTTGTGACTAACGCAATATAATGCCATGATTATAACAGTATTTGAAAAGGAAGTTAAATGTATAGTTTAGAAATAGAGCTATGCGAAAATTACATATTATTTCTAGGAGCAGTAATGTCTGAAATAAAAATGTCTAACATACAAATAAATAAGACCAGTGATCCTGTGCTTAAAAAGAGTTCCATAATCTTAGTTTGACATTTCAGAATCACTGCAGGATTACCCTACCTAATGACAAACCCAAATCTGAATTTTAGACTCCTTAATAAAGGTGAGAATCTTTATAATATCCATTGCTCATGCAAAAGGTGCAGAATGAGGCAGACAATAGGCACATAATCCATCCCTTCATTCTCACAGGAAACAGGACTTTTGTGTGGCTCTCTCAAGAACAAACCATGGAACACCCTCAAGAAAAAAACACAGACACCGACACAGCAAGAACTGTATATTTTAAGAACACACACACAAAAAAAAATCAACATCAACCTAGGACAAAACTTTTAAATGTTATGTACCTACTACATATGCCAGATACACATACTTCCTATGATTTAGATGGATTGTAGTGGCACACATATCCTAATGTGGAGCACATAACTACTCTCCAATTAAGGATAAAAGGATTAAGTCCAAAGGCACTATTTTAAATTTTTCTTTTACCACAAAGTTGTGAGATGTTCTGAGGTCCAAGATGGGCTTGAAGCCCCCTGACTTTTTCAGGATCAGGAAGTACCTTCACTAAAATCCTTTCCTTGTTCCTCTTGTAGTGCAGGCTTTATAAATCTGCATTTAGAAGGGAAAAAAAATCTGGTTCAGAAGAGCAGAAAGACTTTTAAGTATTCCATATCACTTCAGTCTGTGCCTTGAGAGCCTTGGACTAACTACAATATTGCCTCAAAGTAACTCCAGTAAAAAGGCTGAAGGGGCAAGTGCCTGGAAAAAAAAGAAATAATACACAAATGCACTAATATACTGAAAATATGTATATTCTACTTCCAAAGCTGCTTCAACACGTGCATGCATACGATGCAGATCTTTCAGCTGTATTCAAGTATTCACTACCATATTCCTTCATAACAATCACTTTCTGTTTTTTGAAAACAAATGGAGGGTTTTTCCCTTCCCCTACAGTATGTTTATTTCACCTGTTCCTTCTGTATTTCATGATACTTCCACTACAGTGTTCTCAGAGGAAACCAGAAATTTCTTGTAAGACCTCATTTTCATATTTTATTTTATTTTGATGTTGTCATTTTTTACAGCAACTGAAGCATCCAACACCTTCACTATCTGACTGTACTGGTACTGCAAACCCCAACAAAAGATTTTGCTATACTGTGCATTGAAATGAAAAGACTAAATTTGTGCAATTTAGAAAAACTGCAAAGATTCTACAAATGCTACAAACTGAACTTATTTACTGTTTTAATTTTGCAATGGCAGTTTCAAAGACAGTAAACAAAAACATTTAGAAGAGACTGTCATTGGCTCATCCACAGTACGACAGACCAAAAACTGAAAAAAAGTTTGATGTTTAAGAATATTTATACACTGAAAAATAATCTTTAAAAGTTTGAAATTTAACAACTTTTAGAATAACTTGAATTCAGAAGCATAGCATTCAAAAACTGAGATTTGAAAACTAAAAATTAATTCCACAAAAAGCTTTGAAGTACAATTAATTGCAAATGAAAGCTGCTTTTTTCTTCTTCTTAATGAAAATTTATCATAACTCCAAAAATGTACCACAGTTCAGTTTTAAAGCCCTTAAACAAAAACAGGCATTCATCTCTTAGCTTCTTTGTTTTGTTTTCAGACTTCACAGATAAACTTTTAAAGAGATGTCAACTACCGTGCCTAGAGTCAGTTCTCAGATAAGCCTGCATGTAGTATATTTTTTAAATGTCTTTTTAATACAAAAAGTAGAAAACTCAGAGAGAAAATACAGAAACCTCTGAAAAACTGTTATGACCTTACACAAAAAGTGAGAATAAAGAGAGCAAGGTGCTGTGAAACTCTTCCATACCCCTCACTTCCTGTCCCATTAGACATTGTCAATGGAGAGTTTGCAGGGTTTGGTCATAAAGATAGCTGCACAGCTAAGTTCCACCTAAAAAACAGAATGAATGTATCATGCTTTTTGTTCATTTTGAAGTCACCACTTTTACCAGAATGATTTTTACTGAAATACTTATTTCAAGTTCACATTTAGTGATGTTTCAAGATTCAGACATCTGAGTTATCCTGTGTCAACCAAGTATTTCATTGCCTCTGCAACAGCTCTTCCATCATGAAAACCAAGGAGAATGTTTTTAAAATATCCAATCAATTCAGTCAAAATGACCTTGAGTTTACTACAAACAGAACATGCTCATGGCAGTTACAGGTCACATGAAATCTAGTAAATTGATCAGGCAGCTGAACACGGAGATTAACACTTTAAAGTAATTTTCAAAAAACCATTAGGCTGTATTCAACCTAAGCAGCCAGGGTATTGGAAACTAAAATGCAGGCTCTTCATGTATCACCTCCAAAGTGTTTTCTAATTTTTTACCTACTTGCACTTCTGGGTGCTTAATAGAAGTGCTAATTAAGGGTTGTTTCTTAATAAAAGCAGTGAGTGTTAAGGCTTGACTGAATGACTATTCATCCTGTCCACCTCTCTGAAAGATACTAATACAGAGGTTTCACTTAACGACACAAGGCTGTGCATATTGCAATCACTATTTCATCCAATAAAAACTTAAAACTATTGGTTTGGTTAGAGTTTATTTGTTCGCTTACTTTTTCAAGATCTATTTTCTTCTCTGGGGAACAGGTGTGCATATTAACAATGTATGAATTACCACAAATTTTTATGAACGCATCTTAAATGTTACGGTATTCTTTCCTGTTTTCTTTAAACTTGTTTTTTTTCTTCATTGACAATTGAAAATACCTTTGTTTCAACTGTCTTTTTTTCCCAGTTATTTTAGAGTATAACTAGGAATACATATGCCTCTGAAGTCATGCAAGCATAAAAGGCAATTCACATGTGTATTATTAAAATGTCAAATGCTCTTGGGAGGGTCCTCTCCTTGTAACTACATTGGACAACAGTTTTGATAGATTGTACCAAAATGGGCGACATAGGTCTAAAGGGGGAAAAAAAAAGGAAACAAAAACACATCACCAAAGCTAAAGTTGCCAAATAAAGATAATTACCCTGATCCAGTCACTTTCTAAGCTCACAAAGACACAGTTATGGCATGTGACTAACAAAGTTTCCATCTCAGACAAGTTATCCTTGCTGTAGTCATCCAACCAAATACAATAACATACACACTGCTCTGTCAAGAATTTTTGACCTTTGTACATTATTCTCTATCACACATTAAAGTTAGCAATATAGCTTTAACTTCTACATTATAGTGCTGTGTTGAGAAAGCAGTGAATATAACCTGCCAAGTGAATTTCTGAAAAGACTAGCAACTTGAAAAATTATAGAGGTACACTGGGATTTTCTTTCTCAAAAAATACCACAAATTTTTTGACTTAATGGGATAAACACAACTTATGCCAAAACTCTATTAAATACAACCTTATGCCAAAACCTGCATGGATAACAAGGTAAGGATAAAAGCCTAGAATATTTTGCATCCTCTATTTGAAAAAAGGAAACTTTCTTTTATAAGGCAGATATCACTAAACTGCTTTGACAGATCTTTGGAGAAATAATTGATTACAGTGTATCCTCCTATAATTAATACCCTGAGCGACCTAAGTATTTCAGCTAGTGGAAATAGTGTCTGCTAAGCTATAAAACTGGCCCGATAAGGAGGTTATCATACAATATTTTTCCTCTAAGATTGGCTGACAAAAGTTATTTGCGGGAAAATTATGAGAATAGTTGGTTTAGCACTAAAAATAATCCTAAATTAATGATTTTTAAAAAAATTTCAGTGCCATAGTATCTTCAGTTCAGATAGGATGCCTTATACCATGCTTGTAGAGTGCAGTGGAGCTCAGTAGTGAAACTGCCCAGCTGGGTACATGAAGGTTCAGGAGTTAGAACAAAAATGGGGGGTGGGGGGGGCAGGGAAGTAAAACCTAATTGCCATTGTTAGGCCTTTTCACTCAGGTTCGCCATATTGTGCCAAACAAGACCACTACAACATCCAAGCTGGGGCAGTCAATCCAGTCATTTCGTCATGTATCATGCTCCCCTGCAATGGTGTCTCCAGAAAACAGCACAGACAGAAATAGCTGGAAAACCATTCCCCTCGCAGTGTGACCTTCATCTGCTGCTGACAGCCTAAACTGCGTGACAAGAGGTTCAAACACATCCCCCATCCACCAAGCCCAGTGAGTGCAAATCTTTTGCCATTCACGAACTATGACCTCTGGCAGGCTGTTCCTAAAAATCTATTATTATATTAAAGGGCTGGGCACTCACAGAGTACGAAGCAGCATCCAATTTATCAGCACACTCAACAAGCTTTGTTTCCAAGACATGCAGTAATTTTAAACTTCAGAACAAGACTGAAGTAGTTCCATATCTAGTTGGATATTATCTTGTGAAAGCTTCATTTTTCAGCTGAAAGTAATAATTTTTTAAAAACCATGCAATGTCATTTATCAGTTAAAAGACATTTAGTGTAATTAAAGACTCCATAATTTCAGTATTCAAAAGCCTGATCATAAGACCACTTAGTCATCCTGAGGTGGCGGAGTCAAAGTTAAGATCTAAAATACCCTGTATACCTATTTCATCAAAATTAACACATTATTTTTAAAATAAAACTATGGATTCATAAAAATATCACAACAGCACTACAGAGCAAGATGCTCAGGTGGGGGCAGAAACAATACCGAACAGGTTACATGTGGCACCTGCTTAAAAGCAGTTTGAAAGCTACTTCTCAACTACACAACAATATGGAGGTACTTCATACTAGAACAATAATTACTGAGAGATAGATCTTTTCCTGCTTTCCTTTTTTTTTCCACATAATCGAGTTGTGGTAGCTCTCCTGTACAGTCTGTCAGATCAGTTTTCACTACTGACTACAAATTTCACGAGCATTGAAGAGAACACTTAACTAAAAAAAGTTAAAAACTAAAAAGGAAGGATGGATGAAAGTGGCAAAAAGCCCATTACTAACTATGTTCCTGTAGAAAACCAGTTATATTTGCAATCAGTAAAATAAGGAAAAAAAGAAAAAAAAAAAAAGATTGAGATTTAAAAAGCCATTATGAGCTTCCCATCAGCAGTGTCACTCTAAACTCACAGGTGATATGAACCACATTTAGAGAAGAATAACCAAGTTACAACACAGATATTTTTTTTAAATTCTGACATGGAAATGCAAAAATACAAAAAGCTAAATAGACAATCAAAGAAAAGTAACACCTTGCCAGTTACACTGATTTAATTTCTATGCCATATAATGATAAATTAGAACACACTAAAAGAAAGAAATCTAGGGATTTGATTAGAGACAGGTGAATAATAAAGACTATTAAGAACAGAAGATAAGCAAATAACAAAGTTCTGGTGAAGATCAGAATTTAAAATCTGCTGATGCCCCAAAATTTTAAATGGAAAAAACCAGTTTCTCTCTTATAAGCTTTAAAGTTTGAAATTTAAGCATAGTAATTCTTAATAATAGATTTACTGAGTTGATTTTAAGCTTCTACTGAAATTAACATTTTTAATGTAATGCTACTAGAAAACTCAGATGCATTCATAATAATCACATACTAGATTTAACCAGTAGTTACTGCGTCAGCTTACAGACCATTTTTCCCAATGGTAATAAAGTTAGTGCAGATTCAGACTACAACCACACATAAATGTAGAGAAGACTAAGCTCATTTTTATAAGCAAAACCAGCTTAAAAAACAGATATTCAAATGAAAATTTTAACAACAAAAGAAACATGAAGTAGTGTCCGCTTAAGCATTACTTTCAAAGTGTTTCCAAAAAAGGATGTAAAAAAATAAACAGGGTTTAGTCAGTAATATCAATATTCTCTTACAATCTTTCTTTGCCCTTTTTGTCTGATTTTTCCTGTCTTCATTCTTTTTGCCACATTTCTGACTGCAGTCTTTGGAACTGCACCTTATATGAACCACACCTTATATGACTGTATGGTATCTTCACAATACCAGACAACATAAAGCGAGCAATTTTCTACTAGTACTATCTTCTTAGTAAGTTAAGACCACTTTAGAAAGTAGCAACAATAGTCTGCTAGAATAATATTAATGGTAATGTCATGTATATCTATTTAATGTACAAGTAAGAGGGGAAAAAAAAAAAAGGCCAATGTCTAATTAATACCAAATAGGGAAAAACTTAGCATATTATGCAGAGACAAAAGTGGAACACCGTATGCAAACAAAAGGTATATTAAGGGATGAAAGGGGCACAGGGAAAATTTCAACAGCTAACTTAGGTGAGGGAAAAAAAGGCAATAAAGCTATCCTCAAATGGCAAAGAAAGTCTGCATCATAACTTGCCTCCAACTAAGTGCTCATATACTACATACACAACCTGCTTCCAGGGAAGAAACCTGAGGAGATGATTTTGAAAAGCTAAAATATTTTAGTTAAATAAATAGGCACCTGAGTTCTTGGCCATTTTGGACAAGTTTAAAAGAATCTATTAGCATCTATATAGCACTCCAATAAGAGAGTAGAAGTCCTATTATAAAAAAATAGCACGCTCCAGAGAAAAGCAGACATATAGACACATTATGTACATTTAGTGCTGGAGGACTGACGACAGCTTTCCCCAAAAGCTCACAAAAAACTAAAGTTCACTCACTTTTTCAAAGACTTTAATAATATTTTTTTCAACAGTTAGTTGGCTGAATAGTTGGACACCTTCATGAATTAGGCAAGTAAGTCTTATTAGCTTGCCACTTGCTAGAACTAGAGAAATCAAATACTAACATCAGCAAAAATAGCATTCGCTGCTTTTAAAATTAATCTTAAATCTTCTGTTCCGTAAGCAAATACCTAGTATTATTTGTGTTACACATACAGTAGCTCTCATACCCATATATCTTATTCACTTTATTTGGATCAGTCACTTTCAATGAATGTGTACACTATTTCAGGTGGGATACTGAGTGTTCATGGGGATACGAGGATGCCATTTTCAACTGAATACTCTACAACTACATATAAGTAAAAAAGTAACTCCTCTTAATACAATGGAAAGTTGGAGTTAAGAGAGAACAATGACCTAGTTTATCTTCTACTTGATTTTTAAAGACAATTCCAGTATTTATAAATTGTGATTTTCAGGCTTATAAAAACTTAGTATTTTGCTCACAGAGTTCATTAAAGCACCTGCAATTCTGCTTAATTAGAATCTTCTATTGCTTCTCTCAAGCATAATCTATCTAGTATTACAATGCTGTAAGACCATACAGAAACAGAATACTTACTTCAGCTGTGGTATGAGAAATGCCTATAGTTTTAACATGCTGTGTCCACTTTCAATTAGACATAATAATATCAGCATAATCTCCCAGACTAATTTTTTTAATTGTCTTTTTTTTAAAAACTTATAGCTCTATTTTGAGTGAAAATTTTTAAAAAAAGAAAAAAAAGGAAATGGCATAAAAACTACTTAACAGGTAGTGAAAACACATACATTGCTAAAAGAATCCCGGACACTGAATAATATATAAATTGTTTACCTTGGTTGCAATGTCAGCTTTATAACTGTCTTGCGTGGCAAAGAATCTTGAGAAGCTTGAATATCATCCTACAAGAGAACATCTTTGAATTTGCTTTTGAATACACTTCAATGGATAATTTATGAGCTTTGCCTATTATATGTGTTTTGTGAAGTACAAAACCACGTTAACAACACAAACCAAAGCTTATTTTAGCACATTACTGAGGATGACAAACCACAAAATTTAATAAACTAAGTCCTTCACACTGACAAAAGGAAGAGGCTCACTTTGACCAATTCACTGGGAAATATTTGTTTTTATTAAAGATCTTATTAGATTCCATTATCAAATTATCACGCCTGTGTTTTCATTTTTGCATACAAGACTTTATCATCACCAACTTCCTTCAAATTTTGCGAATACTTATCACATATTTTTATTAACTTTCTCCTGCTATAAATTTACTCTGAAACACTACACTCCTGTGCACTTATCACAAGGATTCACTGTGTGGTCTCCTGTGAGCTCTCATTGTTACCGTATATTGTACACAGAGAAAAGTTTCAAAAAACATAATCTGAGGTGTGTTGTGGTGTGGTACAGGGCTCACTTCCACTGAGGAAAGGTAGAGACAAGACATTGCTGTCACTGTTGCATTAGTCCAAGAGAACAGACAAACTGCTTATTCACAGTGCATTCCTGTCAGTTCACACAATGGTGACCAGTTTAGACTTTGAAAGTGCGGAGTTCTCAGTTCCTCAAAACTTCCTCAACATCATGTTTTTCAAATCCAGCAATTGTCACTTACATTAAAATTTTCTTTCTGCACTGAAAGAACTAAGACTTAAGTACAGGAATGGTGTAATGGTTGTACAGCTTTACTTTTACAGTTTAAATCTCATCCATGATCCAACCAAAGTTGGGCCATTCTGGGATCTTTAAGTTTCTTCTATTTCTCAGTGTATTGCCTCCCAAGAGATTTTTTGTTTGTTTACTAGTGTAGAGTTTGTAAAACTTAACACACAAAGTATTCAGTTACCAACTGAATAAACATGATGCTTTCGTGTGTAACTAATAATTAAGAAGAATAGAAAAAGTGCAGGCAGTGTCATTCTGGAATCCTTCAATAGTGTCTTATTCCTGACTTTCTTCTTTCTGCCTCCAAGAAAGGAAACTTTTCCCTGGTTGTACCTGCTGCCTGCTGGAATGCTGCTGCAATGGTCTTGTGTTCTGGTCCTCTAAGTGTTTTTTACTTCTTCACACCTCAAAAACAACAGCCACTTTCAATCTTGGAGTCTTCATCGTTTGTCTTTCTCAACCCTCTTGATATTCATTCTGAATGCCCATCTCTGAGCAATTCTTAAAGTCAGCTTCCATCAGCCACCAAAACACCACAGTCTGTACTCCAAAAGGAATGCCTTTGAACTTTCAACTTGCTCAAGGTTTGCAAAGGTGTTTTGTAAGTATCCTGAAGTTCTCCTGTAGCAGTCTACAAATCCCATATTAAAAAGCGTTTGTTGCTACATTCAGTGCACAGCAGATACTAGATTAATGATATGCTGCAGATATTGTTTAGCATACAGATAAATCTTAATCTACTTTTGTAATCACCTATTTTTTTGTTTTACATAGACACAATAAATTCATTGAAATAAGAACTTCCTTTTTAATTTCTGCTTTCACAGTGGTCATAATAGCTTCTTGAATTAGTATGCTCCTAGGCAATATACAGTTTAAACAGCAATTAGTACTTCTACAATGCAGTGGTATTAATCCAGACTGATAAAGAACAGGAACATTAGTAAAATGTAACATTGCAATGTCTTCCAATGTAATTCAGAGCAGGAGTAAAAACTTCATCCTATGAATGCCTTCAAAATATTCCTACTTTATGAAAGTGCACACTCATTTTCCAAAGAGGAGAAAAATTATATATTTGTGACACACATGCACATAGCATACATATGCAGCATACATATATATTTGCATAAAAGTCATAAAAAGTATGGAAAACTATTTTAACTTTTTTTTTTTTTAATGTATACATGTGACTGGAAGAGTAATTCACTTGGGACAACTAAACCAGCAGAAAATATGTCATGTTTATTATGTCAGAAGTGTGAGGTAATCATATAATAAAGACTGTCTTAACCCTACTGTGTTTATGCACAAAGAAATTAAAGCATCTCATTTTGTCAGTCTTCAAGATAAATGCATTGATGCAGTCTTCCTAAAAATTCCTAGCTATCACAGAAGAGGACTTCTGTTCAGAGAGTGAAGAAACTAAGAATTCTGAAAGGAAGCAATATTAGCAAGTGTGTTTCTTCAAGGTGTTCTTCCTGTAAAATAGGTCTCAAAATGATACCTGAGGATTCATTGATGACTTTATCATCCATTTCATTGAATACTCCTGTTTCGAATAATTTCATCAAAGGAAAAAGATCACAAGGTATTGTCTAGACCTAATCTTGCAAACTAAAGCTAGGCCTCTGTGAGAGAAGGAAATTTTCTTCTTCCCATATTTCTTAAGTTACAAGTGAAGTCAAATTACAGGACCGCATACTGTTATATATTCAATTACATGTATGCCACTTAAGTCACCAACAAATTTATGCCCACAAGGAAATTAGAACACCTGCTTTTACTAGGTCATTCACAAAGGGGAATAAAATAAGTCCTTTTAGCTGTGTGGGCTTTTTTCAGCATCAACTGCTGACATGTTCAGTTTTTACTTTCTAATATCTTGAGCTAATATGAAGAGTGATAAGTAGTAGATTTCTGAGAAGGCATTAGCTGCAAATTCAGTTCTGATGTTTCTCAGGCCACTGAAACTGTATTCAAAAGACATAGCTCATATTTCATTTTTGGAAAAAATCAAGGAAGATAGCTCACCATCTTCAGGAATGGAGTTGCTGTGTCGTAATTATAAGCACTTTTGTCCTTTAAGATAAGAATATGAGCACAGTCAATTATCACTTTCTTCAAGTTCATTATTGAATGGAAAAGCCTGTTAAAACATTTAAAATCTTAGTTAGTTTTCAATTTTTTTTATTCAATGTGGTAATATCAAAATGTAAAAACATTAAAGAACTCAAAAATATGAGCTGCAGATAAGTAAATAATTTTTTTAACATCAGTATTTTATGAAATTAAGAACAGTAAGTTGCAACGGGTGACCAGCCTGAAAAATGCAGATGTATCTGAGTTATATTCTTGTCTTGCATACTGAAAATAAGGTACATCTCCTCCTGTCTGCTATGCTACAAAAGGAGTATCCTCAGAATACCAAGTACTTTGTCAAAGTGTTAACCTTAGTAAAGTTTGCAATTTGTATATTTGATTTTCAGTTTCTATAGTGGAGACAAGCCTGAAACACTGGGCACAAAGTCAAGATTGTGTTTACACAGGATTAAGAGAAAATCAGAAACAAGAAGAATATAAACTGTAAACCATATAAACTACCAAGATGTCCACTGTTACAATTCACACAATGTTTACAAATTTCTAAATACAGAGAGCTGGATAATTTTATTTGTAAAGTGAAAGAAACCTTTATTTTACTCTCTCCTAACCAAGTGAATTGTGAATACCTATGACATAGTAGATTAAAACCATGGAATTTAAAAACACTTGTCATGAAATAGTTTAAAACAAGAAGGAGTATTTAAGATGCATTTAAAAAAATTACTTATTTAGTGAACATGCTGTACCATCAGTCTACCTTCATCATCTCAATTAATCAAATTTACTAGTTCTTAACTTTTCAATACGTATTATTTTTCTGAAGAAACCCAAAATTAAAGCATGTGCATACACAGACATCCACATATCATGCAATGTTCTTCAAAAAAATTATATGAAGCAGCTAGCAGAATAATTTCTCAATACTGAGAAATATACCCCCCAGCTGAAACAATAAGCAATGACAGACAAGCAGAAGATTGTCAACATGAAAAAGATTTCTGACATTTAAGAAAGGAAGACCACAGAGGGTGTGGGATTTTCCAAGGAATATACGCTTAAATTAGCACATCTTTGATCATGGCTTAGGACAGACAAATATAAAAAGTTCTCCTATATGGCAGTTACTGAAAAAAAATTTCTCTTATTAAGGAAATCTCAGTAATGTGTCTACCTTTTGAAATACCAAAATTTTGTTTGGACATCAAATTCTTACACAAAGAGTTAAAAAATATTTCATAAATGAAGAGCATGGGTAATCAAATCCACTTCTCATGCAGAGCACCACTACACTATCAGTGGAGTACGTTGCTATATCAAATCTGTATGTTGGAAATAAACACTTCCGTTCTAAAAATGCAAAAGGAAGTTAAGATTTAAGTTTATGTATTTATAATAAATTACCTGGTGCCATAATCCACAACCACCCAATCTTTGGCTGTTCCTGTAATAGCATCATGATGCTGGAAGAGTCCGAGGTTCCTCCTAGCTTCTGTCAGCAATTTATAGTTATCCACAGAAGGAAATACACTCATCTTCTCAGATTTACTGGACTGTACTAAAGCCAAGGAGTAGAGAATTTCAGCTGCCCTGGAATTGCAGAGAATAATCAAGTATTTATATAGGGTTAACATGTAAAAAGCAATACACATTTGATCTAAAGAATAAACTGCAAATAGTTCCATAAGCTCTTTAAACCTTGTTCTTATGCATTTTAGCCTGTTTCTATCTTCACACGGTAGCTATCTGCAAGACTTCTGTGATGGAAGATGGACTTTTAAAATAAAAATATAACAGTGCAAACTGAAATACACACTCATAAATGTGTGAAGGATACAGATCTGGTCTTAAAAATCCCACAGTACGGGTAGAGTGCCTTATAAGAAACATACAATTCCCATTTCAAAAAGCAAATTATTAATCAAATAAAATTGTTTTAAATGAATATATTAAACTGTACCCTGTCCAATATCTATTCTGCCATTTGCACTTAATGCAAACTAAATTCTTCTAAGGGCTTAGAGCACCTCGTGCACCTGCTCTATACATTCACCTGAACGGGAAGAACACTGGATTCCAAAACCCTTATGTCGAACAGAATGCAGAGCCTTCCTCTTCTACATCTGTTGCAAAAGCCTAGCACTAGAATATTACCACTAGATTCTTACTTTTTTTTATGAGAATCTAAATTTATTTTACAAAAAATATCCCCATAATTGCCAGTTATTATGGATATTTGACTAACAGAAATGCCTGCATAAATTCTGGGAAAACATCTGTTAACTTTTTTCTTATCTTCTTTCCCTAAAATGTTACAGTTCTATTTTTGCAAGTCTGAAAATTGTCAGATTCTTTTTCAAAATTTATTAGAGGTTAATGAACACTTCTCAACTATTTGAAGCAACAAAGATGATACAGGTTAATGCCACAAAAAACAAAGAAATCACAACAACTTATTTTCTTGTAATGCTAACTTCTAGGCATGCAAGTAATAAATTTTAAAAAAAGAAGGAAAATAAGTTGACTCTTTAATTTACCCAAGTTCCCAGTGAGGGCATATGTTCAATTTTAAAATAGGTACAACAAAAAAATTTAAAAAAAACCCTTTTATCAGACTATGCATGGTATTAATTGTTAACATGAAAAATTCCTTTGGATTCAGTTTTCTCCTCATCTTTATGCAACACATAGGTGACAGTTCTTTAAAAACTGCAAGTACCACATACCCAACTACACAGAAACGTGCACTGTATATGTAACAGACTAAACTATTTTCATATTGTCAATATTTCATGAACAGGATGAGATTTTGCTCTTGCAGTTTAGGTAACTGCTCAGAAGCTACATACAAAATCAAGGTGTTTAAAAGTTACAATTCTTGTATTTAATTACTAGTGCTAGATTAACCTTAATCACTGTAATTTTAATGTTGCTTAGCGCAAATTCCTACTTCTGTGCATCCCTCCTTCTTTGTCCTATTGCAGCTTTGTGGATACAATATTGCTGTTAGCAAGAATTTTTCCCGCTCTTTTCTAAGTCCGTGAGAGACTCTTCTCTCTCACAGAAGATATTGCAGAGTTTTGTAAACCATGAACACCTGCAACCTTGAAAAGTCTTGTTTATGGTACAGTAGAAAAATATTTTGACAATGGATGTTTTAGGATTTTGGCCAATCACCCCCAAGGGGTGGCTGATCCTTTGACCAATTAGACTATGAAGAAAAAGTCTATAAAAGAGTTTGTAAAATAATTAAATAAATCAATTTTGCTGCACAGTTCCTGCCTGCTGGTTCTTCTCTCCTCCTCTCTACGTCTGTGGGACATGGTGATATCGACAGTGGAAATACAGCTTAATTTGAAAGAAAAATGAAAATATTTTAGTTGAAAAAAAGACATCAGATGTTCATTCATCTAGTGAATAAACCCTGTCTAAAAACACTTTACCTTTTTTAAAAAAATTGAGTTAGCCACTAAACACTGACCTAACTGTACCTATTATTTTAGTCCTTAAAATAAGGTGAGATTTCCTTCCCCACAACTAACATTAATTTAATTTTCTTTTTTATTAATAGGGATGTCTCTCAGATGCAGAGTTTTCCTTTCATGTCTCAATATTTTTCTAAACACTAAAATGGTTCAATGGTCAAAGATGAAAGACACTCAGAAATACATCATGGTATTAGAAAACACTTCAGCTTTTAGGTAAACATCTAATGCCTTTCCATGAAAGCTGTATAAAGCCTTGGTTTTCTCACCTCTGTTTCAAATTACTGCAGATGACCTGAAATAGTTTTTACAAATTTACCTCTTCATTGTAATTTGTAGTATCTGTCCTGGATAGGACACTGCAAGTATACCAAAATTTGCTTCACCGATTTGTCAATGCCTACACTAGCTTACAGTTAAGTCCAGTTTATGTTTAACTTAAATAAATAATTTATCCAAGAGATTTTGAACTCTCAAGATGTAGTATTTTCTATCCATCTGTATGGTTAGAAGTATCACTGTAGTATTCATTGTCTAAATTACTTCACCAATTCTTTTTGCAGATTTACTGTAATTTTTCCCTGTTTACATCAGTAACTAATAAAACCACAGATTGTGTCCCTATCTTGTCCCAAACCATGCTGTTGTTCTTTCTATCTTTTCGTCACATTATATAAACTTCTGGTCCATATTTTATCACCCTTTAAACCACTTCAATCCACCCATCTCTCACTTAAAATTAAAAAGTCAATAATGTCTCAAATCACTGTCAATCTCCATTATAAAATCCTTACGTTTTCTTAACAGTTCTTTACTACCCAAACCCAAACAAACCTTTTTTCAAACAGGAAAAACCTTAAACAAACAAACCCTTTTCTTGCTTAAATGGTTAGTTTTCATATTAGGTCCTGAGGCTGAACACTGGCTTTTAAGTAACAGTGAAGTGCTACTTAATTCTGGTTCTGCTGGAACTTAAAAATATTCATCCTTGGTAAAGAACACATACACATGTGTTGTATGAACCTTCTGTTGTATGAACCTTCTGTTCATGACTCCTTCCCTCACAAACATAGACATACCCCATATACATGGATATATGTTAGCTCAAAAATATTACGGAAATAATTATCACGAGTTCGAGGATTAAATATGATCCTACTGAATTTCCTTTCCTTTAAAGAAATGAAAAATAAAAGACAAAACCCCTACACCTGCTGTTCTCATAGCTATTGTGACATTGGTGAAGATTCTCACAGTTTCTGAAAACAAAACTGACAAAAAACCTGATATTAGAACAATGAGAACATATTTATACATTTTTTCCTTACACGTTATTTACAAAGGATAATGAAAAATTAAAAACCTCCCAGGTACTTTTTTAAACTATACTTTGTTTTAATACCTAAGAACATTGACAGTTTGGTGTTTCTCCAGAGATTCTATACCCAAACCTTTTTCAGAAGTTAAACGCAACTGAAATGAAGGAATCTCTTTAACAATGTAAAGTTGTAAACAGTACAAACAAATTCATATGAAGTTTCTGCAATCTATGTAATAAAAACCAGAAAAATGACAATTAAGTAACCACACCTAAAAATATTAAAAAAATAGACTATGATGAAGCTGAAGGAAATGCTTGGTGCATTTTAAGACACAGAAAGGAAATTAATCAAAACTATGAAAAAACAATTATCTGGATAATCCAATTTATAAGAACATTATCTGTCCTGCTCTTCCTGTTCTCTTGTACATCTTGTCTTCTCCAACAGCAGTATTAAACAACTCTGTTTTCACTGAAAATTAAAGATTCCTATGATGAATCATCCACTTTACCACAGTAAAAACCAGATTCCTTGGAAGAAATAGAACAGGTTCTGCTAGATAGTTTCTGTTCTGAAAGGTACTTGTATCTCCCTCCAAAACACTACTTTCCAAGCTCGCAAAATGCTGCTTTCCACACCTCTCTTGCTCATTCCACTACTGCAGCATCCATTACAGCAAAAAATTGTAATCCTTAAGGAAGGCAATACATGAAATGTTCAGGGTTTACATCATATCCATCTGCCTTAGATTTCTTTCTGGAGCTTTAAAACACAGTTAAATCATCTTATCTTATGTCTGGTACAAGAGGGAACCACTTAAATACTCCATTACCGAAATTCAGCAACTATTTTTTTCTTTAAAGATGCAGACAGTTTTCAGAAGAACAGTAGTCTGAGATCACTTGTTACACAATATTCCTGGCTATTGCTCAGCTTCCTCTAAGAACCTTTGTAAAATTCACATCTTTGTACTTCTCTCTAAAAAAGTTCACAGTATAGCCATAATCCCTTATTGTTTTGATCATATGTGTGCCTTTTGTTTTTGCTGTTAAACTGCCTTTGTCTCAGTTCACGAGTTCTGTAGCTTTGACTCTTCCAATTCTCCAAGATCCTGCTGGTGGGGGAATGAGCAAGGGGCTGCCTGGGGTTAAATCACAACAAATACTTACACATTCATCTCTCCTGTGTGCCAAGAAACACGTTATGAATGTACTGGATGGCAGTATTTACCGTATGTAGGACTCCAAGACTCTGTCCAGGCGTTTATAGAAGGGTCGTGATGTAAAGTACCCACTCCAGTAATGATGATCTCTGTCTGCATAGGTGAAGAAGTCTCCACTTAAAACAGGAAAAAATGAATTGCTGCTCTTTTCACCCAAATTGCTTTCTTTGCGCAGAGCTTCAAAGTAATCAGATAAAGTTCCAAACTGGGCCTGAATTAAAATTAGAATTACTGTAATAAAGTTCCATTTTCATTATGCAGAAATACAAAGAGAATGAATATGCTTGGTTCCATATACATTTCAGAAACATGCCACTCTTCCAGCAGATTTATAGCAGAAAACCTATCCCAAAAATCTTTGAAGTTTCACTGCACACTTTTCAGACAAACTGGATAGCATTTCAAAACTCAATACAAGAAGTACTTTCAAAAAAGCATTTCAACTCAGTACAAGAAAGAGATGGATCTGTTGGAGCATGTCCAGAGAAGAGTCACAAAAATGATCAGAGAAACACCTTCCCTATGAGGAAAAGCTGAGAGAGGTTGTGGTTGTTCAGCCTGGAGTGGAGAAGGCTCTGGGGAGACCTTACAGCAGCCTTTCAATAAAGGAGCCTTACAAGAAAGATGGGGACAGGCTTTTTAGTCAGACCTCTTGTGCTAAAAAAAGAGGTAATAATTTTAAACTAAACCAGGGTAGATTTGCACTAGGTATAAAGGCAACTTTTAATATGAGGGTGGTGATACACTCAAGGTGCCCACAGAGGTTGTGGATGGCCCATCTCTGGAAACATCCAAGGCTGGATTGGATGGGACTCTGGGCAATCTGGTCTAATTGAAGATGTCTCTGCTCATTGGAGGGCAGTTGGATGAGACAGCTTTAAAGGTCCCCTCCAACCAAAACCATTCTACAAATGATGAAATATGATTTTTTTTTAAAGATATAAATATAAATATAAATATGAATATAAATAATATGTATTTATAAATATTTATAAATATTTATGAATATAAAATAACATCTAAATGTCAAGAAGTAAGTGAAGCATTGTTTCATGTCTTACAAGTAAGTCTCTTATACACAAGCTAAATAATACCTCAATATTACCCAAGTAGCTGTCTGGACTAAATAAGAAATACAGTGTAATGTAACAAAAGCATAGTTCTCCTAATCCTGTCTTTTCAAAATTAACTCTCTTGTGCTCCAGATCTTGCTTAACGAAGATGACTAGTGATCAAAACAAAATTAGCATTTCCTTTCAGAAGCTGGTCCTTTTAACTCTGTACAAAGAAATTGCAGTTAGAGATGTAACATGTGGGAGTAAAAAATAAATTCATTATCTTCTGGTCATTTTTAAAAATGCTAAGATATTGTAATAGCAGATCTTTACCGGGTAGGTCAAAAATGGTATCCTCAAGCTTTAGGGGCACAACAAAAAAAAAGAAAAAATAAATGATTGATACCAATGTTGTTAGTATTAAGAAATGTTGTTAAAGAAGGCATAAATGGCAAACTGGATTTTGAATGAAAGTGAAAAAAAAAAGGAAGCTGGAACAGAAGATCACATTACTTTACCAGGAGTATCCTCACCTTAAGTTATAATGATAATATCAAGTACCTTTGTTTGCTATTACTATTATTATTTTTAACAATAAGCATACAATGAGCATGCTACAATTTACAGCATCAAAAACAAGTTTTAGTAAAAATCTTTCAAAAGTGACTTGGAATATAAGGACTATCAGACTATCACTGTGACAACAAAATTAAACTTTTTAATCATTTAAAAAACCCCAAACACTTTCACTTCAAAGTCATTCAGATCATCCAAGTATTTGTTAGGTGGATACAATACGGTAACTTGCCACTTTAAATGGCAGTAAAGCAGAGAAAGATAAATATTGCCCCTGAAATCCCACCATTAGTAAACCTTGCCTTATTTCTAGGCATACTTGGTCTTTTCCCTCACTATCATAGGGACCTACAAGTAGAAAACAAAAACCAAAAACAATACACCAAGAGAAAACACAGAGATGATCTCACTTCTGCATTGAATCAGAGGAGTAGAACCTCACCAGTGGAAGCATCAAAATCAGGTGAATGGAACAGTGAAATAGCCTGGTTGACTCTTCTATTGGCATACAAAAAGACTCAGCTTAATTTATATATAATAGATGCAAAGGAGATCTCTGAATGGGAGATTGAATTCCTCAAGAGCAAAATAGGTATGTTTTACAGTGCTGTACCACATACTTTTAGATCAGAATAGTGGCTGGCAGGAGAATCTCAATGGTAAAAGACATATCCACTAGATAAACATCACAAAGAGCTGTCTGAAAGAGTAAATCTCTCTTCAGATCAGAAAGGCAGAGTAGGCACTCCCTTGTGTAAGCAGTAATATACCAGGCATCTCAGCACTTCAGGAAGAAATGTGAACTCTTCCTTTATGTAATCTAAGTTCTTACATAGCTGAGCGTGTCCTGTTACTTGCCTGTGGAGGTACATTCCACTAGGGAAAGTGCAGAAGAGTGTGGAAGTTCTCCATCTAAGCTCAAATTTTCAAGAATAAATGACATCAGTTTCAAACAAAACAAATAATCAAACCAAACCAGAAAAACAAACAGACCAAAAAATACCCCATCAGACAGGCAACAAATAAGAAAGAAAAAAAGAACAACAAAAACAGAGAGAGAAAAACCTAAGTATCTGAATAAAATGAAAAGGAGAAATGCTCTGATGCTGACAATGCTCCAGCTGATCAAAAATATCCTAGGTATGAAGTGGTAGACAAAGAGGATTTTGTATCTTTTTGTGTGGGTATTAAAAACCAGAAAAAGGGCTGGATACTTCTGTGAGGGAACCAAGGGTTAATGCAATTCCAGATGGGCACACCTAGCCTAATGAAGTGGACTGATAGAATCCTTGACAATGGGCTGAACAGAACCTTTCCAAAAAGGAACTTTCAGATGTCTCAGGACAGCACTGGTCCTTGAAGAATGACTTCAGACTTACAGCCTTCAGTTTTTGCCCCACAAAATCATCCAGCCCTGGTTAGCCATAACTACAGAAAATATGTTGCTGTTAGTATCCAAAGAGTACCAAAGTGTATACCTGTACAGTATATGCATTTTTGACAGAAATAAAGCAAGTGATAGCAGCAATCTTAAGTTTTAAAAGATGGGCTTTAGACTTAAAAAAATTTGAAGAGCCCTCTCCAGGTGTATCTCCGTCCACTAAGACGTAGTGGTCCTTCACCATACATCATGTCGCCTACATCCAATAGGAAACACATAAAATCCAGTTTTCAGATAAGATATAATCCCAAGAAATCATCTTGGCAGAACACAAGCACAGAACTCAGCAGAAAGTAATAACATACTATAGGCACTAGTCAAATGCACAGCTGGAAGAATCAGGGAAGGTCTCAGAAAAGATAAGGAAAAACAGATGCATGCACAAACCACACGAAAGATACCAGACCAGGTTTTTATAAAAACCCGAATGTGAAAGCAGCAACAGTGCACTCTCAGGTGACACTCAAAAAACCCAAGGTTGTGGTCCCCCATTTGTTACTGTCATGTCGAAAGATGATGAAAAGTTGTCTGAATACAGAGAACATCTATAGTACAAGTCTCTAGGGCCATCAGCTTACACATTAGAGCATATGAATGTGTGTTTTAACTCTCACACATAAATGCTGATTTGAAGTGGTACCTCATCTGATAACTGTGTTAGTATACTCAGTCCTTTTGTAGCCAGGTCAGTCTCAGATTTTACCACATGTGCCAGCAATGGCACCTCTTAAGACTTTTTGGTTTGTTTTGGGATGTAAAACCAAGAGGACTCAAATAAAGCAGCAAAATTTTCTTGAACTTCTAGTAAGAAAATACAATAGTTTTAAGTAACAAATCTTGTGAGTCGTAAGTAACAATACCTGAAGCCTGTGAAAACAAACAGGAGCACTAAGAAAACAATTAAAAACCTAATAGCTGCTCTCCAAATTAATCTGGTTTGGAAACTATCTATAGTTTTCAAGCCGGTATTATTAATAGCAAAGGTTTTGTTTTGCGGGGAGAGAAGGTAGTAAAGGAAAAAAAAAAGTGAGCAAGCTACCAAGACACATCAATCTATTGCTAAATAATATATTAAGTCTTGCAGTTGCAAAAACTGAACCTAACAACAATTTCTTTTTTCCGTGAAGAATATCAGAATTTTGGGAAATACTGTTTTCTCCACAAACCAGAAAATGTGTTGTAGTTACCTTAACATGCCACTCAGGACGAGAATTCATATAATCAAACAACTTCTGATAATTCTGGTACTGCTGATCCCATTCTGAGCTCTCAGCATAGCGGAAATCATCCCCAAGTGGAGCCAACAGGACTTTCGTACGGAAAAGTTTTGACTTCTTCCTGTATTGATCTAATATAATCCAAGCCCTTGAGGAGAGAAAAAGAGAAGAGCAATTATTAGGAAGACAGAGGGAAAAAAGTCAGCATTTGGCAAAACAATTCTTAGATACCAAGTTGTGCATTAGGATGACCCTAAACAAGACATACTAAACTCCATTATCCCATTTTGTAACAAAAAGCTGGATGCAATTCTCCCTACTGGGACACCATATTCAACCTACTACTGTTGCAAACACCATGCTAATTAAATCCTTCAATAAGCTTATCAAGCTTCATCTCAAGCAGTAGGGCAGTCTGGACCAATTTGTGCCTGTGCCAAAACTAACCTACAGTTCAAATCATGTTTACCTGCTTTATATTTAGATAACAATCCTAATCCTCTCCAGCTCCTATTTACAATAATAAGCAAGCTCTTCTCATCCCCTCTGGTACCTTCCTTTGATACTTTGCTTCATGTCTTCATGTCCTTGACAGAAAAACTGCCCATAAATTAATCTCTGAGGAACTCCAGCCTTGTAAATAAAACAAGTAATTCAGGAGGAAGTTTGCTGCTAAAAATCACTGTTCTCCATTCAGCCAGTTTCTTATGTGCCTTAGAGCCATCCCTCTTGAATCTTTGAGTCCTGAAAAATTAAATCCACTGCTTTTATGCTTTTGGCCTTAAAAAACCCCAAACAACTCGGAAACAAAATACTCACATGTGCACACATAGAAGAAAGCTGCAGAATTATCCTTCGGCACCTACTAATTCTAGGATGGGTAAACTATCAGTTCCACAAAAGCAATATATTAAGAATCACAAGTCTGATATCTAGGTTATTGAAAAAGTCCATTTTCAACCCTCCCCCTTCAAGTCACAATTATTATCAGCATCTTCAGATGCTGATACCCTCTAATTAAAATTATGTAAATAATTCCCATAGGAAATATAAACCATAGTAACATATTTAAGAAAACAGAAATACAAATTTCAAGGCTTTAAAGACAAAAGAGCAGAAAATTCAGATTCTAATGAGGTTTTTTTGTTTCTTCATGTCTTTTTAATAGACGATCTAGCAAAATCACCTTGCAACTCACACTCTTGAAGAACTGCTATATAAACATTTATGCAAAATTCTAGTCCATTATATTTGAACCCCCTTTTCCTTTGAACCGCATGTCAGGGTTTACTTATTTATCAGATTGCAAAAGTACTGTGTAAACACAAGGTCTGACTGTATTCTGGAGGGAGAACGGGGCCACAACATTAACTTTAGCTAAGGATCCACAAAGTTCTAATGAGACTACAATTTACCCAACCAGTGGCTATCATTACCCTGCCCCCTGTCTATTACTGGATTTATAGTGCAGATTACCAATCAATACTTTCCATGATTTCAACAGGTTGTAAGATTTAAATACAAAAGCTTCCTCACCACACAGCTACCAGAACAGCAGCCACAACACAAGACTTGGCAATGCTTCTTTCTAGGGAGCCAGTCTAACTCAAATTTTCCACATATAGGCTATGGTTAAAAACATACTTTAGTGTTGAGTCTCTTGAAAAATACAGGTTACAGTTAACAGGATATTTGACTCTGACATCTCTCTTCAAAGTCCTTCTCTGGTTTCTTTCCAAACATCCTGTGAAATTTGTAAGTATTGCTGCTCTCCATTTCTTAAAGTACTGATAACTGTGGGATTATTCTATGTTTTTAAGGGGATGGCAAGATCTTCCTCCATTCCAAACCACTTTCAATTGCAAAAACACTGAAGAACATCAATTCAGGTATATCCTTCTAAGTTTCTCTCAAATAACTTCCTAAATCATTAATTCATATAGGAATGTGAAAGTGCCAGCAGAAAGCCCCAGACAGAGCATGGTGAAGAAAAAAAAAACACCTCTGGAGGAAAAAAAAGATTCCAGTGACTGTCATCAATATTTTCCCATTATTGTTCCCCAGTGAAACAGAATTAGATACATTTTGATATGTTTATCCTGCCTATCTGAATGAAAATCTGAAAACGAAGCAGGAGATCAGACATGACAAACCTTTTGTTTTCAAGTTTTCAGACTATCACTGAATGCTTGAGACCTTTCACAAATAAAGAAAACCTTTTTGTACCAGAACTGTCTTCTTTTAATGCAAGACCAAGTATTTGAGTAAATACATATCAAAACAATAAACATGGCTGGTTTTACCCCTTTCTATGTTAAAGGAAGAGGAGCTACAACCACCTGAAGTAGGCAATCACAAACATTAACCCCCAATGCCATCTGGCAGTGTAATTCTGAACACAAATTGCATGTTGTACAATGTGACCATAAGGAGAAAAAAGCTGAAGGGCAAAACTGGGCTCTTGAACAGTAGCTGGTGAAGAGGAAAGTCCTTTCTCTACTGCTTCTCTGAAGCACATAACTTGCAGTACAGATTCTCTCCTATTTCCATGCTTCAGAGAGAAACAAACTGTGCTTCTGCTAACAACTCATTTCCATTCAAGGTAAAAAAAACCTCAACAACCCAGGAAAAAAACCCCCAATACAACAGCTGTTTTTTCTTCCTAGTGCAAAAAGCTTCAGCATTCAAACATATGGATAAGGATGCAGCTTCAAATCAGGGCAAGTGCAAGGGTAGTCTTTATAACCTAAGGTGTTATGAAGTGTAATTAAACAAGTACAGGTTTTCAATTAGGTTGCTGCTTCATTCCTTCTTACCAAGTCACAACTTATGTGGCAAGGCAATGAAAAATCCAACAACTACTAGTCTGAAGTTTTCAACTCAGCATCTCTTTAATGCATATATAAGGCCCTAATAGTATAGAAATCAAAAGCAACAGTCCCAGCTGAGTATTCAAGATCTGGGTTTTATTAATTTTGTTGTAGCTTTGGCATTGAAGAAAGGTCAGCAATCTAAACCTAGTCTCCAAATTAATCAACTTTTTTCAAATTCATGAATCTTCTGTATTTTTTAGTCTTAAAGCAATCAGAGATAAGAGGTAGATTAATTAGTCTGCTGCAAACCTGTAACCTTGGAAAACTTATGATACAAAGATAGATTTTTCAGTTCTGGAACTCATACATCTCATCATAACAATTGTAAAACATGTTATTACAGAGGTCAGATCAACAAACTTTTTGGTTGTCTACAATATTCCAACTTTTCATAAAACACACATAGTGTTTTAGCATTCTCCATCAAAACACTACTTCCTGCATTATAGTGGATTTATTTGAAACTAGACACTAGAAGTGTAGTTCCAGTGTTCCAAATGTAAATAATCCAGGCTTCTAACTCAAACACCATGTGTTAGTTTTACTTTTCCCAGAGGTATCATACAGCATACTGCTGTTTCAACTCCCTGTTAGACATCAAAACTGCTTTTATCTAAAAAAGCTGATGCAAAATATTAAGTTTCAGAGACCATACTGAGATGATAATCACTTTAACTTGATCATATGTTCACTACATACCTGCCCCCATTTATCTTATTCTGTAATATGCTTTGACATGTGAAAACCCATTTCTTTTACAAGATCTAATTTAGATTTTAATGCAAAGGTTGCATCTAGAAAGCACAAGAATTAAGGATAATTAAAAATCAAGACCCTTAAAAAGACTATTCCAAGCAGATACTCTACATTTTATTTACAGCCTCTATGTTTCAGGTATTTGTTAAACAAGCTGTTGCTCTTCTGCAAATATTTGTCTCAGCTAATTGAGATATATTGTCAAGATTTTTTTTTTTACAACTTTGATTTAATGACATATGAGCTTTCCTTCACATTCAATAGGCACTGGGTGTGTCATATTTTTTCTACTTTTCTGCTGTCACCATCATCTTTCATTTCTCTGCTTCAAAAAAACCCCACTTTTTCCTATCATCATACCAATTCCTACCTTTAAATACAGCAATTGTAATGTATTGTGTTTAATTTTGGTTTTATCTTCAGTAATATTTTGTAATTGAATTTTGTTCAAGTGAAGTTTTCATGACGCTTGTCAAAATTTATACTCTGAGAAAAGCAATGCATACTTGACATGTAGACAAGCAGTGCATCATCATCACATCATCACTTTAAAACTTCAGCATCAAGGTCCAAAAAGTCACCCTTAATACATTTGTTATGCTCAGCAATTTGCACAAACTGTAAACAGCTACCTCAACTTTTAACTCTGGAAACCTGGTATAGTTTGAAGCCTGAAGATAGCAACAGGACCATAGAACACAACCATTTTCTGGAAAAACCTTTGGTAGCTTAACTTACTTCCCTTTCTTTTCTCTTTTTTCCTTTTTTTCTTCCTTTACTCTCCCTCCCCAGCTCCCCACCTCCACCCTCTGCACCCGTCACCCAAAAATGAGAAGCAGTTTTGTAGGAGTGTAAATTTGATTCTTAACTGTGGCAAAACTCTGTGTTTCTACTTGAAAACTAGAACTGAGGTTAATAGGAATTTCCACCCTGGGCACAAAGGAACAGGTATTTCCACCCTGGAGACAAAGAAATAGGAATCAGATTAACTTACGGCTTGCACTTCACAAAACTTA
Organism: Corvus cornix cornix; assembly: GCF_000738735.6. Lineage (NCBI taxonomy): Eukaryota > Metazoa > Chordata > Aves > Passeriformes > Corvidae > Corvus > Corvus cornix. Next base: position 68,405,109 of record NC_046357.1, read on the forward strand.
GGCCACAGATTGCCAAGTTTTTCAAGGATATACCACAGGAAATATACCACTGTTTGTAGTTACAGCACACATCACGCTGCCCCAAAATGATCCACTTGCAGGGAACTTGCAGTGTTCATAAAATTCACAAAAAACACAGTAAACCAGTAACATGACTACAACCAGATGACTGTGTTCTGACTGTCATTCAGACACTGACTCATGTGTCACGAATAGAAAATTTTTAAAAGTGCCCTTTCCTTAACTACAACTTTTCCTCTAATTTCACTGACAGTTATGTTACCAACTTAGCAGCAAACACCAGGTTATGCAATAGGTATTGTTTAGCCATAACAAGCTTCTTTTAAAATCTTTTACTGGTTTTGGCTGGGGTAGAGTCACAGTGGGCAGTATGGGGCTGTGATCTGTGTTTGCTCTGCTGACAGGGTTGACAACAGAGAGATGATTTTGTTATTTCTGAGCAGGGCTTGCACAGCGCCAAGGCCTCTCCTGCATCTGAACCCATGAGTTTTCTCATTTTACTCTTCTGATTCTGTTCCCCACCCCACTATGGGGACAGTGAGCTGAGTGGAGCTGAGCTGCTCACTGGGGTTGAACCACAGCAGAACTAAATTCACCAAGCTATGCCAGATGTCATCTTTGACCAGCATAATTACATTTTTCTAAAGTTATTTCCTTGAGGAGTATGTAAAAACTGTACCTGTGTTGAACATTTCCAGCATGAATAGCTTCTGGTGGAACTCTCCAAGGACAACTTACTCTTCCTCCAGGAAGCCGTTTGAAATCAAACTGGCAGCAGATTTTCGGATCTGGGCCGCAAGTATGAGGAATATCATAGCTATAGAAAGGCATCATATGACAAAGAATATCCGTACTGGATCCCAAATCTGGAATAAAATAGAGTAAAACTTTAAAATAAGTCCTCTCAGATTTGTCAAAAGTAAATCACTCCCATACATACCTGCCAAGAATCAGTCCAAGAATTGCACTGGAAAAATACCACATCAAGACAATTTCTTATTTTGAATATCCATAACTTGAATCTACCTTATATGTATATATATATATACATATATATATATATGTATGTATATATATATATGTATATATATATACATATATATGTACATATATGTATATATATATACACATGTATGTATATATATATACATATATATATATATGTGTGTATATATATATACCTTATATGTATAAAGAGGGTAAAAAAAGAGATACAGTCAAGATTGGAATGTTCTAGTCAAGCACCAGGTGATTGGGAAAGACAGGGACAAATGTTAGGTGTGTTTTACCCAGGTAAACCTCGTGATTTTTAGAATTTTTGAGGTAATAAAACACATATTTTATACTGCGAGTGGATTAAAACAACTATTGAAAAAACCCAAACATCAAAACAAAACCAAAAAGAAAACAAAGCAAAAGCCAATCACCCTGCTGTCACTGCCTCATTAGCACAATATTTGAATTAGTTGTAATGTTCCTTCTCCTACACTATATTTCCACATAGTAGGAAATAAAGGAGTAGGAGGAAGAAAAAAAGTAAAAAACAAGTAAAGGAATTTTTCACCCTTTTTACTTTTCTTGTGTACACTTGCAAGGAGTATGAGAGGATGGAAAAAACAAGAGAAGGTAAAAGCAAAAATGAAAGTGAAAAGAAAGGAAGATCAGAGGAACAATAGCAACAATATTGTTTTTACATTTAGCGCCTTTCCTAATGCACAGATATTCTCATTCCACTTTCTGTTATTCAAAGAGGAAAAAAAAAAGGAAAAAAATCTGCTAAATTTAAGCTAGATGAAAGGCTTTTTTTAAACAGGATTGCAATTTAAAGTTTTCATGTCTAGACTAACTCTGCTAAATCTCCTCTGTAAATATTTCCATAGTACTTATTCGAGTTCTCTTCATATTTTACCTGTGTAAATTAACAAAATAAATTGACATAAAGGAAGAGCATATACCCCAGTTCTGTCTCCAAAAAAATTCTAGTGTCTTTTGTGTTGCAAAATGTTTTTTAACTGAATAATGAACTCTCTGCACAAGCATATTGGAAAATCCTGTGCGCTTCAGAAGGTAGGCCATTGTTGGTGAATGCCCAAATGGATCAACTGCCCATCCAGACTTTGGTTTTACTCCTGTTGACAAAAGAAAAAAGAAAAAAGGAAAGAAAGTTTTACTTTTCACTCCAAGAAAATCATTCCAATAATTCAAATCAGAGCACTAAAGATAACATTTCCAAGATTATATACCCAGTTAGGTATTAAACCTCCTGCAGAACCCTGGAATTAACAAACTAGAATTAAACCATTAAACAAACAAACAAAAAAACCAAATATCTTATAAACAAGGCATTCTAACAAAATAAAAAACTTTAAAATAGTACTCCTTGTTGCTATGCTGTTTCAATTTTGCATCAAACATCTTTATTTGGAATCATTAATTAAATACATATCTTCTTTCACTTAAAGTAGTTTACAGACGGTACAATAGGAAAAGAAAGTTGAAAGAAAATGAATGGATGTGGATGGATTAATGAGGTAGCTTGTTGATATTTCACTGTTATTTAAATAAGGTTAATCTTTTTTGGCTTCAGAACTAAATTTTCTTTTGATTTATTAGTTTGTTGATCAATAGAATCATGTTGATTAATACTCTTTTCACTGAACTTCATGCTAGTAAATAAAGAAGCTACATCTGATTCGTTTTTAATTAATCAACATGGTTCCTTTGGCACTTTTTACTGTCTTTCCAAAAAAAAACCACAGTAAAGAATGCATTACCCTTTCATTAGGTCTTCCTTCCCCCTCCAATTATGTCAAGCTGTGTTTATGGAAATTGCAATCTAAGAAAAACAGTGAAACAGCTTTCCAAAATAATTTCAGTTAATTGGATGAAATAATCTCAATTTATTATTAAAATCACTGTACAAATATTTTCTATATAAAAAAGTTTCTCTCTTCTTACGGAACTAAACAAAAGAACATCCCAAAGCCAGCAAAACAGTTCAGCCAATGTAACTGCAATCAGTAATTCCCAATTCTAACATTACATTGGGTTTAGGCTTTATACTACTACTGTACTACTACTATACTATACTACTACTACTACTACTACTGCTGCTGCTGCTACAACTAAATTTTGTAATTTTTTTAAAGCCTTATAAAAGAGAAGCTAATGAATTCAGAGCCCACAGAATTGATCCAAACACATGAAAGAAATATCAACTTTTAAGTAATTTTAAGAATTTCATCATAATTTTTAAAAGACAGAAAGGGCAATTGAAGACGATTTGTGATACCAAACATGGGATCTAAAATTCAGCATGATCTAGTGTTAATATTCGGTTATTCCAATATAATACGCATGTCTTACATTGACCAAGACAAAATGCTATGACATAAAATAGTTCAAATACACTTTGTCCAGAAACTTCTATCTGCAAAGAGGAATGGCAAATACTAGACTTCATCCTACAGCTTCCTTTAAACGGTGTGATTTAGTGTTTCAGAAAAGCAGAGTAAAGAGAGCGCCTTCTAAGCATCTCAGAAATTTAAAAAAAAAATTATTTTCCTATCGACTTCTTGTATTAACATAGTTAAATCTTAGATCAATGTACATACCAAGGTTCTTTCCTAGCCACTGGTGTCCTTCTATCAGTTGGTCAATTAAAGAAAAATAATGAGCAGAAGCTTCATCAGGCATGACCCATCCTCCTGTTACTATTTCAAATTGTCCATCTTTTATTAACCTGAAAAATACATAAATCATATTCAGAATCTTCCATATGAAAACACACTCTTAAAATCAATTTCTGTATAATCAACAGGCATTTTCCAGCAATTTGATGCCAAAATCTAAATTGTTTGTGCTACTTCCATCACTGGACTATATTTCTTTAATCAAACAGGGAAAAAATGAAGTGTTGAACAGTGAAGTTTTTAACGCCCTTATGCAAGGAAAACTAGCTCTACTGCATGTGCCACATTAGATTTTTTTTAAATTAGGAAGAAGGCTGTTTCCTGCATAGATTACAAAAATAAAAATGTATGTGCCACAGTACTGAAGGCCAGCTGACCAAGATGCCTAGACACTGCACATTTCAAGAGCTGCTAATATCTCCCCATCTTTGATCTAATATTCTTTTTAGAGTTTTAGGGAGCTGATAGATCTTCGAAGTTTACTGTATCTACAAAGGCTTCAGAACATCTCACTCATTAAAATGCCTTCTTGAAAAAGGTCACAGGATGGCCCAGTCTCTCTATTGTCAGTGAACATAAAGATGATGATCCCAGCATCAGGTTGTCCCTACAGTTTCAGCACTTATGTTGTATACAACAGCATAGAAGTGCTTAATGAATTCAAGAAAAAAATACAGTGAACTCATCAAAACTTAGTCCCATCACAGATGATACCCATAAGAGTAACAAAAAAGCATGCAACAAAAATAATCTCAAGTGTAGCTTCTCCAAGTCTTACAGCAGCTTAACCAATACCTGATTCCCCTGAAGAGAAGACACAGTTCCTTAGTGATTCTCATTTACTGTTTACTGCGTTCCCAGGGTTATTTTTAATGTCACAAAACCACACAGCTGTGCTGTAATACTCAACCACTGCACATAAATTTTTAAACAAGTAGTTTTTTACCTAGATTCCAAGATTTCCACCTTTACCTAACCTTTGCAGCTGTGATCTCACAGACTTAATGCATACTGCAACACCCGCATCTTGAAGAGGGGCATGAGAAGGAGGCCATCACAAGGATGAAATAACAACTGTTGGATCCTGTCTTAAAGCCAAGTAAAAATAAGAAAAAAATATCCCTGCTTTTTGAAAACCCCAAACAAGATCCTTACTTCAAGTTTATCCAAGCAGCCTCCTTCCTTGTCTCAATGGCTAGGTAAACCTTTTACTTCTATATTCCATTTTGACTTGTGATTTTAAAAATTACTAAGAAGAGCAAGGGTGTAAAGTACATACTACTTTACCATTAAAGCAGCTGCATGTTTATAAAAAACATTTGTATTTAAACACAAAAAATCCTTACAAATTTTTATGCAAACAGAAATCTGATAAAATCTTCATATGTATCATAACAAGGAAAAAATACCATATGTAAACAGCTACTAGGAAAGGTTGTATTTATTTAGTTGCAAATACCTTAGTGTGACTTCAAATAAAGATCATAATCACTATCCATTACAGTTTGAATGACATGGTTGTACATAGAAACTTTTAGTCAAATTTTTAGGCAACTCAGTAATTTGTCTTCACTTCTCTATTTTGCAACTGGGAGAAAACTAAACCAAGCCCAAAAAGTCAGAACTCAAGCAGCCAATTATTCTAGCAATTCTGCATCACAGGTGAAATCTCAAGTTTACAGTGTAGTCAAACACACAAAGTCTCAACACAAGATACATGGAAGAAAAATTCAGTATTCAAACCTTTTAACAGCATCTTTTTTTTGGCTATCTATTCCATCCCACCATTTTGAAAAGTAAGAAATCTCGGACCATATAAATTTCCTTCGGTTGTCTTCTTGCAGTTTTATAACCATGTTATTTAAAATATGCTGTGTCTGATCTCTGAAGTAATCATCAAAAGTCTTCAGCCAACCTAGGAAAAAGAAAATATGAAATAAAGCCTCTTTAGAGAACTGGCTTCTTAGTCTCTTCAGAGAACAGTCTCAGAGAGAACTGGCTCCTTCTCACACGCCAGAAAAAAGCTAAGTAAAGACTGTTCTTAAAAAGCTGAACTTTACGTGCCACGGACAGCTTGAAGTGCTAAACTTTCAAGGAGTTTCTTTTTACAAAATTTACAAGTTTTATTTCCTAAATGTATAAATATATGGAAATTAATAGGCTTTCCACTTTCTAGTTTTTCTATGCTGTGCATAGTAGAAAGTTTGATCAACAGAATACATGGATGCAAATAACTGCGCATCAGTGAGATGCAAAGGAAAAAGAAATTTTAACCACATTTTCAGACTTCACAATCTTACATAAAATTTTTTAGCCTTTCCATAATACCTTGCATGAGAGAGTACATACATCTTTCTTCCCAGAATCTGTAACTTTAACTGAAAAAATTAAATCTGCTTACTACTTACTGTAAAGTGCTATATTCCTGCTCCTACCAGCTTTTGTCATGTATGCACATTATAAGATTTTGTGAAAGCTTCCACACCATGAAGACTGCACTCCAGACAAATATTATACTAGTAATTCCACTCTGATTTACCAGTTAAGTTCTCCAGAGCCACTACCATTATAATAGTGCCAGTCTGCTTATAGGATACAGGATTAGGCTGTCATGGAATGAAATCACATTGTTTCAAGGAAGTTACATAAATGCAGAAACTTTTACCACTAAAAAATAATTTTCAAGTTTAATTCAAAAATAACTTTATAATTAAATAAAGTCTGACTATTGACTCAGAAAGGATATATTATACTTCATTTTAGGGATAAAAAACCTCAAACATTCATCTTAGGTAGATGCAGAGCTACTGTTTTTAATCTGCAAAATAAGAAATAAAATCATAACACTCCAGAGGAAAAGTTCTAGGTCATTCTATTTTTTCTTTTACAAATGTTTAGCACCTAGAAGACTCATCACCTGTAATACAAGTTTCTCTACAGATAGACAAGTGGGGTCTAATCTATCTTAAAGGGGGAAAATACGTTTTGTCAGGGCAGTTAATATGAAGGCTTAAAGCGTAAAATTAAAATATACTTTCTTTAGAGGAATGGAAATAGCTTAATACAAAAAAAAAAAGTTGTCAGTAAATTACTATTATGCAATCATTTCATAAAGACTGAAAACAAATTTGATGAATAATCTGAATATGTAATAAAATTTTTTTCTGACCTCTTCCCATTTCAACCTGGGTTGTATTTTTTTTAATAGAAGCTTCCACTCAAAGAATTGAGATCACATAGACAATTATTCTTTCCCAATTCTCATTTACTTTTCAACAAATCAAAGGAGTATTTTACTGATAATTACATTTAAAATATCCATATGTATTAGACTGCCAGTTTATAGCTTTATATCAAGAAATTTCTTCTGCAAGAGACAGTATCATCCTAGCACACAACTAAAGGAGGATAAATTAAAAACATCCTATGATTTTCCTGTACAGCAATATATCATCATCATAAACTATTTCAAAGTCTTTTTATATTGCAGCAATAAAAGCAAATTTACACTAGTCTTCTGAAACATTCTTAAAAATGTTAAGAAAACAGGCTAACTAAAACATCAAGCTAAATGTCAAAGCAGCTGACAAAAGAATACAATATGATGTAGGAAGTGTTATAATGAAAGATTGTTTTGTTTTAACATACTCAGTTCATTACGCTGAGGAAGAGTGTAACATACTGAACTGTTAACAGTGTGTTAACAGAGTTAACACACTGAACTGAACACACTTCAGAGAGTACTAGGAAGTTTTTACAGGTATTCACAGACTTAGCTGCAAGCCAACAGAAAGCCCTCTGAAATGTAATTACCATACATCTATTTATTTATAAATAGAACAGCATATTCTGCATTGGAAAGGGCCTATAATGATCACCTAGTTCAACTGCCTGACCACTTCTTGGTTGACCAAAAAAAAATGTTAAGAGCATTAGCCAACTGCCTCTGAAACACCCTCCCCAGGAAGCTGCAGGGAGCAGTGAGGTCACCCCTCAGCCTCCTTTTCTCCAAACTGGACAAACCCAGACTCCTCAGCAGCTCCTCACAGGACAGACCTTCTGCCAGCTCTGCTGCCCTTCTCTGGGTGTGTCCCAGTGCCTTCACATGCTTCCTAAGGTGTGGTGCACTAAACCCAATGACTTACAGAGACTCTTCAATTTTGCACGGAGTCACACAATAAAATTTTTTTTTAAATTAAAAAAAAAGAAGCTGAACAACAAAATAATGGATAAATCAATTTACAGTTGCTGGCTAGAGTATTATTTCACACTTCAGTCCTTAATACAACATAAGAATCTACAACTTGTGTTTATCCACAAACTAAAAATTTGTTCCCAGGCTGAAAGAAAAAGGTTTACCAGTGTATTTCCAATACGAAACTTTCAGTACAAAGACAGTTTACACAAAAATTGCAATAGTTCAGAGCTGCAATTACCAAGACTAAATATGATATTAACAGCAAAATAACACTTGTTGGTTTAAATGTACATAAAGCCCTTTGTCAACATAAAAGTCACAGGAACACAGAATCACTGAGGTTGTAAAAGACCTCTGAGATTATTGAGTCCAACCTCTGAGTAACCATCACCTTATAAATCAGACCATGACAGTGAGTGCCATGTACAGTTTTTCTTTTAAAAACTCCAGGGATGGTGACTCCACCATTCCAATGTTTAACAATCCTGTAAACAGGAGAAGAAAATAGTACTGTTTTTCATGTCATTATGCTAGGCTTGACATAATATATATTGAGGACTTAGCCGGATACTTTCATTTTCTGCCAGCCTGTGTGATAACGGAGGGCACACACTGCTGAGCTGCTTGCCTTTTCATTCCCTCTCTCATCCTTGTCCTCAAAAGTGTGGAAAGTTGCTATCATCCCCCACCTCCATGAGATTTATCATCGTTATGCAGCTGTTTGTTTTTTTGATTTTTTTCCCCACTCTAATGTAAATTTACTTGGCTTGACAGCATATTCCAAGCATCATGTCTGAATATCAATGCAACTCATTGCTCTACAAAAAATCCTGAAACATTTAATTAACTGATTTGCCACTATTCCTGTCTACACTTTCAAGTTCAAATTCCTTCTTGAAGCTCTATCAGGTCCTTGCACTAGAGAAAGGCAGTCTTGTGTTTTAACATGGTTGACACAGATGTAGAGATAAAGCGAAGGTTTCAGGACAAAATCAGAAATTGACAAATTAGCATTATTCAAAAAGTAACTTTATTAAGCAAAAGCACTTAACAATTTGATCATGACAAGAATCACAAATCCATTCCTAGCAAAAATATTCAGGTACTGCTTACATACACCTGCAAGACTGCAGGAGTGGTTTTTTACATCTGCATTTCTTTTGCCTCTTGGGTGAAAATTAACTGTTGAAATAAAACAGAATAGGCTTTTCAATTGCTTACTTCCACAAGTCACCCTTCAAAGTTTAAGAGGAAATGAGCCTTTAAAAAAATGTCTTGTTTCTGATGAAGTCTGTTTTAACAAAGAGGCAGATCTCATGAATGTCTGAAATACTACACGAGTAATATACTAGATTAATGCATTTTTGATAGAAGTATGCATCTCTGATTTATTTTTCAGGAGATCATAATTAATTTCACTGAGTCCAAAATTCACACATCGGTGATGTTTCTCACAACACAAGAAACTTGAGTAATTTATTAATATTATGGCAGTATTAAATAAAACCATTAAATTTCAGCTAGCACTATACAGCTTTCCAGAAAATAACAGTATTCTCTTCACAAATATATTAGTGGAACTTCAGTTCTTTGATCTTTAAAATGTATACCCAAGTTAGTAAAAATTATCGGTAATTTTTAATTTTTTTTTTTTTCATTTATGCTTGATTCTCAACTTACTAGTTCCTGTAAGACAACACAGTTAAGTGACTGTTTTGATAGCTAAGTAAAAAAGTATCATAAACTGAGAGGATGTCCTTGTTCTTAATTACATCCAAGCTCCACATAGTGCAACAGTAAAAGGTTTTCATAAAACCGAAAAAAAAAAGGACAGATAGGTATGACTTCTTACCTTCAAAAGAAGAGCTCTATAGAACTTAAGCACAGTGTGTGTGTTTAATTGACCATACACAGGCACACAACAATGACAATAATGCAAATACTAGGAATAAGTCCAAAAGCTAAGTTTTAACTTACATTTTAGTAAGCATGATCACACACGAAAATAATTTGGCGTTAGCTCCTTTGTAGAATCAGCAATTAAAAAAAAACCCCTCATTTTAAAGCAGAGAATACGCACATCAATTTTTTCTAAAATTTAGAAGTACTGCATCATCATTCTGATGATGTAAAAAACAGAACAGACATACAAGTTAATATTTTATAGATGATTCCGACATAACACTTCTGTGCTAATTTCACCAAAAAGTATCTTTTCAACAAAGATGAATGGCTCACAGCCAAGACTGTGAAACAAAACTTGGAAAACCTGATGGTAAGGCTATTCAAATTAAAACTAAAAGCTGCCTAAGATTGGTTTTTCTTTTTGTTTTACATAGTCAAATCAGAGAAAGACAGAAAGTCCCCTGAAACATCCCTATGTTAAAGCATTCATTCTGATTCCGAAGAAATTAAATAGATGAGCTTCTTGTTCCTGCAAAATATGTACCAAACTAAAATAATTTAGGTAGAAGCAGATACACCAAAATTAAAGAAGCATGACAATGTATTTACTTTTCCAACAGCATACCTTAACTTGTAAAATATCTCTGCTCAAGTAGCACAAGAATAATTTTATTTATCAGGCTTAATTTCATAAGCATAACTAAAAACTTGAATGATTGCACATTTCACAAAGAGTAAAATCTGCCGTGATCAGTGAGGTACCACCAAAATTATAATTAGACTTCTTACATTTTAAGTCCTATGCTAGAGCTACTTTTGCTTTTGCACATATCAAATCTGCTGCCATCATAGCTAAAATGGAAAGGAAATTTCTACTGATGAGCAGTCAAAAGTGTCCTTTCTGTAACAGTCCTGTCAATTTTCAAAGGAACTGCACCTCCTCTGCAAACACAGAAATATTGAGAAACAAGCCAGGAATAAAACTCTAATTTCCCTCATTCAGGTATGTCAAGAAAAACTTGTGAATTGCCCATTTCTAGTATTTTGGTGGGTCAGACAAAGTCTAAGCAATCTGTGTTCCAAATGTGTCAGGAAAACTAAGAAGTCACCTGAAAAACATATCCAGACCCTGTCAACAGAAAACATACATGAAACTCCATGGTGGATTAACAGCACCAAACTTTTACAGTTAAGTTTTCTTATATTTTAACACTGTTACCTTCATAGGTCTATATAGGTTTCCTCCTGAGAAATGGAGACTGTCTTAAATAATAAAAGGTGGTTAATGTGAATGGTAGCAAGGTAAAGTTACCAATGTTATAGGTAATTAATGAAATGTTAAAAAGTAGAGTTTAGTCCTGACCTATCTGCCCATACACTTCCATGTGGGTGGAGAGGCAAGAGAAAAATCTACTTTGGTCACTTTCCATTCCACTAAGGTGCTGCTCATACTAGGTCTGTAACCACCACATTCAGCAATTAAATACTCGGATCTGGTATACACATATATTTAGAAAGCTCACAAGTCTCAATTCGTAAATAATTGAATAGGAAGTCATTACCAAAATCATCACAGAGCAATAGATGCTAGAGGTGTCTTTGCACCTCTCAGGTCAGATCTGAACCTCATCTTTCAAGTCCAGCTGTGCTGTTTGACAATCTCACAGTCCCCAAGCAGAGTTCTCCCCTCTGCATTTCACCTGCCTCCTCCACTTCAGGCAGCCACAAGAAACTGCAGTTGAAGAAGGTGAGAGCCAACATATGGGCTCTGCCAGCACAGAGTATGTGCTTGCTCCCTAATCTGCTCCTGACAGAACTGCTACCTATCTGATGGCTACAATTTCACACAACTGAACTTCTCTCCATGGCTTAAGATTAATCTCTACTGGGTGAGTCCTCCCAAAATCAGACATGCTACTGACTTGCTCAAATTTTTATCAGCTGCCAGCAATGAAAGACAATTGTGCCACCACTGATCCAAAGTCTGAAGGGGGCCCACTCTCAACCCTTGTTTCCCAAAATGGGTAAACACATTAACTACTGCAGGGAGAAGCACAAAACCCCCGAGTTTGCAGGTCATGGTTAAATTCATGCAGAAGCAGTTAACCCAGATTTAGCATCACAAAGTGTTTCAGAGCACCAGCACATTCAGTCATCCCTCCAAAACAGAAGGTGGAACCTAAACCCACCACCTTCCCTACGGATTGTGTTTCATAGATTCACAGAATGGCTTGGATTGGAAAGGACCATCCAGTTCCTAGCCCCACACCATGGGCAGGGATGCCACCCCCTAGACAAGGTTGTTTAAAGGCCATTTCTTTGCCTTTGAAGTACATACCCTCACTAGCATAACTGGTTATATGAAAGTTAAAGAGAAAGTAGCCTCAGATGAGAAAACATAAAATCTAATCAGAATTTAAAGCTTCTGCAGCTAATATAGTTATACCTTTACTGATCCCATTTCTTGGTAAATATCTTTCACATACATTGTTACACTGTACAGTCATGATGACTTAAGCTTTTTTCTGAGAAGGCATTTCCTTTGCACAATGCTTTTAGTCCTCTGTGGGAAAGGAACAATGTAACCATTAGTTATACAATAGATTTCAGATGTTACAGATATATTTTCCTTCTTTCAAGTGCTTGTTAATATGCAATTTCCTACTGCAGAAAATTCCACAGAAATGTCCTTAAAAAGCAGTACCAAGTCACGAGATTTCTGTAACACTCTTTGCAAAAGCAAACAGTAACCAGTCTCACACAACCACCTTTGGTGAAGGAACAGTTTACTTTTACCAGAGTGCTATCTCAGTTTAAGTCTACTGAATATCATCTGAGAAGCTTGAACAAGCTGAGAAATATTTAGATTGTATGCAAGAGGAGATACAGATTTCATCATTTTAGTTGCTGTTGGTGAAAGACAGGTATCATTTTATTGTAAAGGCATGAAGGACTTACATACTAAGAATGAAGACTTAGAAACAAAAACCAGACGCCAGCAAGAAAGCCAGCTCTCAAAGGTGAATGACAATAGCATTAAGACTTCAGGCAAGCCCTTGCAAACAACATATTCAGGAAAAATGCTGCAGCAGAATGATGGGAGACAGCTCTTGTAACTTCAGACTTTTTCAAGCCCAGTCATTCAAGGCACAGTCACAGGGAGGACTTCTCTCAGAGATGAAAGAACAAGTACCTTACTATAGATTTAAAGATTTAATTCATGACTCCCTGCAAGACAAATGTAATAAATGCTTGTAAAAATCCATTTCTGAATCTATGCTCACTATAGCCTACATCCCTATGTTTGGAAGAGGGCCAGAGCACTGCTTGAAAGGGCAAAATAGAATCAGATTAAACTTCCTTAAATGGAGCTCTCAGGTATACCAAGAGGCATCACTCATACGTAAAATTAAAAAATAAACACATGGTTAACATACTTCCTAGGTTAAGAGGAAATTCCGACTGAAAAAGTAAAGGAAATTCCATGATTGATAACACAGGAAGTCAAACAGAAAAAGATATTGGTGAAGCTACCTCTGGTTATTGAGTAGTATTTACACTTTATCTGTCTTAGAGGTCTAGTAACTTCAGTTACTCACAAACTTCTTTGGAGGGGTTGGGAGGATGGCTGGTTTCGGTTGCATTTTTTTTCCTTTGGATATGGACCAAGGCCAATTGAATGAGGTTCAACAAGGTAAAATGTCGGGTCCTGCCCTTGGGTCATGACAACCCCATACAGCGCTACAGGCTGGGGACAGAGTGCCTGGAGAGCTGCCCAGTGGAAACCTGGGGGTGTTGGTCAACAGCAGCTGAACACAAGCCAGCTGTGCCCAGGAAGGCCAAGGGCACCTGGCCTGTGTCAGCAATAGTGGGGCAGCAGGAGCAGGGCAGTGACCGTCCCCCTGTGCTGGGCACTGCTGAGGTCACACCTCGAGTGCTGTGTCCAGTTCTGGGCCCCTCAGTTCAGGAAGGTCATTGAGGGGCTGGACCGTGTCCAGAGAAGGGAACAAAGTTGGAGAAGGGTCTGGAGCACAAATCTGATGAGGACTCTGGGTGCCTTTAGCCTGGAGAAAAAGAGACTCGGGGGCACCTTATCACTACAAGAGGAGGTTGTAGCCAGGTGGGGATCAGGCTCTTCACCCATGCAACAAGTTTCAGTACAAGAAGAAACTGCTTCAAGCTGTGCCAGGACAGGTTTAGATGGGATATTAGGAAAAATGTCTTCCATGAAAGAGTGCTTGAACATTGAATTGGGCTGCCCAGAAAAGTGCAAGTGTTCATAAAAGCAGGTGGATATGAGGCTTAGGGACATGGTTTGGTGGTGAACACAGTGGTGCTAGATTAATGATTGGACTTGATTTTCTTATAGGCCTTCTTTAGATAGGCAGATATAAGTTTACACTGTGATTATTTGCTCTGAATATTTTTACCATATCTGTACTAATTTAGCTGTCATAACTGGACAATATAATTCCACATTCCAGTGTGCATTTTCTTGATATTGCTAGATACGTGCAAATAAAAGCCATTTATGTTCAAACTACCATACCTTCACTCAGATCCACAGTACTTCAAATAACAAATTAAATTTTAGAGAGATATACAGTAGTAAAATTCAGTATCACTGGAATTGTGGCTTTTTACAACAGCCAGTGCTACCAGCCTCTCAGTATACATGTACCAGGACTACAGTGCAGCAGTATAATTCACTGCTTTTTGGTAAATTTTACCAAAAAGTCATTCCAAAATTAAGGAACACTTCTCCATTTTGTTTATTACAGTTGGGTGTACCCACTTGGGTGGAAATGAAATAACATGGGCATAACTAGATTTCTGTTTAAATCTAGACTTTTCATTATCCTGCTATTGGTTGGGGGTGTGCACAAAACAGTGAAGAAAGTGTCAAAAACTTCAGATTTGCCATTGTCACATCTTCTAAAAACACATCTCTTTAGCACAGGCTAAGGGTTAAATATCTATGACAGTCAAAAAAATCAAAACAAGAATTTACGGTATTTAATGCATCAATGAATAAACTGAATGGGTTACCAGAAATTCATGTTACTTTCCAATTTCAACACTGAAGTTCTGCTCCAGTTAATAAATTCAGTAGACATACAACTTGGATCATAACAGTTGCCATTGGAAGTCAAGGGCACTTGAATTATACATCTGTTTAACTGCCTTGCTAGACTTAAATCTAACATATTAACTGGTATGCTTCAAAAAAACCCAAATCTTAACAGAAATGGCAATGCATTTCTTAATCCAAAAGCCTTTAGATCCTCAAATCAATACAGTTAAAATATTACCTGGATCATTATGTGAGTGAGGCACAACAAAAACTTGAAGTGGTTCGCTGTCCCATTCATTTTCATTGTATGTGATATCAAATCCTTGTTTCCAAACGCCACCATCTGGATTATCGAAAGGAAGAATATCATAGACATCCAGCATCTAAAAAAGAAAAATTAAAGGAATATAAAACACGAACTCACAGAAACAGTTCTGCTATTAAAAAACAAAGCTGTTTTCACCTCAAATGGATCAGCTCGTTCATTACAGAGGGAGAGATGACGAGCCAAATGAATAGAAAACTGACAAATGAGAGCAAGTTTCAAATCACACTAGGACACCCAAGACACAGCTGGCAGGAAGAAGAGCATTTGGCCAGCTCTGTTCTGAGGAAACTGACATTGATTAGATAAACAGCAGGATTTAAGCTTAAGTCAAAAAAATTACAGCAGCTCACAATGGCATTGGGCAGGAGGGTATGAAGAGGATTATACAGAATTGCACAGTACACTAAACAGCGGAATGCAGGAAATGAAGAAAATAAACTGAGCAAGAAGGAATGACAACATGAGAGATATCAAGGCAAATGGCAAACTCACAAAAAGGAACTGAAAGAAGCTATCAAGAAAAAATGTTGATAACGGTAGTCAACTGCTATAACAAAGCTTCTTGTACATTTCCTGTTGCCCAGTACACTAATTGTACAAGGAAGGACATATTTCACTTCTCAATGCAAATAAAAAGGATACAGATAAATAAAGCAACTATAGAATTACTGTAACAAGCTCCTATGAAACTTAGGGAACACCCTACAGCTTCAAAGAGAGGCTATTAATAGGAGATTCAAGGAATTTTTTTTGGTAATGCTCTGGTTTGTTTTTAAGAAAGAAAACAAGATACGAACAGGAATTGACATCAGACAAGCCAATTCCTGACACCCTAGTTTAATAACTAAACTTCAATCAATTCCAAACCCATGTTAGAATACAATTGTATACTTGACAAACTTTCTACAAAACCCAATTCATCTACACAAAAAAAGGACCACTATAGCAGTCATTTGCTACTTGAACACCACAAGAGTTAAAACTTCCCAGTGGTAAGATGCTTTCTGTCCTGCTAGGAAAACCTAAAAAAAACTACAGACATCTGTAACAAATATCTGACTAAAGAAATTAAGGCCTTGCAATTGTTGACTTTCGCATCCACCCAGCTGATCTCTCATTTTTCCTCATCAACAGAACAGGGGGAGAAATATAAAATATTATGGGTGAAGATAATAACAATTTCCATCACAGAAAAAAAAAGACCTGACTTCGGGAACATTAACTTAATCTGTGGCCAATTAAAACAGAGTTGGATAGTGAGAGATCAGTCCATAATGTTTCCTCTCTGTCATTCTCTGCTTCTCCAATTTTTTGCCTGCCCCAGCATGGGGACCCTTCCACAAGCCACAGCACTTCAGGAACTCCTCTAGTGTGGATCTACCATGGGCTCCAGTTGCTCCTGAAAATATATACCTGCTCTGGCATGAGGTCCTCCACCAGTTTCAGGGAAAAACTTACTCCACTGTGGTTTTCCCCACCTGCTCTAGTGACTAGAATACCTTCTCTGCTTCCTCCATCAAGGACCATGGTGTTCACAGGACTGTTTCTCCCCCTTTTTTAGCCTTATACCACACTGACAGGCAGCATTTTACCTTCCTAAAACCAATTCTGCCAGAAGTACTACCACTCTTTGCTGGTGGAGGCTGAATCCTGTGGTGGGTTTGGAGCTGTGTCTGGCACAGGGCAGGACTGGCCTCTCCTCACAGATACTGGAGCCCCTCACTGCCAACACCTAGACATCTGCCAGAGCATTCCACCCTCACCTCTGTTAAACACTTAAGAACAGTCAATAAAATACATATTCATCACATAGTCTTCACAAACTTCACTTACATTTACAAAAAACTTTTCCCACACTAAGACACTGAGAAAGTGGATATTTTTACACACACCCACATACAAGGTAGATCTCCACTCCTTGTCCTTTCACCTCATAAGAACAACAAAAGAATCCCCACAGTTACTTCACTCTGGAAATGTTCAGTCCAAGTTTTGGCCATTGCCACTCCCCATCTCTTAATCCTCAAGACCCAGATTTGGGTGCCTAAAGGAAGAGGAGTGGGTTAACCTTGGAGGGGTTGGAATCTGACAGCCAGAAAAGGTCAATCCACCACAGGCCTTTAGCTTAAGATATAAAGGGAACTAAGTAAGGTAAGAAGGGAATAAAACCCAGTAATCCTACATCCAGCAGAGCCTCAGCTGGGCCTGCAATGTGCACTGGATAACTACAACATGTGAGAGATTCCATGTACACCAAACATCTATGGCCTGTATGAGATGATCCTGTCACATCACTGCTCCCCTAGGATTGCTTCAATCTTTGCACAATATTAATTAGTGGAAAACAAAGGTGCAATACTTGAAGATCTGTGCATTCTGTACTGTCAGCTTGAAGGGCCCAAATAAGGGTTTTGCTTAAGTTTGTTAGCCTAATAGCATATTTTCTAAATATGCTATTGGGCTAATTTATATATTAGATAAAGAATAAATAATATATATTATATAATAGATAATATAGATAGTCTTTTATTATTGCATATTTTCTAAATACGGTATTTTCTAAAATCTGAGTTTGAAGAACTGTATTTTTTCTCTGCAATGCAATGTTCTGAGGAAAATGTAATTCATACTTTGTCAATTTGCCAGTGAACAATGAATGGCCTTAATACTGATAAACTCTTTGGACATTTCAACCATGAAAACATTATTTGATTAAAAAGTAGTAATTCATGGAATTCCACACATTCCTGTGAGTTTTTCTTATGGATGGAGTCAGCATTTAACAAGCAACTTTCTGCAGTCTGAAGGATACTAATTTTTACAGTACTAAACATAACATTCATAATTTTTTTCCCTGACATCTACAACTTCACAGCTATTTCAAACCACGCTGATATGACTACGAGCTCAAGAGACAGAAACTGCAATTCAGGAAATAGGTCTTGGAATCCTTATCAACAGTTGTCTGATATAACTGCTTCGATGACATGACCCATCTTCTAGAGACATTTGCTGCCTTGCAAAGGCCTGAATCATGCATATCATAGAGGAACTGTTGAAGCTTGTCCAACTTAATGGCTACTATCCCTTGTTGTCCTTCCATGTGGGTATCAGTGAAACTCTCAGAGGCAACCCAGACTGCACCAAAACTGACTGCAGAATTCTGCAGGTAATTGAGGTCACAGGTGGTGTCCTCTTCTATCCACCAGTGAGGGGGGTAAGAGTGTGAGAGGAGGACACTGGTAGTATAGATCAATAAATAGCTTCAGAATTGGTGTTTGGAGTTCTCTGACCCTGTTTTCATATCTCTGTCTGCTTGGGAGAGATGAGATCCAGCTAAGGGCATCAGAGGTACCTTTGCCAGGGAGATGGCTGACCTGTTAAGGACAGCTTGTGGCTGAGAATAAAAGGGGACAGAGAGAGTCAGCAGCAGCCCTGTGAGGGAGTAGTGGGCAGGAATGATGTGACATGGAAGGGTTTAAAAAATATGTAATATAATAAATCAATAAAATTGGGTCACCTCCAACATTTTTTGATAAGCAAGGAAGAACCTACAAGGCACAATCACAAAGAAATCCCCAAAATCCTTCCTGGTAAAATAGCATGTTGGGGTGCCTCTCTGACAGCTTCCTGGCCTGTATCAGAGACAATGTGGCCAGCAGAACCAGGGAAGTGATTGTCCCTCTGTACTGAGCACTGGTGAGGCACCTCAAATCCTGCATCCAGTTTTGGGCCCCTCACTGCAAGAAGGACATTGAGGTGCTGGAGTGTGTCTGGAGAAGGGAGAGGATTTGGGAAAGGGTCTGGAGCACAGGTATGATGAGGAGCACCTGAGGAAGCTGGGGGTGTTTAGCCTGGAGAAAAGGAGGCTCTGGGGGGACCTTATTGCTCTCTACAGCTCCTTGACAGGAGGGTGCAGCCAGGTCTGGGTCTGGTTCTGTTCCCAGGTAACAGCAGCAGGACAAGAGGAAACAGCCTCAAGCTGTGACATAGGATGTTTAGATTGGATATTAGGAAAAAATTCATCATGGAAGGAGTGGTCGAGCACTGGCACAGGCTGCCCACAGAAAGGGTGGAATCACCACCCCTGGAAGTGTGGAAGTGTACAGAAAAGCATGTGGATATGGAGCTTAGGGACATGGTTTAGTGATGAACACAGCACTGCCATATTAATGATTGCACTTGATTTTCCTGGATTCTATGGATGAGAAGCCAACAGAGAACTTATGGACAAGGACTAAGAAGCAGGCCAGTATGGGTGACAGTGTAGTGGATGTCTGCAAACAGGTTCTCTGATCAGGGATAACAAGTAGAGGAGGCTCTCCACAGACATTTGCAGGGCCTGGTCCTCATGGGGAGCTTCAATGACCCTCTGTTGTGCACAAGGGACAATACAGCCAGGCATAAGTCATCCAGAAGGTTCCCGGAGCATGGCAGTGGCATATTCCTAATCCAAGGGACCAAGAAGGCAGTGAGGAGAGGTGCTCTGCTGGACCTCTTGCTTGTCATGAGTGCCCTCATCTCATCAGGGCTGTGAAGCTCAATGGCAGCATTGGCTGCAGTGACCATAAGACTGTAGAGTTCAGGACCCTGAGAAGAGGGAGGGGGACAAAATACAAAACCACAACCCTGGACTTCAGAAGCACAGGCTCTGGATGCTTTGCTGTCAAGATCCCACAGCATAAGGCCCTGGGATGGAATAGGGGCCCAAGAAAACTGGTTAATACCTCCTCTGGTAATAAGGATCACCTCCTCCAAGTGGAGGAAGTCCATCCCAACAAGTAGGAATTCAGGCAGAAATGCCAGGAGGCCTACACAGATGAACAAGGAGCTCCTGGCAAAATTCAGACACAAAAAAGAAGCCTACAGAGGATGAAGGCAGAGACAGGAAATGGAAGAGTGGGGTGGATTGACCCTAGCTGGGTATGAGGTACTCACCAATGCCACTCTGTCAGTCTCCTCTAAAAGTGGGCAGGGGAGAGAAAATATAATTAAAGGCTCACAAGTCATGATTAGGGGAAGGAGAAATCGCTTACTGATTACCATCATGGGCAAACCAGACTTGACTTAGGGAAATTAGCTGAATTTATTACTAATCAAAACCAGAGTACAATAATGAGAAGTAAAACAAATCTTAAAAACACCTTTCCCCCACCCTTCCCTGCTTCCCAGGATTAACTTTATTCTCAGTTCTCTACCTTCTTGCTTCAGTGGTGCAAGGAGATGGGGAAGAAGGGTTATGGTCAGTTCATCACATGTTTTTTCTCTGTCCACTTCCTTGGCAGGGAGGAGTCCTTCCCCTGCTGCAGTGTGGAACTCCTCCCATGGGAGACAGTTCCCCATTGACTGCTCCAACGTAAGTCCTTCCCATGAACTGCTCTAACAAGGGTGCCTTTCCACAGGCAGTGCTTCAGGAACAGCCTGCCCCAGCTTGGGTTCCCCACAGAGTCACAAGTCCTTCCAGGAAATCTGCTCCAGTGTGGGTTCCTCTCTCCACAGGGCCTCAGGTCCTGCCAGGAGCCTGTTCCAGCATGGGCTTCCCATGGCATCACAGCCTTTTTTGGGCATCCTCCTGCTCCAGCTGGGATCCTGCATGCGCTGCAGGTGGATCTCTGCAACCCCATGGATCTCCATGGGCTGTGGGGACACAGGGGCTTCACCATGGGCTGCACCACGGGCTGCAAGGGAATCTCAGCTCTGGCACCTGAAGCACCTCCTGCTCCTCCTTCTCCACTGACCCGGGTGTCTGCAGAGCTGTTCCTCTCACATATTTTCACTCATCTCTTTTCTGGCCACAATTACTTCTATACAGTGTCTTTGTTTTCCCTTGTCTTAAATCTGTTATCCCAGTGGTGTTACTACCATGTGATTGCCCCAGCTTTGGCCAGAGGTGGATCCATCTCGGAGCCACCTGGCACTGGCTGTCAGACATGGGGGAAACTTCCAGCAGTGTCTCGAAGAGGAGGTATAGCCCCCACTCCTATAGCCCCCACCCCCAGAAAATCCTGGTCAAGCAAATCTAATACAGGGAGGAATACAGAAACACTGTCCGAGCACCCAGTGATAAAGTTAGGAAAGCTAAAGGACAAATGGTGGGATTGAATCCAGCCAGGAATGTCAAAGGCATCGAGAAGGGCTTCTTTAAGCAGACAAGTGACAAAAGGAAGGCCAGGATCTACTGCTGAATGAGAGAGGGGACCTGGTGACACAGGACATGGGAAAGGCTGAGGTACTGAACACCGTCCTTACTGAACACCCAGTCCTTACGAGCAAGATCAGCCTTCAGGGATCCCAGGTCTCATAAAGGAGGGGAGAGAACTGGACTGAGGAAGATGTCCTTCTTGAAACAGGGCCAGCTCAGGGACTACTTGAACTAATTGGACATATCCAAGTCCATGGGACCTGATGGGACGCACCCACGAGTTCTGGCTGTTGTCACTGTAAGGTCACCCTTTAAGAACCTTTGAATGATCATGGTGATTAGGAGAAGTGCCCAAAGACTGGAGGAAAGCAACGTCACTCCTATCTTCAAGAACGGCAAGAAGGAGCACCCAGGAAAATAAAGGCAGAGAGAGTGCAGAGATGGTCGAGCCACTCTCTTTCCAGTGTTGCCCAGAGACAGGATCAGAGGCAATGGGTACACACTGAAGGTTCCTCCTGAATATCATGAAAAGCTTTTTCCCTGTGAGGGTGACTGAGCACTGGCACAGGTTGCCCAGGGAGGCAGTGCAATCACCACCCTTGGAGATACTGAAAAGTCACCTGGACATGATCCTGGACACCTGACTCTTGGTGGCCCTGCTTGAGCAGGTGGCTGGACCAGATGACATCCAGAGGTCCCTGCCAACCTCAACCATTCAGCCATTTTGTGATTCAAACATTAATCAGAAGCAGTTAAAAAAAAGCCAAAGAAAAAAAAACCCAAAACCTTCCCCTGTGATAAAAAAAAGCCAGACCAGGCTGAAAACCTTACACTTATGAAAAGACATCCAAAAAACAGAAGTTAAATCTTTTTTATCTTTCATACAACACCATCCTCAACAGGAATTGTGTAAAGGATTAATTACAAATTGCATCATCACTCAAACAAGTTACACGACTGAAAGTGATTAATAAGTTCCAAGCCCCTAGTTAGCAAAAACAAAAAGAAGTTAAAGAAAAGTATTTCATGGATGTATTTCAGTTTCACGTCTGAGTATAACATACTGATACGATAAGAAAGGACTCTGTAAAAACAGTAGACAGATAGAAATTCAAAAAGGATGCTGCCTCTCTTCATTATGGCTGCTTCAGAAGACAGCCATGTTGCTACAAGCTTTTCATTAAAACATCAGAAAGGTTATCAGCTGTGTTTTTTCTACATGGTTTTATTCTTCCTCTATACTGAAGGAGTCAAACTGCTGAAATTATGTAAATCTCATGAAAACATCATAACATCCTAACAGCGAATACTAAACTACTGCTCAGTAGAAATAAAAGCATAGATTGTGCCTCTTCAAGCCATCTTTTTAAAGAGTGATTCATGTCTCATTTTCAAAAAGAGTAACATTACTAAGCCTAATCTTAGATGCTTCAGTAGTTGAAATGGACAAGACAGGAGACACCTCAGTGTATTATTTAAAAGACCTTCCAGCTCAGCATGATGGCTATTGAGAATTCCATCTTCTCTGAGCACAAATGCCAGATACTTCCTGAAATCCTAAACTGAAAAAGTATCAGGTCATATCCATATTTAATCCAGTTGTCTTCATTTTTGTGGGTTTATTACCTGTCTATTATTTATCTTTTGGAAAAAAGTACACATTAGTCTTTTACTTGACTTAAATTATAGCATTCTCAAGTCAGTCTTATTTTCTGTGTCCAGCTCTATTACAGTTTTCTACCTACTAGAACACTGTTCAACATCAACAATTTCTTGATTTATAATTAGTCCATGAAAAAATATTCTTTAGCTGTCCCATCTGAGAATCTTTTGATCTCATATTGTTAGCAACTTGCTTTTTTCTGTTTTATGTAAACACATGTCTTTGAGTACCAAATCCAGCAATATTTCTCACTGAACCATCACAAAGTTTTTAAATCTATATTTGAATGCATTTTTACAATGGTTTCTCCATTATGGGAGACTATAATAAATTTCCATGATTTATTCAGTGAAGACTCTTTTACCTTCACTCTGTAAAGTTATTTTTTATTCAAATACTTAATCTCACCTATATTAGCTCTTACTACTTTGTAGGCTCTCAGCCACCCAAGGACAAACATGGGAAAAGTAATGTAAAAATCTGTGGGTTTAACTTAATGTTTACAAACAGCAGCAATTAACATGTTTATTTCTTTCAAAAACTGCTCAAAATTATGATTGAAAACGTCTCAAATAAATTAACTGAGCACGCAGAATACATCAGGGTGTGTAAAGTATTAAATAGTAAAACTGTACTGAAATACAGTGATTTAGATCAGCTCGTAATGTGGTGCTAGAGGAATTCTGCTGAAGTCAAGGTCTTAGATTCCATAACTGAAATGCAGCTCAGACTCACAGGATTGGAAACTAACTGTATACAGAAGCAATATTAAAGTGACTTAATGATGATGGTGAATAACCTGCTGAACAGACGGTACTAACGAAATGGCACAGAGAACATTAAAGCCCTCCCTCCCTGTGCAAGGAAGAAAGGAAAATGTGAGTAGGGGAACAGTATGCTTGCTTCTTATGAACATGCAAATGTACTTAAAAGTAAAGAGAATTATCCAAAACCAATTTAGTTACAACAGCCTCCCATTAGGTAGGTAGTAGGTGCATTGGGTGATAGGAGATGTATGTTCTGACATTCTGCAAGTGTGAAAAAAAAACAAAGAGCAGTTTTAGAAAGTATATTTTACCTTCCATTCGTAACAGGTTAACATGCCCAAGAATTTAAGACAACATATTTTATCTCAAAATTAATTTACTGGAACTTATTTTTAATGCACATAAAAATGCGCATCACCTAACATGGTAACAGATTGTACAACAAATAACTTGTTAATAATCCACTAACTTGAAAGCCTGTAACCACAGGTCCAGATGTTTCACTTCCCTGCCCAGAAGTCTTAAGGCATATGAGAAACATGAAGAGATGTTCAGATATTGCCTTTAAAAAGTCTCCTTTCTCTATAAAAGACATTGAGGTGGTGCCTATCCCTGAAGAGTTTAAAGGCATTAAGCACGATACATCAGAGGTTGCAATTGTTCTAATATGTGTACTTATTCTTCTGAAGTCCGCTGTCTTTCTCCTGCAATAGAAATACTTTAAATTCTAAAACGAGAAAGCTGGACTGCAAAATTTAATCTTTGCTTTAGAGTACTATGAATATTTATAGTACTCCCACAAGACTCACAAAAACAGTACAGATCACAAACTTCACAGAGTATTCTCAGTGCTCCTGAATCACTCCATTAAAACTGAATATATAAGAGTCCATGAACTCACAAGCATCACCAGAAAGCAAAATAAATTCAACTTGAAGTGTTTGACTTTAAAAACTTCAAAACTTCAACCTCCCCAGTTCATGCCAACCAGTCAACATGGTATATGTTCCTCCTTTCTGATCAAAGCGCCTATACGAACTGGAGGCACAGGAATGCTGAAATACAGAAATGACATTCAAAAGGGAACACAGGACCCAAGATATTTTTTAAATTACTAATTCTTGAACATTCTTTACCTCCCCATCAAACCTCATCGACACATATGTCCCTAAAAGTAAAATATATTTAAACCAAGATTATCCACTATTCGCAGTTTATTTTTCATCAGTTTTAGAACAGTTTGGGGAAACTCAAAGAGACTCTCAAACAAATTATTTCCAAAGAACTGATGGGACAATAATCACTATATTTTGTTCAGATTTTTGAAAAAACTTCTAAGCTTTTGTTTCTTTAAGCCAAATGTTGGCTCTTCATAATCATTATTCAATTTCCAGAGAATTTTAAAAAAGGTATAAAGGAACACTTTCACAACATCTATTAAACACAGCAATCACTTCAACAATTCTATTATGTCTTAGTACCAAGCTTTTAGCAGCAACTTGACATTTTCAGAATTAAATACAAAGTGACAGCTAGGACTCCAGCACAATAAGAGAGAAAAACATACGGCTTACCTGTACATCTGAACTGTGACTTCCACTTTTTGAAGCAAACAAACAATCCTCAGAATCAACTGTGAACAAAACTGAAGCAGAAGGGAACAGCTCAGAAACAGACCCTTGACTGAAGTTTATAGCTTCTGGATTTTTTTGACCATCCTTTACTGATTCACTCAGATTGATCACAGAATCGCGTATGTTTGAAATAATCTCATTATTTTCTGCCAACAGGCGTTCTAGATGATCTATTTTTTCTTGCAATATTGAAAGCTGGCCCTAGGGGAGAGGAAAAAAAAAAGTAAGGTGCAATTACTTCTCAGAAAAATTCTTGATAGACTGGAAAAGCCCAACAACAACAAAAAAATCAGTTTCACAATAGTATGTGGTCACACAGAAAATTCAAATATATCTTTATTTCATATTTTACATAAAGACAAACTAATAAGGTATTGACCCAACACACAGAACTTCCTCTTTCCAGTACAAGAGAAAATAGCAAGAGACATTTTTCCTCTATGAACTTGAATTCACAGCACAAGATTTAATCAATGATAGGAAGATACGCTTTAAAGTCACACAGTATCAAGCAGCAATTATCTCTAATTCAACTTTTTTCACATCTTCCATAGATTTGCAAAAATCTGATCTTCTCATTTATCAGAACATCAAAGCGATTTTTTACAAGTCAGTCACATCGTGATGGGATTAAGAGGATATTGTAAACATTTCAGGTTTTTCCCATACATTTAAAATAGCTCAATAAATACCACTTTTTCTGATTTTCAGTGGAAGTCGGAGACAAATTAACAAAAGCACTGTACGGGGGTAAAAGATCCTTAACAGCCTGATCGTAGGAATAATCTATACAATTGCACCATTACAACCATCAAGAAAATCCTGAAAAAGAGAGATCAAGCTAATGGCATTTTCAGTCAGAAGGTCATCTCCAACTGCCAAACAACAGGATTTGCAGACATTCTAGAGAGCTCCACAAGAGGAAGGCTGCAGAACATCAATGTGAATTGAAAAAAGTAGACTCATCTCCCAGAGCAACTGGGAAGGAAGAGACAGATCCCACAAAGCAATTTCATAGCATCTAATCACTGTATTGTTGGAATGAAGGAGGGACCCCAGCCCTCCTCAAAGGGCACCTCAAAATGCTACTGCCCTCTCATGTACTAGCCACTCCTTCCAAATCATTTGAGGTATGGTTTTTATCAGGCATGAATGTGCTGGCTTTTACAAACTCACAAAAGGCCAGATTATTTAACGTGATCTTAGGGATACTTCCTCATAACAGTAATTTCTTTGTTTCCTCAAAATGACTTCAATGTAACAAGAAGTGACAAGAGAACAAAAAAACCAGTCACTTCCTATTATTAAAGTTGAGTTCAGATTCCAAAATATACAATGTATGATTAGATATTTTTGCAAGCAGCTGTCATAATAGCCAAACCTGCTGCAGTTTCAGGCATCTGCATTTTACTATTACATTCAACACAAATACCATTGAATCAGGAGACAGCTACTCTGTGACTTATGGTTTTAATGACTTTTTCCTAGCACCACTGCCTTATTTTCTTCGGACTACAGTATAATATTAGAAACAACATCTATACATGACACTTTTTTCCCTTTTGACAGTAATACATTTGAAATATTTGCATTTTCCTTTTCAGCAACTGTAGTTTGCAAAGGATTAGGTCTCCTTTCTAAATTGATGTGTACAATTTTTAAATTCTCTTGACTTTGAGAAGCCTGCAGGAATAAAAAAATACCCAAACCAAACAGAAACCAAACCCTTACCAAGAGCTACCTATCAGTTTTTTGGATTCTAAACTGTCATTACTATAAGTCTACCTTTATGAAAGTTCTTTGTAATTTTGCAGACAATATGTTTTAGTACTTCTTTAAATCTATTGGTTTGTCTCCACATTTTATGGGCTGAGCGAAGTGCTGATCCACTGCTTGTTGTTTGTTTCCGTTTCTTAATTGATACATCCTGAAAACAGTAACAGGTTCTAAAATGCAACACAGGCAGACAGCTATTGCTGCTTCCCAAAAGGACAAATACATATTTTGACAACAGAACCAGATTAAGCTAATTGAGATGTAGGGCCAACATCCTAGAATCCCAACAGTTTAATGATAAATGCTAGAAACTTTTAAAATTGAGGAACTGAAAACAAGAAGAAATCAATATGCAGATGATGGGATACTGGAAAGAAAAAAAAAATAAACAGACTGTAGTCCCATGCCCCCTGGTGGCACAAAAGAAACAGACAGACTAAAATCTTTAAAATGCTACATTAAAGATACTGTGTGTACATTTCTATACAAAATTAGTGTTTTCCCTTGCAATATCTGTGATGCTTCGAAAGTAGGAAAGGTTTCTCTACACAGCGTCTCATAGCCTATTGTGCTACTCAATCTAAAAATAACATATATAAAACAATACTTGATAGAGGCTTTACAGGCTGCTCAACAGAAGCTCTGATCTTCAGATTCCTAGGAAGTTACAATACAGCTGCCATCCATATAAATCATTCCCTGCCTCACTGCACTCCCTGCCTGACTACACTTCAAAGTTACCACGTGTGCAAGCAGTTAAAGCACTGTTCACACCTACCCCACCACTATGGACACTGTTTCTACAACTATAAAACCAGACAACTGTTTAAAATTTATATTCTCATTCATGTATGTTGTAGAAGTATTTTACGTCTTCTTACCAAAAACAGTTTTATATTGCTTAGCAATAGCCTGCCAACTGCCTGGTCACAGAATGCACCACCGACCTGGTTTATATCGTCTAGCTAATTATATGCTCTCCAGGACAATAACACACACAGTGGAAAACAAACAAACAAACAAACAAAAAAAACCCTCATAAAATAAGTGTTTAGATTGATCCTTCCACTGGCATATACTGCCAGTTTCTAGAAGACAGATATAAACTTCCTCCAAATTTGGAGGTCATGTCATATTTCATATCTTTAGGACATACCTTTCATTTAACTTATTATACTTTAAACCTTGAAAAATCTGTAACAAGTTCTACCAGTTTACCATTTACTATGTGACAAAGAATTTTTCTTTGTAAACCAAGTTCCTTGCATACAAATTGCAATTTGTTACTAGACGACCTTTAAACACCAATGACTTCATATGCTGCTACGTAC
This sequence comes from Corvus cornix cornix, assembly GCF_000738735.6. Classification (NCBI taxonomy): domain Eukaryota; kingdom Metazoa; phylum Chordata; class Aves; order Passeriformes; family Corvidae; genus Corvus; species Corvus cornix. The sequence continues at coordinate 68,433,640 of NC_046357.1, forward strand.
AACCAGCAATAATTTTTAAGCTGCAAGGTTCCAGCCTACCTAGGACACTGGTTTTCAGAAGTCTGTAAAAGTATGTTACTTTAACTTTGAAGGTAATTCTTCTGTCATTTGGAGAAAGAAATCCTTACAAAGACCTCCCATTGTGGAACCTAACAGAGGACATTAATACAGAAAATCCTTTCTTTTGTAGAGACTGTGAGATACATCATGCTTCTAAAGCATTTACACATGCAATGTGCTAAATCAACTTGAATGCAAAACATGAATATGTTAACAACATGTAATCAATAACCAAGTTAAAACTGCAGGAAATCAAATTTTTGAGATCATCAAAATATTTTCTCTTTTTGTTGTGAAATGTCTAATCCATGAAACTTAAGATAAACAACAGTGTCTCAGACTAGAAATGGATCCCAGTTTTCATTCAGTATGAAAATAATTCATGTCAGGAATCCATTCTCAAGACAAAAATTTCACATGGATACAAATTATGCAAAAGCTAGGTATATTTTCATTGCACATTCACCTTTTCTTCTTATTAAATAGATACTGCCTGTTCAACAGTAAAATGATTTGAAAACATGAGCTGAATATGGAAAACACTGCAGCTCTTCAAAACAATTAATTTAACACATGAAAATAAATTCAGTTTCAAAATTTTTAAAGGAAGGCAACTGACTTACTTCAAATGTCAAGGCCAAACAGTACCAAACTGAAGTTACTCTCAAGCTGTTTTATCTTATTAATTGCAAGCCACAGACCAGAAAAACAGATTAGAAGCATGTTACAGGGGACACTAAAGAGGTCTAATTAAAAGATAAAACACAGGGATCCTCTCCATTACTAAAACCATACTCCAACAGTATTTGTTTTAAATTAAGTTTTCAATTTTTCCACGCATTTAAGGGTGAGCAGGGAGATTTTTTTAACTTTTTTTAATCTGAGCAGAGATATACCAACTTAACCGTACCCAATTCTATGTGAAATGCTGCATTCTGCATGGCTTTGTAGATCTTGAACGACAAAACTTTACTAGCTGAACATGTGAGCAGAACTATCTCTGACTTCACAGCATCAAGTCTTCTTAGAAAATAAGCAACCTTCATCCAAGACTTTGAGAAATGTCTAACTGCACAGAAAAATGGAGATACACTAAGTATATCTTAGTACAAGAGAATAGCATTCAAGGATGCTCTGTTAATCTACATACTTTTTTTAACATAGAGAAACTAGAAGTAGTCTATGCAACCAGTTAAAAAGTTTGCAACAACTTTGGTGTCAGATTTCTTTTTTCATTTCTCTCTGTCTTTATATATTCACAAGTATGTAAATAAAGACCTTACTAAAAAGCAAGAAAGTCAATCCTCCTGTTACTTCACAGCAAAGGAAGCACTTCTACAAGAAGCACAAAGTGCCAACAAATCCACTGAAAGTAGCTACAGCTGCACTGGTAGAATGGCATCACATGAGCAGCACACCTGTTCACCACTCCTGTGCTTACACAGGGTTGGCCTTAACCAACAAAATTTTCTCATGTGAAGGCAACACAGACCCGCACACCTTCCTCCCACTTGGAACAAGTGTCCACACCTGTTAGATGCCCTGAGAAACCTGCCACTATCACCACATGAATCAGCTACATAAACAGCTCCTTATGCTTCAGTCACTCTGAACCCTTCAGCAGTTTTCATGCCCCAAATACTCCAGAGCAGTCTGCTTTCCCACTGCCCTCTGCTTGTCCTTCTCTGTTCGCTTCTGACACCAGCCTGATCTGGAGCAAGGACTCTCCAGAAAGGAGCACAGTGACACCCAACACAAGGAGGGAAGCCCAGTAACACAGTGGGAGAGCAACGTGTTTTATTCTGAGGAAGTAGAGAGTGTTCAGTTTCTCCTATCTAAACACTGTACATTGTGGAAAATATGCTAGTTGGAACTTTCATTTCCTGAGTGAACACACACTCCTTCTCTAAATGCAGTGGCTTTCAACAGGCCACTAGTGATCACTTCATCAGGAAAAAGACAGCTAGCTCAAATAATTGAAGAGAGAGTATGACAGGCCCACAGATGAGGATATCTCATAGGAACAGACAGGCAGAGGAAAATCCAGATTAGAGACTTCTGATGTTATGTCAGCTGGAATTTGGTTACTTGCATCCAGACTCAGCCAGCAACCACCGAGTGCTTGGTTTGAAACAAGCCAGAGCCCATTCCCTTTCTCACCCACATGAAACAACAGGAGACCACAAAGGAGCTGTCAGTGTCCTGCGTTAGAGGCTCTGGTGTACCAAAGATCTGCGGTGAAGAAAGCGGAGCACCACAATGGACGTAGCTCTCCGAAGGATGTGGAATTCAAGGTCACTGCCTATCCACATTCACTACAGTAAGCAGTGAGGAAACTGGACTCGAAGTCTCATTTTCTGGCTGCACTGAACAGCAGTCATCATAACAGTTTTCTGCACTGGTCTTGCCAGTGATTATATCCAGGTACATCTCTAGAAATCACATGCTATCTTTTTCAAAATCTTGATATAAACTCTGATGAGATGCCAGCTTATCAAGATGGTAAGACCAGGATGCATTCTCTGTTCTCTATCAGAGCAGTGAAGAGAACATACCAAATACACAATTAAATGGTCACCTCCTGCACAGAAAAAAAAAAGCAGTTACAAGTCAAAAATGCAACCCAGTGTACCATCAAAGCTTAATATTTGATCACACTGTTTCAGCATGCATTCTCTTTGCAAGGGAGGATACAGAACAAAAAACAAGCATACAATGTTTCAGTTAAAAGGACAAATCAAGGTTTAAAGGCTTTACTGATCCATACAGAGGGCTTATGCATATTTGTGACAATGAAAATAACATAAGTAACCTTGTTAGTAATTTCCTACCTTTAAAATACTATTCTAAAAAAGCTCACTTTACAGAGACACTGGAATTCTTCTGAATTAAATAACTACAAAAGTCTGTTCTCTTAAAAGAATCACAAAGTTCTAATCCAAAGATGCAACAACAAATAGATTTTAAGAAGCTGATGGACTTCCACATTTTGTTTTATCACCAGAGGCAGCAATAACAAGAATGTTTAATGTACTATTACAGTAGACTTATGTTTCATGCCATTTAGAGAGACAAATAAAAGGCATGCTGTCAGGGACTAGTTTTGACACCACCATCACTGACCTGAAGGCAAGGAGAATAAACTGAATATTTCCAGATTTCTAAGTCAATTAAACTAAAAAATGTCCACTGCTACTGTGACTGATCCATTTTGTGTTCATCTCCTTTTTGATCCTCCTCCCTACCCTATGCTGAATCTTTATTTAAATGTCTAGCAGTACAAAAGTGAAGCATGGCTTATCTGCCACTAAGAGTAAGAACTTTAATAATGGTTATTTTCATTCAAACAAGTCAAAACTTAAAATAATGTATCAGACAAAGAAAAGCTCAAGTAAGAACTAGAAAACCTCTCTTCGTTTAGTTGATACAGTTAAGTTAGGCAATGACTCTTGGTAGCAGAAGGATGTGCTCAATTAGAGTTACTGTTTTGTAGAATATATATTCTGTAAAATACATTTTGCTCAACATTTCGCACCAGATTTAAAGACTGTAATTGAAGGAGGCTAATAGCTTCTGCTTGACTGCTGCTTAGACAGAACTTTACACAAAATGTGCAAGCAACAAAAACAAATACGCTCTGTGAACACTAGGAAAATAAAGAATTGGTACTGACCTGTAATTATGTTCACAAAGACAGCTGCTCCTGCTTTGCAAAGTACTAGAAGCTCAGCAGAAATAATCCTAAATTTTCATTATTTGCACTCAAGATCATTTCCATGATATTCAAAGGCTTTTAGACTGTGAACTTACTAAGTGTTGTTAATAGGAATTTGTTTGTTTGTTTTTAAATAAGTCAACATGTTTCAAATCCAGAAAAATTGATTCCTTCTGTGGATTTCTTCACTCAACACTTGATCTCCTCTGATGTAAAACTCCTAAGAATGCTAGTAAAAGTCACTGCGCCCAGTTTTTCAGTGCTCAGAGGTCAAAAAAAGAGTACTTTGAAATGATGCACAACCTTAACTATCACTATTCACATTTTAGAGTGACAAACAAAGATTTCATAAATACCTGACTATGCTGCTTCCAATACTTCTACAAAGCTAAGTCCGGTTCCTTGTTATATAACAAAGGTCATAAAGCTCCCAAATGAGCTCATGAAAACACACCAGTTACTAAGAACATGGAGCATCAAAACGTGTTTTTATATTCCATGTGAGCCATTGATTTCAGCTACTTCACTGTGGCAATGTATATAGCAAAGCTTCAGCTGGAAAAGGTATTTATAGTGTATCTGTGGAGCATGGTACCTATCAAGCATGAGCCCAGTGGAGACTCAGGGCTGACTGAAGGCAGAGCTTCCTTACAGTAGGGGAAGTGATACCTCTGCAGAACCCCAGAATAAAGTTCATAGGGTGCCTTTGTTCAACACACAGATCAGAGAACTCTGGTGTTTCTGCCATGTACTTGGTCCTAATTTCCTGCCACTACTGCTCCACCCAACTGTGATTCCTATTTTGGCCAGGTGGAGCTACTGTCAAATTGGCAAACTCAGATGAAATAACACTCCATACAGGAACAATCACCACTTGTGATATTTATCCTGGAGCATCTGATGCATTGTGTAAGCATGAATACAACAACAAGCTTCTGCAGTACTAACTGCCAGGACACTTAATGATTTGCTGAAGGACACAGGAACCAAAAAAGAAACCAAAAAAAATCAAGTCAGCTACTTATAGAGGAACTGTACTTGATCACCTCCCTTTGATTCAGTGCAATCAGTGAGTTCATAAAAGCAGTTAACAGACATGAGATGAGAGTATGCTTCAAATAATGGTGGTCAAAGAGGGAGGTGGGGAAGAAAACACAGAGAGATCTTATTCAAATAACAGTTGTTTAGGAAAAGTAAAATGGTAAGCATGGACGTTGCTGTTTGTTTCTGCTTTGCCTTTTAATAAAGTTTAAAGAAAATAACAAAACCAAAATAAAGTATCTCTTGGAGCTGGTCCATTTATCCACAGAATCAGAGCAGGCTTGACTTCCACAACTGTATTTTCAGAAACAACCTTTCACACAGTGCAGAGATATTGTCCCATAAAAGCTAAACCAAGCCATGTGAAAAAGTGGTTAGAGGAAAAAGCTCAAGTTCAAAGCATTACCTGCCAGGTAGTGACAGAGTATGATTCAATGTGATGTCATTTCCCCTTGCTTAGCCATAAAATTCACTAAGAATTATCTTTCAATGTAAGACTACATAAAGGGCATATATTTCTAATGCAAGATAAAATTACAAACAAACCCTCCACTTTTTTTTTTTTTTTTTTAATTGGACTTTTAATATGCACCATGCATGCTTAGGTGAAACCCTAGAAACCAAATAAACACTCCACAACCTTCTGTAAATGAACAGATTTTATGGATCTGTTATAAGTGATAGTAAAGTTAGTTGAGAAAGCCATTAGGCTAACTATTTTTATTCTTCTATATGAGTCCACAATCCAGAATAGGTTCATATGGGTTTATCAGGATCTGGTATTCATCTGTAGACAATAACACAAGTTTTTCAAGATAAGCTGCTTATGGATGTCTTTTCAGACATGATCTGAATGTAGCTTTCACTCAGTAGTTATCAATTTAGCCCACACATCACTCATACATCACACTTGCTACACAGGCAATGTCATAGGACTAAGCACCACTTTGAACCTTTCTCCACTCTGCAGTCACACATGATTTCTGAGAGAATATTGTATTATTGCTAACAAAACCAACATACTCAACCCTTTCCCCACTATATTGTACTAGAAGAATCTTACACAATGATCTGTACTGACAACTGGTACAATAATAACCTAAAAATTCACCTAAGGCTCTCCCTGCACCTTGAGCTCATCTCTGCACAATGTTGTAACATGTAACCCTAGCATGGATAAGTGTGGCAAACACTCACAGTGAAACTGACTATTGATGCCAGCTTTTGCAACACAAACACCAAAAAAGACACAAAGTCAATGCTGTGTCCCAAGCCTGACCATGAGTTCTGTTTAGTACCACAGTGAATAAATATTTGTACCACAGCATTTAAATATTTGGTTAAAAAGCACAGAAAGATATCTGTCTATGGATATTCATCCATCTTGGGAGATCTTGCCCAAAAATTTTTCTGCAGGACACTTCAGTTGGTGTCCTGAACTCTCAAACTAGTGAGCAAGTTCTGTAAGGGCAGCTCTTCATTACACCGGCCTACACTGAGAAGCCTAAGAGAAGACTGAGTCTGATGCAAGCTACCTTGAGACCAGGCAAAGAGAAGGCATCTTGCTTTGGAAAAAATGTAGAAATGAAAATGGAGCAGCAGTTCTAATAACTTATTTTACTACTGGCACTAGGTATCATGACACTCTAGGTGAATGCAGCTCAACAGGCACTACCACCTGAAAAATCCCATCTCGAGTTCAGACAGAATACCTAAATAGCAAATGCTTATAAGCTAAACAGGGGACTGCTTCCAAAAGTACCCACTTCTCTTCTCTGAGCTAACTGTAAGCCACGTAGGTCAGAAAGAACAAACTAATCAATGTGCAACTTCCGGGACATGAAAGGTGACGTGTGCTGTTAACCAGAGCTGCACAGAGGAACAGCAAAGCACGTTGCCAAAACAGAGAGGTATGAAGTGAATCAAATCAGTAACATCTGAAGGAAAAAAAAAAGTCTCAATTCCTTTTTCTAAGCTAAAAAATTCTGGCCTTTGTAATCAAAAAAAGAGAATGCATTATTAAATCTACTCTCTGCTGCCATAGTTTTTTACAAACAAAAACAGCCTGAAGGTTTTACATCTGTGGCTAGTTTCATTTACAGTACTTTGAGCTCTGGCAACACTGCACTAACACAAACAAATTTTGTCAGCTGAGATAGTAGTATTAAAGTGTTTCTCTCACATATTTCTGGAGGCTTCTATTCCACTCTTCATCTTTTGCATTTATTTGAAACTGATGTTAAAAAACTCTGAAAGCATTTGCTAGGTGTCAGAGGTTTCACAGCTGTAACAAAGTGAAACATTTCTATCATAGGCATAGCAAAAGGAAATGACAAAATAATATTAATTTCATCTCAAAAGATAAAGCATTAAGAAACGAAAAGGTAACTGTTTCACCCAAAGAAAGAACAAGTGAGAGGCAGAAGTTTCTCCAGTGAGAATCAGAAGCCTCAAAGAAATCTAGACATGTAAAAGGCAAAAAGAGTAAATAGCGACAGACTGTTCTAGAAGACCAAGGGGAGGGAGGAGGATGAAAGGAGAAACGTTTGTCTCTAGCTGACTACACCACCTAGAAGGAAGAGGCCTGAAAACAGATTAAGTACCAAACCCATGCTCACAAGAGGTAAGACCATGTTACACATCCAGCCGGGATTACACTGTAGGACAGGAACTTCAACTGCAAGACACTGACAATGGAAGACAAAACACATCTAATAAATCCTTGTTCACTCAACTATTTCAACCCAAAATCTAACACTAAAAATAGAAAACAACACCCATGGATGAGATTTCCTGTTACATACTTCACCTGTATTAAACTCAGCTAGTTGAATAATGACACATTAACTCATTTCCTCACATAAGATACTGACCATATCCCCAAAGCAGCACTTGTACTCAGCTTTTACAAAAGCCGCATGTGGCTTTACTGTCCTGCTGGAGTTACACATTGAACAGACACAGCTGCTGTAGCCAGCCTTGTCTTGTTCCTCTTCTCCTCCTCCTCTTGTTCTCTTCCTTCCTGCAAAAACTAAAGGCTGACCTCTGAACTGTAACTTGAAAGAATAAAGGCAGAACAGATCTGCTCTATTTCTTTACATTTAAGTCGAGGCTTCTGTCTTTACCGCTAAAAAAATGATATCAATTATTACTTTTGCACTGAACGAAACAAGAGTGGTTCTAACAGAGAGATAATTGTTACTTTTAAACTAAGCCTTCAGAGTTCTTTTATTCACTTGAAGTCTCACTCCAATACTAAAATATACTTTCATTCAGTCTGTTAAAAAAAAATTAAAATAAGTACCAAGTAGTGCAAGCAGAAACAGGTTATAACTTTGTATTCTACGTGGTGGGGTTTTGCTGGGGTTTTGTGTCTGTAAGAACACACAGCTGTGGATAGGCAGCAGTATTCTGCCGTTCTGCACAGCAAACCACGTCCTCTCTGAAATACATATTTCTTCTCATGGGCAAACATTTCTTATTAGAACACAACCACGACACACAGCTTTTAAACTTCTCTGCCACGCAGCCAACACAGGAAAGCGAAGAACTGAAGAACTGCGTCGTTTAACCATGCGGAGCAGTCGGGTCAGCCAGTCACGGCACCAAAGCACGGTTCAGCGGAAAGGAAAGCAGCCACCAAGTCAGCATTTCCCTAAACCTACCTGTTGTTGACACGGCTGAGGTCCCGAGTTCTCAGCTCTCCCCGTCCTGCCCGCGCACGCCCCGCACCCCGCTCCGCGACCGGAGAGCCGCCCGCGGAGCCGCCGCAGCGCGGCCCCGTCCCGTCCCGCCCGGGCGACCCCCGCCAGACCCCGCGCCCGGGCTGTGCCCGCTCTCGCCGCAGCCCCGCGCCGGGCCGGCACCAGCGCCGCCCGCAGGCGGCCCCGCTCGGCCCCCGCCCCGCCGGCCCCGCAGCCGCCGCGCCTCGTCCCCGCCGCGTCTCGGCGCTCCGGCACCCCCGGCAGCGGCGGGGGGACGGTGGTGGCGGCACCGCCGCCTGCCCCTCCACCTCCGCCCGCCGCGCCCCGGCCGCCGCCCCACTCACCTTGGGGAAGGTGCCCTCCCGCCGGGGGCTCTTCGGATGGTCGAAGTGGCCGCGGTCCAGCATCAGGTACAGGGAGAAGATCACCACGCAAAAGACCGCGCTGCCGAACACCGTGAACTGCCGGCTCAGCTTCATCTCCGCCGCTGCCGGGCCGGCGCCGCCGCCGCCGCGCTGCTCCCGCCGCGGCCGGCGCACCCGGGCCCCTCTCGCCGCCCCGCGATCGGAGGCGAAAGTTCTCCCGCCGCGGCGGGGACCGCAGGCGCCGCCGCCCCCGGAGCGGGGCGGCCCAAATCCTTCTCCGGAGAAGTGCGAGAAGTTGCCCCCCGCACCCCCTTCCCCCGCCCGCCGCGCCGGGGCCGAGACCCGTGTCGAGACCCCGCCGGCGCGGCTGAGAGGCGAGCCGAGAGTTTCCCGGAGCGGATCGAGTTCGCGGGCAGGAGAGAGCCCAGCGGGGAAGTGGCGGCAGCAGCACCGCCGGGCCGACCAAGCGGCGCTGCTCCCTGCTCCCTTCCTCCTACTCCTCCTCAGGCCGCCTCAGCAGCCGCTCCGCTCCCCTTCGTTGCCCGCACGCGGCGCCGGAGTCTGGCACCTCCTCCCCCGGCCGAAGCGCTGCTGCCGCCGCCGGAGCGCCCGGGGCCGCAGCGCACAAGCCCCGCGCCGAGAGAGCCCCCGCCCGCCAGTGCCGGCCCCGCCGCCGCCGGAGCGCCGCGTCACGGGCGCGACTCCGCCCCCGCCGGCCCGTACCGCCCCGGCGTTCGAGACCCGGGGCGAGCCGCGGCCGCCGCCCTTCTGCTCTCCGCGAGCGGGGGCAGTCCTGCTGTCCGCCCCCGGTGCGGCGGGGCCCGTCGGGAGCTGCCCCGCGGCCGCTCGGAGGCGCCGCGCACCGATGTCCCCGCTGCTGCCGCCTCCGCCCCGTCGGCGGTCGGTGTGTGGCAGCCTCCGCCGTGGGAAGTGAGGAGGCTGGAGGAGGAAGCGAGAGGAAGGGAGGGAGGGCTGCTTGGGGACACCGCCGTCCTGCCCGCGCCTCGAGGCAGCAGGGGACTGGAGGAGAGGGAATGCAGGGCGGGGGGAGACCTCCGGTACCGAATGACCCTGGCATCCGCGTTGTTCAGCAAAGCCCCGTCCGCCCTTCTGTGGGGACCCTGTTGCCCGCTAACACCATTAGGCACGTTTGTGAGCCGCTGCAAGCTCCAGCTTGGGTCAGGCTTTTCTACGCATGAAGGAGTACAATGTTACACGGTGCTTTCATGCGACGTACCGCATGTTCCTGCAGGAATGGGTCACAGCTGAAACAGGCCGGTTCAGGGACGGCCACTCAGGTTGTACCCTCCGTTTGGTAGCTTTTAGCTCCTAATTCTTACAGCTTTAATCTGCTCGCTCTGAAAACGTTCATGCCTGATGTCTGCTCGTGCCCAATATTTCGAGGAAGTACTTAAGATGCATTGGCTGCCACTGGGGATTAGGCACATCCTGGGAACATGTTCTACCATTGCGTGTGCTTCTTTTTTAATGACTATCATTGACACATACACCTATGCCTTAAAGTCAGGACATATGTGTTAGAACCACTATTTATTGTCTTTTGCCAAGAATATCATCCCCTTCCCACCCTGCCTCTTCCCTGCCCCACAGTTGTTAAAACTGTAATAGTACTCAAAAACTTGGCCAATCGATTTCAGTAGATCTTTGCAGGAGCCAAGAAGCTTGTATCATTGCTAAGTTTCCCCATGTTTGAAACTTTTTCTGGTATCTTAGAGAACATACTTCAAAGTTTGATTATTCATAATTTCTCCTTCCATTTCTCCCACTGGACAAAAATTTGAAATGTTGGATTCCATATTTGAAGAGCAGTAAGGACTGCTTCAGTCACTGAGTAGAAATGTTAAGAGCTACTGTAGTTGCTGAGGGAAGGGGAACCTCAGTCCATCCAGCTCTTACTGTTTTGATACCAGGGCCAGCAAGAGGTTCTCCGGGCCTGGAGATGTATCTCAGGTCAGCAAGAAAGCACCTCAAGGGCAGCACAAAGGAATTCCAGCCACTCTGGCCTGTAAGTCAGCTTCTGGTGGTGGGGAGGGCAATTTCAATGCCTCTGTGCACACTAGTGTCTTGTCCTGTTGAAATGCGTGTAACTCCACCTGGGAGTTGAGGAGCCAACCAAAGGCTTATCGGTCAGGATTAAAGGGAGGGCAGGGGCAGGTGGCATTACTGTGGGATTCTGCAACAGGCTGCCTCACCAGGGAGACCAAGGACATGAGTACCCCCACAGACAGAGAGGAGCAGCCTCATGGTCACAAGCCCTAGTCCTCAAAGGGGACTTCAACCAGCCCAACATCTGTTGGAGGAACAACACAGCCGAGCACAGGCAATTCAGGAGGTTCCTGGAATGCCTTGATGAATACTTCTTTCTCCAAGTCATAGATGAGCCAGTGAGGAGAAGTGCTATGGTGGACCTTATTCTCACCGACGAGAAGAGGGCTTGTGGGGAATGTGAAGCTCAAGGGCTGCAGTAACTCTGAAATAGTAGAGTTCAAGATGCTTGGGGCAATGAGGAGGGAGCACAGCAAGTTCACCGCCACGGATTTCAGGAGAGCTGACTTGGCCTGTTCAGGGGAGCGCTTCTTAGAGTATCATGGGATAAAGCCCTGGAGAGGGGCACAAGGAAGCGGGTTAATAGTCATGGACTACCTCTTCCAAGCTCAAAAGCAGTGCATTCCGACAAAAAGGAAGTCGGGCAAAACCACAGATGACCTGCATGGATGAACAAGGAGCTTCTGGAAACTCAAATACTAAAAGGAAGCCTATAGAGGATGGAAGTAAAGACAGGTATTCTGGGAGAAGTACAGAGCACTAGTCTGCGTACTCAGGTATCTGTTAGGGAAGATAAAGCACCAATAGTATTAAATTTAGCCAGGGACATCAAGAGCAAAAAGAAAAGGTTCTATAGGTATATCAGTGGTAAAAGAAAGAATAGAGAACATGTGGGGCCTCTCCAGAAGAATATAGGAGGTTACCTGGGACATGGAGAAAGTTGAGGTACTTTATGACTTTTTTGCTTCAGTCTTTATTGGCAAGTGACTTCAGCCTCCCTGCCTAAGTCACAGAAGACAAAGGCAGGGATAGGTAAAATAAATAACCCTCCACTGCAGTGATGCCATGAAGATTTTTGCCTTTTATACCCCTGTTATACCTTTATACAACTTCTGTATTCTTGGTGCTTTTTGCCTACATTCTTGGACTTGTTTGTCAAGCTAAGAGACTAAACATTTTAGAAGCTTTGTAGTTAGGGATCAGTGTGCCCCAGACCCCAAGGTCCTCTCCAGAACACATTTTGTAAACCAAGATAGAACCATCCAGGGGAAGGTTCCTTGTGGAGAGGGGCTCACTTGAGCCTCACATTGGGGAATCTTTGACAGATATGCTAATTAGTAAAACCTATAATGTTATACTCGATGTTGGGGGGGACTCACACACTGACACACATACTCGGGTGGGGTGCATCTCGATGCATATGACCTGGACGTGTGCACCTAAGGATCCTTAAAATAAATACCAAGGTAAAATCCCTTCTCCCCTTCTAACCGTGTATGGCTCTTGATTTTAAGACCAGGAAAAGGCATCAGTAGGAGATCAGATTCAAGAACATCTAAGCAAACTGAAGGCGTACAATTCCATGGGTTCTGATAAAATGCATCCACAGGTCCTGAGGGAACTGGTGGAGGAAGAGGCTAACCCATGTATTTGAGAAATTGTGATGGTCAGGTGGCGTTCCCATGAGTGGAAAAGGGGAAATATCAACCTTATTTTTAAAAGGGATAAGAAGGAAGACCCAGGGAACTACAGGCCAGTCAGTCTCACCTCAGCACCCAACAAGATCACGGAGCAGACCCTTCTCAAAACTATGGCAAGGCACACAGAAAACAAGGAGATGATTGACAGCAAACATGTCTTCACTGAGGGCAAATTGTGCCTGAGAAATGTGGCAGCCTTCTACAATGGGGTTACAGCACTGGTGAGTAGCGGAAGAGGAAATGATGTAATTTACCTGGATTTTGGCAAAGCATTGGATACTCTCCCAGATGGCTCTCCTTGTCTCTAAACTGGAGAAGCATGGATTAGATGGTGGGGCCACTCACTGAATAAGGAATTGTCTGGATGGTTGCACTTAAAGGGTTTGTGGTCAATGGTTCAATATCCAGGTGGAGACCTGGTGGTCATCAGGGGCTGTTGCTGGGACCAGCACTGTTAAACATCTTTGTCAGTGTCATGGACAGTGGGATCAGAGCACCCTCTGCAAGTTTACTGATGACACCAAGCTATGTGGTGTAGTGGACTCGTTGGAGGGAGGGGATGTCACCCAAAGGGACCTCGACAGGCCTGAGAGGGGCCTGTGTGAACCCCACAAAGTTCAGCAGGGCCAAGTGCAAGGTCCTGCACGTGGGTCAGGGCAATCCCAAGTACAAACACAGGATGGGCAGAGAATGGATTGAGAGCAGCTCTGGGAAGAAGGACTTGGGGGTGCTGGTGGATGAGAAGCTTGTCATAACCCAGCAATGTGAGCTTGCAGCCCAGAAAGCCAAACATGTCCTGGCCTGCATCAAAAGTGTAGCCAGAAGGTCTAGGGTGGTGATTTTTCCCCTGTGCTCAGCTATCATGGGAGCTCACCTGAGGCATTCAGTGCTGGGACTCCCGACATAAGGGGAGATCCCATATGGATCTTCTGGAGCTGTCAAGGGACAGCCGTGAAGGTGGTCAGAGGGCTGGAAATCTCTCCTATGAAGATGGGCTGAGGTAGCTGGGGGTGTTGAGCCTGCAGAGGAGAAGGCTCCAGGGAGATTTCATAGCACCTTCCAGTACCTACAGGGGGGCTACAGCAGAGCTGGAGAGGGACTTTTCACAAGGTCATGTAATGATAGGACAAGGGGGCATGGCTTTAGACTGAAAGAGTGTACCACAGAGGGACATTCATTATCAGGTGGCTAAGAGAACAAATGTCACATCCACAGGCCTTTTGAACTCTTCCAGACAGGCAATTCCACCACTTCCCTGGACAGCATGTTCTGATACCTACAGCCCTTTCAGGTAAGAAATTTGTATCCAATCTGAACCTCCTCTGGCACAACTGAGGCTGTTTTTTCTTGTCCCGTCCCTTGCCAGGGAGTTGTAAAGAGAGATAAGGTCCTCTCTGAGCCTCCTTTTCTCCAGGCTAAACACCCCCAGCTGCCTCAGCTGCTCCTCATTAGACTTGTGCTCCAGGCCCTTCATCAGTTCCTTTGCCTTTGTGCTGGCTCCTTCCTGTCCTACTTTGCTTTTTTCACCAGTGCTAAGCATGCATATTCTTAGGATTCAGATTGATACAAATAGACAAAGGGAGGGACAGTTAGTTTCATTTTAGTTTCATTTTCTTAAGAAATTCGGCTTGTCTGAGCATACACGCCTTTTTCGTTTTCTACTTCAGTAGCTTTTCAAGTTCTGGATGCAATAACCTACATTTGACAAAGATGTAATATTAAAAGCACTTAATTTTCATGTTTCCTCAATGTCAGATCAATCACTTTTATTTAAATACAAATGAAAAATCAACCAGGAAATGGTTTAGCAGTGCCTCATTGCCTACTATTAGTATCATGCTGCAGTGCTTGCCAGTCTTTGCATTTATCGAATGTGTAAGGCTCCAGACTGCAAAAATCAATCCACTTTCCAAGCAGTCAGGTCATTCTTCTCTAAAATATTAGGAACTAGTGAAGGAAAATAAGACATTGCTTTCACCTACATTGAATTTATTTGCTTGTTTTTTGTATATAACTTAATGTTAAATGCTCACGGCTTAAGAATTAGACTGCATTGACCTAGTGTAGATTTTGAAACATTTTGATATGTATTGATCTTGAAACACTATATAACAGTGGAGTATCAGGCAATTAGCTAAGCCTCTTACATTTTCAGAGCTGAACTGCTGCAGAGATTTGATTTTTATAAGATACTTGTACATATATATATGTACATATATATATATATATATGTATATTCTCTTGCATACAGAACTGGCATCCAGCTGCATTTAGGGTGCATTGTTTTAAATATATGTTTAGTTTATGTCTTTGTTTAACCATACATCATTTAGAAAGAGAAAAGTGATGTGGTGCTTCTCTTTTAAAATCAGAATGTTGAAATCTTATGTCTGCAGGAAGTTAACACAGAAGTCGACAATCAATTACCTCTGTTATCCTGGAAGTCTAAGTATCTCAATCATTATATTAATCTATTGTAGATGGCACTAAACTGCAAAAGCATAGAATAAAACAGTGCAGAATGCATGTCCATGAAGATTCACAAATCTCTCTTTCAAACCCATGGAAGACCTTTGTTTTTCTACAACCAGTCCTGGCCATACTTATCAGTCCATTCAGAACTGTATCATCCCCCTCACCAAGTGCTGACACCTTTCCCAAGCTTTTTCATGAACCATATGTCTTAACCTGTGTAAAGGATGTTTTCCTTGAGCACTGAAATAATTTTTCCTAATGCATGGCCAGCTTGCCCACCAACTGTAGAAAAGCCCTTTTCAGTTGGAAAACTTTGAACGGAATTGTCCTGCCTAAATCTTAGATGAGTCAAAATATCTGGATTCCAGGGTGCAGAGAGCTCCACAACATGTGTTAATTTACTAAGCATGGCATGACAAAAATCAAGAAGTCGCCTTCAAAGATCTTAGAAGTAAGATGTGACAAGCCACAAGTTGTTAAGTCTGGCTGAATGTGTGTTATGAAAGCTTCCTGAAGTTATTACAGACTAATAATATGCCATTCTATAACAAGGAATGCTCAAATCAAAATGTTAAATACCAAAAAGCAAAAAAAATTTTATTGGACAAGGCTGTTCATTCACGATGAATCTCATCATTATGCAATGTATCAATGTATTTTTACAAAGCAAAAGAATGCTTGCTTTGTTTGCTGAATACTACTGGATATGTGGTCTCTATTTGTACACTCAGTCCTGTCTTTAACTTTTTGGCCATTCCCTTAAAAAAGGAGAATAAATACACAAGAAAAAAATGAACAGTGTATCTGCTATACATGCATTTTATTCTCAAAATAAAAGCTATTTCAGCACAAAGCATAGATGAAGCACAGAGAAGCTACTGTAAACAGTGCAGCACTGGCTCTAGGAGTAAAGCATAGGCTGAGCTAAGGAAAGAAATTCTGAATGTTTTGGGGGGGCTCCTTCATAGTTGTTCAGTTCTTAAGAAATACGGTCATCAGTGCTATTATGCAATACTAGAGTTGCACCCACAAAAAAGATGTAGTCAGTTTTCTGCATCTCTAAATACCCCAAAAGTACTAAGTTCCATCTCTAGAAAGCATAACAGGAGGGAAGTATTTAATTAAAGATAGAGGATATAGCATTATCATGATTATTCTCAGAATTATCCACAACTGGGAAACTATTCTGGAAACTGCAAATACGTAAGTGCAGCTATAGTCTAAGGAGAATAAAGCAACAACAAATGGGTGGGGATAAAATTCTGCATTAGCAACATCAAAGCAAAGAACAATGTCTCAGAAATGTCATACGAAGTTAGATAGAAATATCCGTTTAGTTTTCTAATTAACTAATATTGATGAATATTTTTAAAAAGCAACAAAAGTGCTCATTAGGGCAGCAACCATTATACTTTTTTTAAAAGCCACTTTCAAGTATAAAATTAGTAATATCTACTTCAGAAACTCTATTTTGTCATTGTTAAGTCTAGTAACAGAAATAAGTGTCAACCAAACTTAGCTTATGTTTTGCTGTGATATATTTGTTTAAAATACAGTCTTGATCGTCTGACTTAGCCTCTAAAGCACAAAAAATTGATCAAATATCAGTCACCTACATTAAAGATTAAATGTGTTAGAGACATATTTTGCTCTTTTTCAGCATTTAACTTGGGTTTAAAAAGCGCTAATTATTATGGAACATCATTACTGCTCTCATGGATGTTTTGAATCCACAAGTTTGAAATTGTGTGTTCTAAGAAAAAAGCCAAACATATCCACAACTCTCTCTCATGTTGTGCAGCAATGGCCCAAGCAGCCAGGATGGTCCAGGAATACATTTGACAGTGAATATTGTACCATGTTTTGAAGTGATGCCTTGGAGTGTATGTGAGTATATGGGAATGTGCTATTTCATGACCCACCTTAATAGAAAATAACTGTTCATTACTACAGAATTCCTAGATCTTTATTTGAAGAGATAATTAACTGTAACTTCAAATGCAAACAGCCCTAAGATAATGTTAGATGTTCCTAACATTTTGGTATACAAACTAATTAAATCACAGCATACATACAAACATACATTTCCTGGAATAATGTTGACAATATGGAACAAAATTTGCATATGTCTATTGTTGCTTCCTGCCTATTGAAAGTAAAGCTTCAAATTGTAGAAAAAAAGTGTGGTGTATTTTCAGATTACATTCTGGTTATTATTTGTTCCGTTAATCTCTTTTCATTTCAACTGAAGATTACATTGTGAAAAGAATATTACAAATCAACTTTACCTTTTGTGAAATACCTTTTACTCTTTGTCCATACAGTTGTGTATGGACAAAAAGCTTGTGAAAAATTGTCGTTAATATGTGAGGTCTATACAAGACAACCAAAAAAACCCATTCTATAGGCAGCCCAACTATAAAGAAATGATATTATTAGAAGGAAAAGACAAACAAAAATGGACAAAAATCCCCAAACATCATGGCAGATTCTAGTAGCTATAGTTCTTCTGACCAATCTAATCCTTCTTGTCTTCCTAAGTTACCCTAAAAATACTTAAAATGTCTAGCTTTTATGATGCTGTCACATGTATCTCACAAACGTGCTAAAGATTAATTCTAGCTAAACCACTAGAAATGTTCACTAAGCAAAGTGATAAACAGCATATCCCCCCCTTCCCCAGCACCACCTACAGAAGAAGAGGTTTCTACACTGCTGCTCCAGGCTGTTTAGGGTTGAAGGAGGTATTGGCAGCCTTACTGCTGATTAGCTGGTTGAGATTTCAACAGAACCTTCTGCAGTAAATGTGTGCATTTGTGTGTGCACTACAAAGTAGTGAATACCTGAAAAATAATATAGAAAAATAACGTACTTTATCAAGATGAGGATACCATAATATATTATAAAACAGAGAGAATGCCCATTACTGTGTCGAATACCTTGGAACTTCCTCCCACCAGCCCGTTTTTGAGTATAAACTGATTTGTCATATATCCAACCCTGGTAGCAGGGAGATAGATGACCTGCTAAGGGCTTATGGGCAGCAGTGCCCGTGTGCAAGGACTCTGGAGGATGCTGAGGTGTTACCTTAAAAAGAAACAAAACCCCCAAACCAACAACTACTTTACAGTCTGGAACATGTTGCAACAAGCTTGTATGACCCTTGCAGTACATGACCTATAGTATAGGAATGCATAACACTTGGTTGCATTACTCCACTATTTCGTCACAATTTAGAAAGAAAAAAAGGAGAAAGATTCCAGCATTATTTATGCAGTTCTGGTAAAGATGGCCCCACAATTCCTTTGGGAGATGCACGATGTCACACGGTGTCCCACAGTTACAGCGTTTTAGAGGTCTAGTTTGAAAGCCAAAAAGGAAATGTAGGAGGAGAAAGAGTGGCTGTTCTGTTGACAGCAGAACAAGTAAGGCATAGTTTCCTATCATTTTGATCCTTCTTCTTTGATTTCAAGTAATTTAATAAAGGATAGGCACCATCTTTCACAGTGGTGGCATTTATTAGCCTATTTTTCCCTTGGGAAAAGATACATTTAAGTAAGTTAACTAATAATGTTAAGCTAACTGTGAAACTTCTCCAGCAGAAGGGCATGAATCAGATGTCTGTCTTCTATCTGATTGTCCATTTTTATTAATTCTGCAGGACCACAACTTATTTATCATTGTTTTTCTGTAACATGTGATTGATATTTGCTAGTGGTTTTAAAAGTCCTAGAAGAGACAGCAGACATTAG
The DNA here is from genome assembly GCF_000738735.6 of Corvus cornix cornix. Lineage (NCBI taxonomy): Eukaryota > Metazoa > Chordata > Aves > Passeriformes > Corvidae > Corvus > Corvus cornix. The sequence goes on from NC_046357.1 coordinate 68,452,519, forward strand.
TGTTCTTATTACTGAGTTTTATTTTTCCTCATTAAATAAGGAACAGTGCTGAGATTTTGGAGAAAATATCGTCCTCTGTCATGTAAAGATTTAGTAAGTGTAGTGTCCTTCACCACCTCAGCAGAGAATATTGGAAACTAGTACTCATAAAAATGTGTGCTATCAAGTACTGCAACTATCCTCAACTCAAGTAGTCCTCAGATTATTGTGAAATGACATTAAGCAAGAATCACTAAGTAGTTATGATAACATCCTGACATTGTATCTTCACTTTTCTTCTAGTGATGTTGCCTTTCTTCAGCCAGTGATTTACTGGCACATTAGCTCTTTCATCTCTTTCTTTCTGTTGTGAGGAAAAATACGTCAACAAAGCGGAGGAAATTTTCTCCCATTCTCCTCTCTGCTAGAGGCAGTGGGGAGAGGATTGACTTCTACAGCTTTTTTCTTCACAGCATGCAGACTTCATCACAAGCAATCACATACTTGTCAACGTGACCATAGCTCCTCCTTGACCACCTTGCCAGTGTCAGCAAGGTACAAAAATGTTGGCGCTCCTTGTGGTGGTAACAAGTAATACAGGTGTCTGATCTGCACACAGAAATTCACATTGTATCATTTTGTTCTTGCGTTTGTAAGAAATTGGTATAATTTTCTGGCTCATTTTTGTCATCACAGGACGAAGCCATTCAAATCTCTTCACTGAAGTCACATGCTGAAGGTACGAATCTTTGATTTCATAACTATTAGGACCACAGTCTCCCTTTCAGAGAGGAAGTCAGTTTTGAGGTTTCTCTGTTGGTTTTGTGTTTCATAGTTTTCTTTATTTGGTTGCTAGAAGCCACCAGCAGAAACTTTGAAACCTTAAGAGACAGAGAAAACAGACATGAAAAAGCTCGTCCTTAAAGCAGTGTAACAACTGAAAAGGAGCAGATGAGAAAGAGTATATAGATCAGGTAGACTGGGAACCCAGAGAAAGGTGGAACAACTGAATGACAGAGATTTAAAATTATCAAGCATGGGCTCAGAACTTTGTAATGAAGAAAAGTAAATTAAGACATTTTTATGAGGAGCTTGTCAAGTGCTTTAATGACATGATGCTCATACAAGAGCATGGCTTTTGTGGTAAAGGTCTTGAAGGCCCTGCTCTGTGTACTGGCAAATGAGACTTCAGACAGGTGCTAGAAAATTCTGGGTGGTGCAGTGTTTCTTGTAGTTTAAGCCTGCTCTACTCTCAGGAAACCTTTAAACCCTTTGCTGCCCTTCAGGTGAAGCTTTATTTTGATGCATATCAAGTGGATAAGAAATTATTTAATTATATACTAATAATGAGAGAACGTACCTTTAATAACTTCTGCACTACTTACAACCTTGAATGAGAATACTTTGGATGGTATTGAAGGTTTGTGACAGAATTACAGATTAAGATAATATTCACACTTACACATTTGAACTGTAGAGCAAAAACACCGAGACTGAATTATGGTGTTCTATAGAATATTTTTCTGCTTCCAGTTTCAGCAAAATTGTGCATATTATGAACTGTGGCTATTGCTTTATATTTGACGTGTAGCTAATTGATGTCCAATAATTAAAACTACCATCTCTTTGCCATTGATGATATTCTTTGATGTTAAGAAACTGAACACATAACTTGATGAAAATATATGGCAATTTTTAAGATAATAATAATAATACAAATAATTAATCTATTATTTCTAACAGCTTTATATTATGTACATTACACAGCAGGCTATTCACTTATTAATGTGAGTATTTTGTAGTAATAGAATTAGTGAAAGTTCTAGAATTTAACTTTGAAATTAAATCAAAACTCTTATTAAGACTTAAAGCAGATTTAAACTTACTTTAGTTACACAAACACTTATCTAGAAGATGAAAACTGCTCTGAAGTTACTAAATCAGGTGACTTTGGTTTCTGCTTTAAGAAACCATAAATGATCTGTTACTCTCTTTTACTTAATAGTATAGCAGTAATCTTCTGTGGAGGAAAGAGGGCAGTTGTGGCAATTGGTGAATATTTTTTATATTTAGGATAATGGAGACTAGTGAGTCTGGACTTCAAACCAGACCTAGAAGGAAGAACATCTCTTTTTAGTTTCATCACAAATGGTTTGTTAGGGGTACTGCCTCAAAACAGTTTCTTAGGTGGGAAAGGATAAGTTTATTCGAGAACTGTTCAGCTGAGGCAGCAAACTTCTGGCTAGATAATATGTTTCTCAATGGAGTAATTCTCTTTCCCTGTATTTTAAGACAGCCTTCTTTCTTGTTGTGTGTTTTGTTTCTACTGCTGCTTACACTAACCAGCATGTTAACTGATATTCAAGAGTTAGCCCTTCCACTTTCACATAATTTCAGAAGAATGATAATTGGCGTTTACTGAGTCACCGCTCAGGCAATTCAGGACTTTAATGGTACAGTTTAAGTTCACCTTATTTGTCATGAATTGCACGTCTCCTGAATTCACATCACCTGCCTCGTGCTGCAGCATTTGAGGTCATGATGTTGCATGGGCAGTGCAACCAGGCAACCAATGAAGCCGATACCTAAGGAAACAAAAAATAATTTGTTTTGAGCCAGCTGAGTTTCTGAATCCAACTGTCCCTTTGGTTGCAGAAATGTGCTGGCAGAAGCAAAAGACCATAGGTTTGTATTGGTTTAAGATGAGTGTTAAAAAACCTCTTTTGTTTAAGTGGCAAATAAAGGTACATTTACTATTTACTTACAGTTTTAACCCAGGGATGCAGTAATATGAATTTTACGTGTGTCTGGATTGCATGTAAGAATCAAACATGCAATACTGAAATTCATTACCAGGCCCAAATTTCTGCGGCTAATGAAAAGCTACCAATAATTCTTTGAATGTATCCTGCCTCTGCAGAGGTTTTGGGACAACTTCTCCAGGACCAAAGAGGAAAGCAATGTGAATTTTGAACTCAAACTGTCGTAATGGATAAACACAGCATTATCTTTTCTGGAGTCGTATCATTTCTTTGAAAGAAATACAATATATTGGACAGCATCCACAATAATTTGAAGGAAGCTGAGTGACTTATCGGACAACAAAATTGTTCTGATCACTCAGGATTGTTTTACTCATACAGTTTATAAATCATCTGTCTAACTATCCAAAAGGTATATAACTTCATGAAACTGAATGAAATTAGATAATCTATGTTAAAACAACTTGAGTTGTTAGCAAAAATAGAGTAAAAGAACATATACTTCAACAGGTAATAACTACTGACAATTAGAAAGCTATACATTCAAATACAGGTTAAACAGCTTTACCAGTAATTTCCTTAGTGAGGATAATGGCAAATGTAGCAGAAGGGGATATCAACAAGTAGAAAAACAAAGTATAAATAGATAAGTAGATTACCAGTAATTTTAAAAATAATTAATTTATTGTTACTCTGTGTGGAGTTTTTCTGGACCTGTCTTTGCTTGGTAAGACTGTATGTCATAGTTATGTTGCATTTCTACAGTGAATTATTTTAAATGTGTAAACTTGCAGCTTGTCTATGACTAAAACAAAGCAAAACCAAGTATTTACTTATCATGGTTGGCGCGCTTGCCCAAAACCTCAGCAGAATTATAGATTAGGGTATCGAAATGATATTTCCTAGTGTTTACCATTGGCCTGATCATTACTTCAAAGATTTATCAATGGCACTTGGCTTCTTTTATCACAATCTGCCTGTATGCATAAAGTTCTCTACATAATTCTCATTCATTTACCAGTGAATATAAACCTGCTCCTCCAAAAAAAAAAAAAAGAGCTCTGTTAGTATATTTGCATTTATGCAGTGCCTAAGCAGACAGAGAATGACATCACAGTTTAAACAGTTCTCCTAAAGCAAGCCAACAATAGAGCTCTTCCAGAAAAAGAAACTTTACAATGTTTTAATTCTTCTTCATGGAGCAAAGCACGATGGATCGCCTGGCTGTCAAATCCCAGCACATTCTTCTGAAAATGTTGCTTACTCACATTTACGCTGTTATGTGCTGAGGGAAAAATCTCCTAGTTCTTTAAAACACTGATATTGTATATACATATTGTATCAGCAATAGTGTGGATGTTTTTGTTGGAATGGGAGGTAGGGAAGCCCAGAGGTTCAGGAGGACAAGGTCCATGCCAACTAAAGAGAAATTAAATGCACCATATTTACCAAAATTACAGAGCATAAACATAAGCCTGAATATACCTATTCACACATGCTTTTTCAGGTATTCGTCACTAACATGTTAAACTGGAAACCTGATGCCTTCCTGATAGCAATAATGGGCAGCAATCTGATCTGAATTGAGAGAGAGGTCCTTAAAATGGTGCCTGCGGGAGAAAATGTTAAAGCTGTTAATGCAAATGATGTTGAGAGCAAGAGCTAAATGCTTGGAAATGTGTCTGGATACAGTAAGAAAAGGAATTTGAGTGGATGTGATGCAGAAGTGGCTGCTTCATGAATATAGACAGCTTATTTTCTCCAAAATCCTTTCTCCACCTTCTTCTCAAAATGATAGCTGCTTGTACTTTTTTGTTGGAACCCGGACACTTATTTTCATGATAACTTGGTGCTTGATAGCAGTCAAAAAATGAGATATATTTTGGAGAGATGTTTGCTAAGTAGTTATGTTATGTTATACTGTAAAACTGAGTAGGAAAGACTGATCTTCAGCACTCAGAGAGATCTTGCATCTTTCATTGCAAAAGACTTACGTGTCAAGAGTGCACTATTGATCAAAATATCAGCAGGCTTGCAGCACAGCAGCCACTTGACAATACAGAAAAAAATTACTTCTGTCCATGTAATGTAAATCTCTTTGTCAGGCTTTCAGTCTTCCTAGAAGTATACCTATAATCTCACTCCAGCAGAAAATAATAAGAACTTCTATGAATAAACTTACTGTCAGTCACAATTATGCTCTGCATGGACCATTGAATGTCAGACAGCATTCTGGCAGAAGCCAGCCTTCTATATCTTGATAACCTGACCAAACTGTGCAAGAAATAAAGGCTAGCCTTTAAGCCTGAACAACTGATGGGTGCTCATGCTGGTTCCACTGCAGCTTTGTCTGGGCGCTGCCTTTGCATCAGAAGCATAGGAGCAGCAGCCGCTGTCCTGGGGTCCTGTTCGGGCTCTCAGCTGCCCAGTCATGACTGCTGAAATGATCGTCCTGCAGCTTTACTCATGTCTTCCCCACATGCTCTCAGAACCTGCCTTGCAGTATTGAAGTGGTAGGATTACTGGCAGCTAACCTCTGTGCTGGGCATGACTTTGATTGGGCTTTCACTTCTTTGTGTTAGTCTTTTATAAATACAGTCCTTACTTCCAGTTTTTGCATTAGCCTAGTCAGAGCAATTCCTGTGACAGCCCACTTTTTAAGTAATAATTTCTAGACAATTCTATTCAAAAAAAGAAGAAAAAAAGTATTTTCTTTGTACTAAGACACACAGAGATATTGAAATTTTCTAAAGCAATTATTTCTTTTCACACTGCATGATTTCATGTTCTGTCAAACCACACTTTTAAATCTTACTGTGACCACTTAGCAACATATTGGCATATCTCAGGTTGCTCAAAGTCAGCAGGCAAATTGAACATCTCACTATCAGCCTTGGAGCTAGAATGTCCTCTGGATCTCACAAATGTTATGAAATGCGATCCTGCCACAATATCATGAGGGATATTTTCTGTAATAATCACTGTCCTAGGCATAAGGCATTTTTAGCTTGCCTTCTGTCTTACAAAGGTGCACACCACAACCTGCAGAGCTGGGTGATAGCCTCTGAAAATGCTGATTTTCTTCCTGATGCTGTCATTCTGCAAAAGAAAAGTAGCTTCCACCCTCTCAATATATATTAGATAGTTCCACCAATATAATGAATATAGCATTCACGTTAGTAGCAGCAAGTCATGTTTAGAAAGAAAAATGGCACTAAAAAGAGTAAAACCAGACAGATTTCTTGGAATTTTGCCCAAGTGCTCTGGCAGATTTTGTGGTGCTGTGCTATACAATATGCCAAGTCTGAAATACAGGGAAAAGACAATCCACAGGATACTGCATCACGTGTTCTCGTATGAGCTACAAGGATGCCTGCACCCAAAGCCATATATCCTTTGTTATAGTCTTTTTCTACCTGCTCTGATTATACCTTATTAGAATACCTGGACTGGCTTCACTGTGTCTGCTGATAAAACCTCATAGACTGTAGACAAGCATTGCTTAGACTGAAGTAGATGTGTATGATCCAAGCAGCAATGGAAAATTACCTCTCTCAGACAAAGAATATGATTCTTTTATATTCTTTCCACTTTACATCAGCATTAAAAATCAGCTGACAGAAGGGGAAAGATGAAACTGATAGGTTATTGATAATTTTCCTTAATTTTTTTATTTGCTTTGCAGTAGTCATTCTGGGAGCAAGACAGATAAATCACACTATCTGATGAACCTAAACATTTGGTAAGTTTGCCCTGATAAAAATCCCTCTGTGAAAAGCAAATGTATTTTTCTATTTATTTTATTTCAATGTTTAAGGAAGCTATAGAGATGTATGCATTAGCATAACTGTCTTTCTATAAGGTTAGTGTCCTGAATCAGCAAAAGTGTCATTTGAGGAAATTGATACAGTAAGTACGAATGCACTGTCTTTTAAGGTTTGAAGAGGCTGTAGAAATAGATGACTGTTCAGAAACAACAATCAACTATACCTGTGCCTTCACTCTAACAGAGTTATTCAGTAATGATATTAAACTCTTGCATTCTGAATTTTGAAAACTAAGCTGTGCTTCAAAGGTCAGCAGAAAAGGCACTGTCTTGCAATTCAGACCTTATGATGTGATCCAGAAGCACTAACTTTATAACATGATAAATAATACCTTAGCATACTGCATTGACCTGTGTTACTTGTGTATGTTTTCTAGCTTGTGCTTAACGATTTTACTTTATCTTGATCATCTGTTTTTCTTTTTTGTTCAGTCATCAAGTTCCATTTATCAAGAGAGTAGATAATAAAGAAGGGCCCATTCAGTACTGTCTATGTAAGCTGGACTTCCACAGACAGATGTCGAAGAGGTATAACCCTCCATCAGATCTCAAAAGTCTGAAGTAAATAAACAGGTATTTGAGTAGCTGATCCACAACACAGAAATCTGCTACTTGCCTTCTGTTTTAATCCTGTTGACTGAATAATGAAGTGGAAACAAGGAAGGATTTAGCTGAGGTTTTGTTTGAACTACATTCTTGCTAGCAGTAGTTGTACTGTTGTTTGTGATGAATACATTTCATTCACACAGAATTTGTTATGGGTAATAAAAAATGGATAGATAGAATTAATTTTAACTATTAATTTAAAATTTTGAAGGACTAATTTTTTCTGTTGTTTTTTTATGTGTCCATATCATCATGCATTCATAGAATAAGCTCTCTCATTTTTTGAAATGCATGACATAACTTATTATATCTAAACACCCATGATTTAGAAGAAAATCAATAACATCAAACTGGATACTAAAGGTTTGAATTTCTTTGATTTTACCAGAGTAAGCTTCTTGTATACACCATCATTGGCAGTGCTGGCTGTAGTAGTTTGGCCAGCTTGAGCCACTCAGACCATTTCCAGGGTCCTTTTCAACATCAGTCCTAGGAGAATGTGACCAGCAACTCACTCATGCAGGTCTCCTACAGAAATTAGCATTAAAAAAAGGACAATATAAATGTTCTTTTTTTTGTTTGTTTGTTTGTTTGTTTTTTGTTGTTGTTTTTTTTTTGTTTGTTTGTTTGTTTGGTTTTTTTGCCACCTTAGAAGTCAGTTCTGTCAAATCTATCTCCACGGCCACATTTGGTTTTTTTGGGTTTTTTTTTTCCCAGAGTCTGGTTCCAAATCCAAAGAAGTGCATGGAAATTTTTCAGAGGAACTTTTGTTAAGTCATTTATTCCATTTGTTGCCTAATTCTCTTCTCTCTTTAGCTGTGCCCTACTTTAGCACTAAACAAGACATGAGTTATGTAGGCCAAGTCAGGCATCTATCATGTATATAATAAGAGTTTCAGTTCTGGTTAGGCCTATTCTTTCCTAATAGGAAAGAGAAGTATTTTCTAAAGTGAGTGGAAGAATGATGGAGCAGTGCTTATTGAACAACACGAGGTACATACAATTAGGATAAATCCAGTTAGGACTGCATAAATGCTGATGCTTAACACTTTCTTTTCTCTATCAGCAGCTTAACATAATTTCTGTGGGCTGCAGCAAAAGCAATAATTGCTATACCTATAGTTCTCATAAATGTTACAATACTATGCAATGTGTTGAAGACAGCAAAATACAATTAAATCTTCCTTAAATGGTAACCATACAAAAACAACAATATATCCTAGAAATCATAGAAATTGATTAGGCTTATGATCCAAGTCTCTCAGGTATGTGACTTCCTCTTCAGATGAGGAAAAGAGGGTCGTCATGAAGGAAGGTTCCTTGGACAGGCAGGCACTGATTTCCCGCTATTCTCTGGAGGTCAGGTGCTTCTCCACCCAGAACCCTGTGGTCAGATTTAGCCTTTGTTTTATTCAAGATTTGCACTTGATTTCTTTCCCCTTTTATGTACAGATCTCATTCTAAAACCGTGTTTTAAAATAGCCCTAGCTAATCCACTCTGTATTTTCTTAAGTGTATTAGCAATCTAAAGTATGTCAAAATAACATAATGTTCTGAGGCTCAGAGTTCTTTCATATCCCTTGATACCATTCAGTATCAAATTGGATTTATCTTGCCTTTTTCCCTTGGACATGTCCAGTAATTTTAGGAACATTTCCCAAAAGCTGGATTCTGTAGTCTGTGGTAATAAACTTCTATTATTTTTTCTGGCACAGATTTGGCATATTTCTATTGGCATATTTCACTTTCTGAATAATTCACTGGCATAACTGAGTAACTTCCAGGGAACATTTCCTTTCAGAATTGCATCTGAGACCATACCATTTTGGCATTTTTGACTGTCTTCACATTCCTTCTGTGATTTCACACCATGCAGGCTGTGCTTTAGCACCTTTGCGTTTATAGTCCACTGAAAAGCAGTCACTTTCTCAAAAACATGTATGTCAAAAGCTGTAGGCCACAGAATTACATGTGAAGGTAGTCCTTTTTATCCCTGAGAAGCTAGGCCAGGATTAAGGCTATTCAGCTCTAATTCCTCCTGTTTACCAAGAAGTTTCCAGTTAAGTGGAAGTGGTGGATTTTCAGAGCATGTATTGACCCAAAAAAGAAAAAGGGAACTCCAGGTGGCTTATGTCTAGGTCCAGGATCAGGACTGTGTATCCATTACAAATCAGCATAAGTATCTGCACTAAGCTGTGCTAAACTGGATCTTCAGAGGGAAGTACTTCATGGTCTCCCAAATGATGAGCAAGGCCTGGAAATCAAGAGATTGTCATTTAGGAGTCTTTTCTCCTACTCCAAGGTACCATCTTCCAGTGAGATCACGAAAGCAATGGATGGAGGCTGCTGCCATTGTTGTCAATACCAAAAGACTCAGTGGTGAATTCCAGTCCAGGAGCTCCCTCAAATCAAAGAAAAGCAGGTCTTCAGAAGTGAGATTCTGAGAGATTTTCTTCTCATGCCTCCCACAGCAACTAGAGCAGCCAAAAGCACCAGCTGCTGAAAGATAGCTCCTAAGCTGAGCTAGACCACACCTGACACCACACCTCATCTGGCACAATTAACTTGTCTATCAAATAAGAATGACCCTGGCAAGCATTTCATGTGCCACACACTCAATGATCCAGTCCTCCTCTGGTCTGGCCCCTCCCAACAGATGGCATGGTAGCACTCCTGGAGAGTGACACCGGATATTCCATCCGTAGCACAAGGTTCCTCTCTTGCATACACCTCTGAAAGTGACTCAGATCTGACAGGTAAAAAACAAATTAGAAATGTTTTCTGTTTAACATGGTGTGTAGAAATGTATTCAGTGCAGCAGTTTTCTCTCTCTATAACCCCTTTTAACTTCACAATATTTTTTTAACTCAGGCTCAAGGCTACTGCATACAAAACCAGCATCTTTCTCAGCCTCCCTCTCCACTCCAAAGCTGCTTCCCACATCCCCAACCTCTGTCTCACCTTCCAGACAGCCCTATGAGGTGGTCTGAATGGTGCAAAATCATCAGGAATGATGCAAGTCAGCACACCTCTATTTTTTCTCAAACCACGTTCCGCTTTGCAGCCATCATCTAGCAGCACCATTTAGATTTTTGGGTCGTATCATGGTAAGCAAATGAGCACAGGGAGGCTCCCATGGCTCCAGCCACCCTTTCCCTGCTGCCTTTGCCCCACTGCCTCCCTTCCTGCAGCCTTGGCAGCAGCCTGTCCGCATCAGGCACATGTCAGTCAAAAAGCATGGCCCAGAATAGTTCCTGTGCTGGGAATTACTCGGATAGTCTTGGATCATCCCATCCTTACACTGACCTTATAGGGTCAGTGCTGCTGCATGTTCCTGAGGGATGTGATACAACTTGACCTCTTCCATAAACCTCTTCTTGCAAGTGCAAGAAGACCACCAGTATTAGTGTGCAGCAGCTGCCGGCTGTTCACTATTGAAGCTTAAAATTTTTAATTTGACTTTTATATAAATTTTTATGCCCTTTTCCTTTATTTTCTGGTTTAAATTAGAATATATGTTGCTTGACGATTAATTTATAGAGTAAAATAAAATAAACATGTCAAATATTTATTTAAGTACTTTTGTTTCAATATTGGACATGTTCAGTTTATTTTATTTCATAAATGAATGTTCAAATAAAATAAAATACAATAAAAATGTCATATCTATTGAAAATTTTATGGTAAAGAAAATTTAAATTGTATGGTAAAAAAAAGTATAAAAAATGAAAATTAGTAAAATCAGTTATCATGAAATGAACATCCCCTTGAATTAAACTTTCTATTTTACCAGCCACATGTATTATTGTTTTTCAAATTCAAGAAGGATATCTGCAAATTCTTAAAATGTCCTCTTATTTTATTATTATTTTATGAGAAAGTGGCACCAAGCATTCAATTTGGATTCTTCCCCTTCTATACTAAACCTCACACTATCTCTCACAAAAGCATTTTTTTTTTTTTATTTAAAAGTGTTTTGAATTTCAAAATGTATCCTTGTTCCCTTCTTTTAACGTTTCTGATGAACCTGTAAAGATATTTTCTCAACATGTTTCTCCCCATTTCCTTCAATATGAATAAAGCTGCCAATGCATTAAGGTCCAATGGTCACATCACAAAGCATTCTGTCCTGGAGTTTCTTGCAGATCCATTCTATACATGTTTGCCTGTTCATCTTTTTTTTTGTAGACAATTCGTCCGTCCCACAAGCAAATACCCAAAACCTGTGATAGGTCACCATGTAGCAAGTCTGGAGGTCTTAGTTAAATTGTGCATTCAGGCAAAATCTTAAGTTATAAAAGAACACTTCAGCTAGATTTACATGACTCTGAACCCCTGCCACAGCAAATCTGTGTTCTGGACTCCTATGTACATCTAATAAAATCAGTGTGCATGGTGAAGCTAATCAAGCTGAAATGTATTCTGAAAAATGTATCCAGATGAAAAACCCTTTTGCAAAGGCTTGCCCTTCCACGTCTCTCTTATTGTTTATTTCTGTCTGTCACTATTGCAAGTTCATCCATCACCTGCACTGGCCCCATGGAAAGTCCCCAGTTGTTCCGTATGGGTGGGGGGATGTTCCCCCAGGACAGGCCCACCCCAGGGCATCAGGCACCTCCCTGCTGCAGCTACTCCCGCAGTTTCAGGCAGTCTGGTTGGTCTATAAATATTACTCTCTTCTCTGAGGATGAAAAGCAATTTTCCTGAATTTTCTGCACCATGTAGAAGACTTAAAAGCTTGTGTGCTCCTTTCCTGTGGAGTTACAGCCAATTCCCTTAGAGATGGTGTGCTGGGTCAGTTATTTTTCAGGATGAGGTCAAAGAATGCACTGGCCCTACACACATTATTCACCAAAAGCTGCGCACTTCCAGTTTGCTGTCCAGCATCAGAAAGCTGGCAGATAAAATGGGATGGGTGCTTTCTTTCCTGACTTTACCACTATCTTTTGAAGTAGACAAATACACAAATTAAATCTCCTTGAGATTTTGAGTGTGCTTCAGGCATAGTATCAGTCAGGAAATGGGAATTTCTTGATCTTTATATAATGTAAGTCTTACGTTGTCAATACTATTCATTATGTTTTACACCAGGGAGGGAGGGAGGGAGCAACAGATAGAAGTAAACTATCCTGATGCTGGCCAAAAAAAATGGAAATCCCCATGGAATGGTTAGAAAGATGGAGCAGTCAGTCTGACTACATAACTGCAAAGATACATACAGAAAACACAAAGATAGCAAAGAAAACTCTTGAGATTTTTTTCTTTCTTTTAGAAAAGATTCATTTGGTTTTGCTTCTATATTTCTCCAAAGATCATTCATTTCCTATCTTGACTATTTTTAACACATTTCACTGTATTTAAATAAACCAAAATATCCCAGAATGTCTTCCATTAACACCAGAAAAAGATAAAAGGCCTCACTGTAGTTTCTTCAAATAATTAAAATATGGCAGAGCTGAATTTAAAAGTAATTAATTACAACTAATATTTTTAAGTGTTGGCCTGGTAATAAACTAAAAGCAGAACAACTTGAATGCATTATTTTAATGAAACTAAGCTTATATTCTATTTGTTTAAATCCCTGCCACTCTTCCAATTAATTTAAATAGCACTGATTGACAGAGAACATTTCTTTTATTGAAACTATATAAGTTAGAAAGTATTAAAATATTTTCTCTATATGAGCAGCGAGGAGATACGAAGGATAGACTGCACATTTCTTTCACAGATGAAAAGAAATGGGTCAAATGTTTTGTTTTACTCGACATTTTAAATACGACTTGCAAACAGCCCAGCAGGAGTACTAATACTTGACTCCTTTGCACTAGAAAGGGTCTATTTTTCATCGGGAAGTGCAGCATTGTGGTGTGTTCTCTTATGCTGTGCGACACCCATCTTGTTTGGTGCACAGAGAATCCTGCCCAGGGAAGCTGAAGAAGGGTTTAGGAGCACAGCTATCCTCTGTGGCCTGGGGCAGTGGGATGTGTTTCCAGGCTGCAGGGTTTCTCCTCCACACCCCACCTGCTGCCAGCTCTCAGCCTCCTGCGACGCCAACTCAGTTACCTAAACTGCAGGAAAACAAGCGAAAACTTTGCTGCTGGGCTGGTGAGTTGAGGCATTCTGGGCTTTCTGAGGCCAGAGCCTGAACAAGGGAGGGACAGCCTGTGTCTGGGAAAATGAACATGGGACTCAAGGGCAGGAGGAGACAGAGGAAGCAGAGGAATTCTTTCAAGTCTCTTGGCTTTGCTGTGGGAGACAGAAACCGGCTAAATGGCAGCTGCATTTCCTTATGTTTGTTAAACAAATGCGCTGCCCTTAGACCTTCTTTGTCACTGAAAGTCGCACATATAAATCAAACATTCTTTACTAGGTCTTTAGTAGTTGGTGCGGGTGCATATGTTATGAACAGCAAAGCGAGACCTGCTTCATGTCTAGGATTCCTAAGAGCTACAATATAAACAGCAACCATTGCCAGGCACAATGGATTTTGCTGCCAAACATACAGCTTATAGAATCATGAGTGGCACAGAAATTCTGATGAGGAAACTAGAAATAGTCCTTTCTTTTGTTAGATCAAGCTATTTAATCGTCTTTGAGGGACCAAGGCCTTCATGCTGGTTTGAGAGCAAGCCAATCTCTTGGTGTTGCTGGAAGAGATTGCACAGTTTCAAATGAATCTGGAAATTTGTTTAATGGGTAAAAGAAAACACAATGGGTAACTGAGATCTTAAACCTGATGTTTTCTGTTCATACATCATTTTCAGTCTCATTTGTGAGAGGTGATTTTGACTTCCGTTCCCTATATGTTTTCAGAAGAACTGAAGAGATTGAAAGTAAGCATGTAAAATTGCAAAAGTACAGTCTTAATTGCCATCAATTTCACTTAAATTGTCTGTTTGTTCCAAATTCTGAAGCTTGTATGACTTTAGCCCAAAGAAACTATGATTGTTTCTAGTGGCCCATTTCATTATCTTACACTTTTCCCTGCTAAACTGAATGAGCTACTTTATCAGCCTCCAAGCCTTATCCAATCCAATAATTTTCAAATGGTTGTCTCTCTCTTCTATTTACCGGTCCAGTCCAATTTAGCATTATCAGCAAATTTATGTACGTTTGAAATTACATACTCCCTTCAAGGTCATTTATGTCCACAAAGAAACCTGCAATAAAAGAATATTAATGAGACAGAATAAAAGCAATTAAATTAACTCGCAGCTGAAATGTACCTTGCACCTCCTGTGAAACAGAAGCACTACACGGTACTTTATAAAGCTGCTCAGGTAGCACCTTGTGGTGATTAATTAAGAAAGGCATATGGTACATTTCAGTCTTGTTTGTGATTTTCCTTCTCTTTATTGCTTTCTTTCATGACCTTTTGCCTAGCTTTAGTAATGCAATAATGAATTAATGTCCTTCCCTGGTTGGTTTTGAAGTAAGAATGCCTGTGGAATGCAACTTATTCCTGTGTGCTTGCCTTTGGGAGGACCTGATTATGTAACTCTTGTGCAATGCCATCGAAAGCTTCAATTTTCAAAAAACCTACTGTATCCACCTCCTCAGTGCATTTCTTTCCTTGTTCCTGCATGGTAGACCTGAAAGGGAAAAGGAGTGCAAATTGGCTGAGCTGCAGGGAGAAATGGTCAATATGAAAGGATTTTCAGGGAGATAAATTTTATTAAAGATGGATATTTTTGCCTACTCTGTGGTGTGCCACCATGTTCAGGGAGCATCTTGAATAATGGATCCCAAACTGAGCCACGTTTCTATGGAAAAATAAGGTTTCTATGCAATGGACAGAAGTTCAGAGAAACAGATGTAATGCTTCATTCCTGAAATGACTGGCCTGTTTGGGCTGCAGGTGTCTTACTCCTTTTTGGCTACTTATAAAAAAATAAGTGGTTATGTGTTGAAAAATTTTTCACTGAGAATAAACTTTACTCCTAAATGTCTTCCCTTCAAAGTAGTCTTTACAGACTTCCTTTTAGAACAAATGTAAAAAAAAAAAAAAGAAAAACCAGTGGATTCAACTGTCCACCTTTCGATTCTTCGAATTTTTTTACTTGTTTCTGATACTGTGACAATGAACTTCTAAACATACTGCCTTGTGCCCAGTGGCCCCCAGCAGCTCCCTTCACTTCTGCACCCACCTGCAAGTTGGGAAACCCTTCCCCATCCTCAGCAAGCTCAGACTCCATGCTGCCCACCAAAGATCCTGTCAAGCACACGAGGGGTGCCCAGCCCAGCTCTGCTGCCTGCAGACAGCCTCAGTGCCTCTCTCCAAAGACAACATGGACCTCTCTTTCCTCCTGCACCATCTCTTTAATACAATTTCTTCTACCTTTCTGTGTTGCATTATGGTTTTTCCTGAATATGATGCTGTTCTGAAGAATGGAATAAAATGCATTTGTGAAATAAGGACAGATTTTTTTCACTAAATCAGCAAATTAAAGAGTTCAAACACAACAGTGAGACATCGTTGTTTTCCCCCCCCCTCAGGAATTCATAATGAATGTTCATCAATAAATTATAGTGCTATAAAACCTTCCAATTATTTTCCTTTGGTTTTCCATAGCATTAAAAGCACGGTGCACACAAATTCCATGAGGTTGCCCCCACAGAAAAATAAAAAAGTGAGTATGATGATTTGGCTTGATCTTTCCCCTCTCTCTGGAAGGTGCACAGAAGAGACAATATAAGCCTTAAAGTTCAGGGGATACAAAACACCCTGAATTAGCTGATCAAGAGTACAAAAATAATAAGATAATTTGAATCAGTCAGTGTGTGCATAAGGTATAGCACTCCTTCCTAAGTGGCCCTTAGATAATCTTAAAGAATAAAGATTAGAAAACAGAAGCAATCTCCTGGCAACTTGTGGCCAGAAGCCATGTAGTGTTTTATGATTGCAAAACATATTTTTCATATTTTTGATAAAATACCAAACAATCTTAAATTTTTTTTCCTAAGCATTATAGCTGTCTTTTCTGGAAATAAAGGCACATGTTTTCAATTATTATTTTTATAGTCTTCCTCTATTTATACAATGAGTCTCATTCTGGTTTTTTTCCCCCGTTCTACAGTTGGATCCTAAAGTACTTTAAAAACTCAATTGCTTTATAAGACATAAATGAAAAAATGCAAGGATTGTCAGAATAATTTTTTTTACCTCTTTGTTACTAAAATTGTGCTAGTGCTTGCATGGAGTCCAGTATTTTTTCAATTCAAATGACCTTACATCCCAGGACAGTTTTAAATTTGCATTTACAATGTTTCTCTTATTGCACAGAAGCAGCATGAAAGGTAGTAAGGCACTTAATTTGTGTATGATCCTCTTAAAAAATGTAGTCCGCATATTAGCACTGTGTAGCAGAGTTCTCAGATATTTGAAAATTATCTGCCTTTATTTCTTACACTTTCTCCTGTCATGCACTTAAAAATACCTCATATTCATATTTTAATTCAATAACTGTTGCTTCAAGATAGTCACTAAATAGATGTGCAATAAACATTAACCTATGCAACAATTTTCTTCTGTACTCTCCAGTTACTCAAATTATTCACATTGATTTTTTAAATTATTCAGCTTGTTCTTATATGCAGTAATTTGTTGAATCAATTTAGGTTTAATTTTCTATTACAGTCCCATAAATCTTCTATGTGCTGCTATGCCTTAGTGATATTGACTCTGAGTAAACAATTCAGGGTCTTCAGACATTTTTCAACATTCATCACATTAAGCATGTTCAAAATTTTCACCTCAGATTCTTATTTCTGAGACCTGAAATATAGGCAATAACCTATTTAGGACTCAAAGTATTTCTTTCATTTCAAATATTGATGCAAGTGATTTAGGCATCTAGAAAAAGTGAGAGAAAATTAAACTCTTGTTCTCAGTATATCGCATGCCATGATTCTCATTTCTGCACACTCAATTTCCTCCCTCTTACTAGAAAAACAGTGAGAAAGATTTTTCTTTTAATCTTTCTAATTGTTGAACACATTCATCTTGATGGTTTGCAACAATCAAGAAGAGAATATTTTGATCCCAAAGTACAATCTATTCCCTGATCCCTTTAATTTCAGGCAGTTTGCTCTTCCCTGGAAGGTCACCACATTTTTCCATTGGTTGGATAATGCTGCCCTGTGCAAAGCTTTGTGAGGACAGAAGTAGCATTCTTCACAGGCTAATAGAGTCAAAAGAGCTCCAAATTTGTGTATTCTGACTGTTGATAGCTGTAGTCTGTAGGTGCTGAATACACACTTGCATGAGAAGAAAGATATTTCCGTACATTCTTGTTACTTAGGGAGGCAGCTGTGGGAATGCCTGGAGTCTGACCACAGGACTGCCTGCATGTACAGGAAGAGACTTTAAACTGTGAAAACAGACTGTGCTGTCTAAACCATCTTCTCTGAGAACACCATGAGCTGGACGGTCAGTGGAATCCATCCCACTGTTTACAACAGTGAATGCCTCCTTTTTTCACCAAGCCTGAGCCCTGACTCCTGCAAAGTGTGCAAAGTGAGAAAAAAGTACATTTTTCTGACCACAAATGAGTCTTCTTGGCTACAGCCTGGCAAACATCTGAACATTTAATTTCCATTTTTTTCTCAAGTTCTTACTTTTCTACTTCAAAGCTACTGCTTTCTTTGAAGCGCATGGAATATCAGCAGTCTTAAAACATAGCTGTGTATGAATTCTTAGGAAAAAAATATGATCTTTTGCATAGTTTAACACTACTTCTGAGTTCACAGACAGACAAAACCTAATCAGCAGTTTTGATGGCTCAAGGAAGATAAGACTTCTTCCTAATTTTATCTTGAGTTTGACTGCTGAGTAAAGACAAGCACTGACTGAAGCCCATAAAGAATTCATAAGCATATTAAGAAAAAGATGATTATAAGCTTCCTTTTTGGTTCTTCTCTTTCTAAATGAGAATTTAAGATTCTCCAAATGTCGTGTAAACAGTAGGTAAGTGACCTCCATATACTGCACTCTGCTGAACTATATATCCCAAATTTCTGTCTGTAGAAACTCAAAAGTCCTATCCATGTGAAGATGGGAGGTTTGATACAGTTTGGTTTTATGTATTTATTTATATTTCTGAAAACAATAAATATTTAGATCGAACCACAAGTACATCTAAGTGTTAGAAATTTTTCTAATCACTTCTGAACTCATGAAGATTTTTGTTCTGCACAATACTGTGTTGAAGTATGTTCATATTGTATGAAGGAGGAGTTCCAAGCACTCATTCCGTCTCCATGAAAACGGAGCATACATTCTGGCCTTTAGTTTCCTACCCTTTAACTGTGTGCAGTCCCACTTTCTTGCTTTACGATAGATTGATTCCTTTAAGTGCTTGTGGTGCCAGAACTTCATGGTCCCTATGAACATCGATTCCTTGAGAGACCCCCGGTGTTGTGTGAGGTGTGGCTCCTCTTTACAAACTTGGGTCGACTCTTCCTCAATATCTTGACCACGTCCATGTGCCAAATAATTTTATTCTTTAAAAATCTCATTTCCATGCAAATTTGAGACGAGATAAGACGTTTTCCCTTTGTAGATCCTGCAAAAAATACCAGGTGCCAGTACCCAGGGACTCTGCACAGCAATGTCATGAGCAAATACTTGCTCTCAGGACCCGCTGAGGTGTTGCTTCTCCATTGACAGTCTGTAACTACTCCTCAAAGCAGGCACTTGTGGTATCTGAGGGTTTAGTCTCAGCTTGCTGATAGGACATCTGTTCAGACTACATGGGGGTAATTGCGGTCTCCCATTACCATTGTGTTTCCTCACCCTCTGGGCCTCTTTCAGGATTCAGGATGTCAATCAGGCTGATGGTCATGTTCTCATTTCCACACCGGGCAGGTTTACCGAGAGCTGTGAGATGGATTGTTGTCATGCTACTGGCTGCAGGGCTGATAGCCTGGGCACGGCTTCACAGGGGCTGTCAGGAGGTGTTTTCACAGAACTGCTCATTGTTAGAAGTACCTTCTTTGAGAACAAAACGACCTGATAAAGAAGAGAGCATACAGCACGGAACAGGAGTGACTTTTCTAGTCAGCCTGCCAAGTAGGTTCTGTGCTGCTGTCCCTGCAGTGTTCCTATTGACCGTGTGCTCTTGAGACTGTTATTTTTAAAAGCACATCTGGTGGCTCTTCCTCTTGTGTGCTGGCTGTTTTAGCAGTTTCATATGACTACTGCAAGACTAAATACATGTATGCAAATTTGTGTTACTCAGCTCGAGAACTAACCACACTTTTAAAAATTCTTAAGGGCCTCATAATCACTGATTATAGAAAATAAAAAGGGTGAAAATAAGGCTAAACTAAAAATACTTAATGACTGATGCAGAAGAAGTACAAAATAATTTCTCTGACTCAGTTTAATACTACTATGATGATTTTTTGTGGGGGGCACTAAAATCCAGCTATGCAGAAACTTGAATGAGGGCTTAATCTTGTTCCTTATATCTGCTATACTTTGAAGAGTGAATAAAGTTCATTAACAAAAGTATCTGATTAAAGGTACCCATCAAATATAGAGTTTGCATTGCCAGGTTCAGATACAGACATTGATACAGACATAGATATATAGATATACATACAGATACTGATAGGTATCACAAAGAATAAGATCTACTAATTTTTTTTCATAAAAATTGACTTCTAAAATCATCAGTTTCTATTGCTTTTGCTAATTAGATGCCATAGCCATAGGTACAATCCATGTACACAGATGTGTTCACATTTACACCTCAAACCAGTTTTAAGGATGGTAAATTAGTCAAGGAACTAAACAATACTATTTATATCAGCATCTTGACTGAGAACCCGAACTTTGATTCTACCAGGAAAACACACCTGGGCCTTGAATTTTTTCTAAATCATATGGGAGAAGGTGCACATTTTATACCTACATTTTTAGCTAGACACACAAAAACTTGTTTCCTTAGGAGACAGTCTTGAGTTGTTTTTGAATTACTGTACATGAATAATTTTAATTATAGAATTCCTCTTATTCCTTTTTAAGCATGATTTATATGGATATTGTGCTGAAGTACTCAGATGTTTTTAATTTCATACTTTAAAACCAAGAAATTTGGGAGTAAAATGGTTACTATAAAAGAAAATTAACAACTTAAGGATAAAATGTAATTTAAAAATAAATTTCCATTCAAAATTTGAGACAAAACCGTTGAACCTCATTATCTCTATTTAAAATCTGTTGCCTTTAGTCCAGTAAATTGCTCCAGAAAACTGAAAAAATGAAAGCAAACAAAACCGAACAAAAACATGAGGTATAACCTGTAATATTTATGTACATGTTGTCTTATGCTCTCTCTTTACAGGAAGAATGTATTTGTTGTATTTTTTTCTGACTATGTAAAAGGTGTTACATTTCAATATAAAGCAATCATCTACTTTTCAGTTTTTATTTTTAATGCATTACATTATTGAAACTTAGGACAGAAATAATGTAGTAATCCTGTGAAATCACATACAGAATCACGGAATATTCTGGGTTTGAAGGGATCCACAAGGATCACTGAGTCCTATTTTTAAGTAAATGGCCCTTACAGGGATTGAACCCACAATCTTGATGTTATCAGCAGCAGGCTCTGACAAATCAGACACAACAATTTGCTATTTCTTTGCAAACAGTAAAATCACATGGATCATTATTTTGTAGTTGAGATTATAATCACCATTGCTGTATTTCTCAATTGCAAGTACATTTCACAAAACTAAAGCTCTTATTCTTCAATTTGTCCACCTAACTACCCACTTCTCAATTAAAAATTAAACTAAAGGAATGTTATGAAAAACTGGACTTGTGTCAGTGTGATTTAAGGTCTGACTGCATTGCCATCACAGTTGGACTTATCTAGAATAATGTGCTTTATAACAGTTACTTGTGTTGTACTCGGTACAGCACAAGTACTCAGTATTGCATACGTAATGGCAACACAATCAAATGTTTAACATACTGACAGTGATTATCCACAGCTAAGAGTTCTCTACAGCTAAAACTTCTTGAGAGTCAAACACCCAAGGCAGATGACACAGTGGAGAATTAAGCACATAATGAAAATACCAACAAGTCCTCTGGGCTCTAAAAGAAAAAGGCAAATAGAAACAAGTGCTCCTTTGATGTATTTTGTTGTAAGACTAGTGAAATGTGCATGGCTCTGTGTGGGATCAGATGACAATTTGTGTGGGTAGTGTATTGTTAATGTAACTGGAGTTTAAAATTTAAATCAGTACTTGTCTTCCTTTGTAGTTTGTAACCTCTGATTCAAGAGAAAGTAAATACAAAATATACAAGAGGGCCAGTGACATAGAATTTGAATCACGATCTTGAGCATGTTCAAGAAAGTTTAAAATTATGTTCCTGTATTTGTCCTATAGAGGAATTCTGTAAGTATATTTATAAATAAATATAATTTAAATATTTTTAAATCCACCTGTTAGGTAGATGTAATTAAGTGTCAAATAGACAGGCTATGGAAAATGTAGGGTGGACTTTAAAATGAGAGGAAGGATAGGATTAATTGCTTTCACTGCTCATGACACAGTTCAACAGATTCAGGTTAAAACAGCAAGTGCTTTACTTCTGCAGTTATACAGCAACCACTGTAAACCAGTGGGCATGAAATAAATGTTGTGGGTTAACACCACACCTTAGCTACAGTGAAGATTTTTAATGGGTCTCTAGCTCAGAAAAGAAATAGCTTGCTAAGGGCAAAGTGCTCTAAAAGCACACAGTCAATAATGGTGTACAGTACCATTTGGCTCAGAGAAATTAAATGTATACTGCACGTGTAGTTACTTAATCAATGCAAGGGAAGAACAAACCATCTCAGAAAAGTCACCTGAGATCAAATAATCACCAGTATTTTCACTTTATTGTGAAATGGAAGGGGAAATTGCAGGGGCTCTTACCCACCCTCCCATGCTAAAGGCGTTTCAGGGCAGGGTTCCCCCGGATTAACACTCAACCAAGTGCACCATAGCTACTGCATCCCCAAAGCTGCTACCCTGGGCTGCTCTTTCTCACCTTGAAGAAACATGTACTGTCCAGGAACTGTGAACCAGAGCATGTGGGGATGAGCAGGACATCCAATTCTAAAGTGCACATCTGAATCAAAGCAAAATGCTCATGCAGGGGCATCCACTGTGATGAACTGCAGAAGGAGTGTGCAGAACTGGACACAAGAAGAGCCCAGCTCTCTGTTTTCCTGAGCTGTTCTGGGAACTGCCACATCTCCAAATGTCTCCACTTAACTAGAGGCCGTGCTATTTGCAACACTTCCCTTCACTATCATTCCCTGGGAAAACATCTACTTCTCTTTAGCCACAGATGTGAGTAATTACTGGTACCTGAAATGCATCCAGCTGTTACCTTTGATCCATATGCCTGGCATTGCTGATTGTTACAGAAGCTGGTGGCCACCATGCTGAGAGTCTGCACAAATACAGCACCTATTAAAAATCTGCACTTTGGTTTACTCTATTCACATTCTTCTGTCAGGAAGTGAGGACAACATGTTTACCCTGGAGGAAGGCTAAGACCCAGCTCACTACCCGGAATGAAAAGCACATCCAAGGTGAATTTAATTCTGACAAATACAATCATAAACTGCTTTGATGGGATCTCATCATCTTGCAAGTGGGAAAGTTCAGTGGACTGCTTCCAGCAGTAAAGGAAAATAATCTGATATTTTCAGAGAGTAGGATGAAATATTTTGTGAATATCTGCAATACCAACAGACAACCTACCCTTCTTTTAAAGAGGTGGATTGAGCTGTCAGCCAAAATGTTAATTTATCTTAAGAGATAGTGAAAAGTTTGACTGAAATGAACAACAAAGGCAATGAAAAAGAAGACCAAGAAATGACAATATTTCATCATTACTGCGTCTTTTCAGCTGTTGGCCAAAATGACATGGACAGAATGAGAACAGGAGCTGGTAACATATCTGAGTTACCCCACACTTCTGACCTTGACCTTATTCTGTTTAAGAGTTCACTTCTGAAATTAGGAGATATCTTTGATCTGTTTCTAGCCCAGGAGACAAAACATTTTCTTTATTCCCCACACTGGTAATGGCAAAAGCAGAATCTGGCAAGGAAAGAAGCAGGGCAGAGGGTGTTAAATCATTCTAATCATAATTTAAATCAATAATCAGGCAATCTTGCTGCAATGAACTTTATTATCTTGATTTTCATTAATAGTTTTTAGTTAGTTTCACAAAGGAAGGTTATTTCTCATTAGCTGGTAAACCCCTTTTACAGTTTTTTTATGGGTAATATAGATTTTACAATAAGTATGATATGTTTTTCTTACTGGAAAGATCTCTACTATATAGTTAAGCAATTATAGAATTCAACACAAATTTTATCTGCATTTAATTGTTCTTGTTTTATTTCTAGAAAATCATTCTCTATTTTCCTGATGAAGAGTATTTACCTTTTCTTTGTTTCTGTTTGTATATGTAGAAATTATATTAATATTGAAAATGAGATGGGGCTTAAAAAAAGAAAAAACACTATTTCAATTTTTTTAATATAGAACTGATGTAATGAGAACAAAATGTTGCACACAGTTAGTGAGCTGAAGGAATTAATATTCTCATGAAGTGTTTGGAAACAAGCAAGTCCGACATTTTTACATTTCCATCCTGTAGGCGAGGAAAGTGGGAAAAAAGTGTATCTGCTTCTTAAATTCAGTGTAAGTTTTGTAATGGTAGAACTAGTCTTTGGGCTAAACTATATGAATAAATTGAAATGAAAAAATTATTTCCTCAGCATCCATGATCATCATCAGAGGATGTTAATGCAAAGCAGAAGAATGTGTGTCCCTATGCATAGTATGTGTCTCTTAGTTTAGGTACAGTGGAAAGGATTTTTACCTTCAGTGTTGTTTGACCTTGTGTCTAATTTAAGAAAGAGCATTCTGCCTCACCCTTTTCTGTTATACCACTCTATGTCAAGCCCTGCAAACAGATCTAAGCGTGTTGAAAACCTGGATTACAGCATAGATGTTGCTTTTCCCACTATTCTGAAAATTTAGAGGTAGTCTTACTGATGTTACGTAAAATGATGGCTGGTATGTCATCAGGAATGTTAAATTGTAAAGCAGAATATGCTCTCTATCATGCCCTTTAGCTGTAATGTTGTGTATCTACCTGAAGATTCAAGATGGTGATACTGCAGGATGATTTCCTGTTCCCATATGTTTCACTTTAATAAGAACCGTAGACCACCTGGTTTAGCTAGTTAATTTTAGAGACAACCAGGGAATATATAGCTGTGGCTACAGCATACAGAAAGGTGCATTAAAATGAATTATGTATTTTAAAGCCATAATAAATGAAGTAGCAAAGAAAATGGTTCAGGAAGTTGACCAGTGGCCTAGATTCCAAGTTGTACTACCGTATTTGTTCAAGTTACAGCTTTGGTAAAGTTTCTGCAGCTGATTCCAATAAGTTTATTATTTTAAATGGATAGTGATTTGACTACTTTCCTACAATATTAATGTAGGATGCTGTCATACAGTCCAAAGATCAGAAGAAAAGTTCAGTAGCCAGTGTCCATAGCCAGCTTCCAAACTACTTTCTTATCCATGGGAAAAGCTGATGTGATACCAGTTTTCCATTGCAAGGTCAGTTCTACTTTCATCTGACAGAATTTGAAAGCTGACCTGGTCATCTGCAAATATCTTCTTGAGCCACTCTTTCTCTAAAGAGTAAAAAGATATATTCTAAGAATTTAGCTTGACAATGGTGAGAAAGTAATCAGGAAAAGTCAATATAGATTCACCAAGGGAAAATCAAGCCTGACTGCTCTCTACAATGAAATGATTGGCTACGGGGATGAGGATAAAGTGCTGGCTGTGAAAAAGCTTGAAATTAATAAGATTTTGATTCTGCTTTCCACATAACTCTGATTTGAAATTTGAGATAGGCAGGACAAACAGACTGTTAGATGGACTGAAAAGCAGCTGATCAACCAGAACCAAAGGCAAGCAATCAATAGCTTGACAGGTGGCTGGACAAGCTACTTAGCCAGGAGTCAGTACTGACACAGTATTTCTTCAATAGCTTCATCACTGACCTGGGTGACAAGACAAATCTGTGAACAATACTAAATCAGAGGGAGTGGTGGCACATTGAACATTAGAGCTTCAGTCCAGAAGGACCCCGGGAAACTTAAGGATAGGACCGACAAGGGATTGGTTCTACCACAAGAAGGCCAAAGCTTGCGCCTGGGACAGAATAATCCCTTCCATCAACCAAGACAGGGGACCAACTGACTGGGCACTGTCCATGGTGGGAAGGACCTGGATGTTACAGCAGAGCATGAGCCAACAGTGCACCTCAATCATAAATGCAGAAAAAGAGCCACACTCTGGAAGAGCCTGATTCAGAAGATGAATTTATCTTCCATGTGGCTAAGGTGAGGCTGTGTCTAGAGTATAGTGTGTAGTTTTGGTCCTGCTGTTCCAGCTGGATATTGAGAAACTGCAAGGAATACATGGGGGTTACCAAGACAGCTAATGGCACATGGCATAGGAGGAGCAGTATAGAGAAATGGGATTAGCTAGTCTGGCAAAGAGAAGGTTGACAGGTAATTTAATACCTTCCTATAACTACCTGAACAAGTATGTCAAAATGACAGAACCTAATTCCTCTCTGTAGAAACAGAAGGGAAAACAAGGGGCAGCAGCCATGACTTTCAAGCTGAAAGTTCAGATTGGACATCAAGAGTAACATTTTTAGGAGAGCAGTGCAGTACTGGAAGGGTTATTGGTATCCAGAGACTGTGGAAAGTCCATCCTCAGATTAAAACTCAGCTGGACAAAGTCACAGCTGGCCCAGTTCTTACATTTCAATAGTCCTCCCTCAAGTAGTAGAAGTTCCTTCCAACAAACATTTCTGTGAGTTTGTGATTCCTTCAAAGTCTGCTTTCTGCACCAGGTTAATTTGAGGATGAACATGGATAAAACCCTCTCCATTTAGTTTTTGTTCTTTTTGTGTGCCAGGCTAGTGGGACTGTAATGGTTTTCAGAGTTTTTTTCCATGACATTTTTCAAATAAAAAAACTGAACTGATTGCAGAAGAAACAACTGGAAGCACCAGGCCAGTTACTATAGTTAATATCACAGGATTAACAACTGCGTAATCTCAGGAAAAAACATGGAGGAATCAAAAATAAAAAAAAAAAAAAGAAAAGAGAGAGAAAACAAAACAAACTTTTGTAATCCTGGACACAAGAGGTTTATTTTGAAAGAAACAATGCATACTTGATAATATGCTTATAAAATATAATTGGATAGAGGGTTAGCTAGCTGCACATGCAAAACCTTGGCTGCAGTGGTAGGAAGAAAGTTGTGTAATTTACAGACAGCTAAAATAATTTAGAATTGTTTTGAAATTCATGGTCTTTAGTCACTATATGGAAGAGGAATTTTGTCACAGTGGATTGATGGCATTGTGACACTTGAAAGACACTGAGTTGCTTTATTCAAAATTCAGATAAAGCAATGACTTATCCTTATGAAAACAAAATCATGTCTGAGTATATAGAGCTCATTTACTGATAGAAAGGACTATCCTAGCAATTAATGTGTTTTACCAAAATATTTTATAGTGTGTAAGAGATTTTAATACAAACTATTCAAAACACAATGTATAATATATTTTTTAAAATTTTAAGATACCATACACTGTTCAGAGTTCTACATGACAAAATATATAACTTCTGTTCTAGTAAGCTCTATTTTTCACATCACAGAAAATCTACAAAGAAAACCCTGTTGAGAGAAAACTGCAGTAGATGCTAGGAAAAGGAAAGCTCTCAGTTTCTAATTCTGACCTTATTAATCAACTGTGCACTGGAGCTGCACGGTGCACTGGCATTCACACATAATGAGAAATGGAGAAATCATTCTCGGCAGACACGTGGCACGAGGAATGCTGGACTATTTTAAAACCTCACTAATGAGAATCAAGGACTTTCAAGTACCCTTGCAGAGTTTCTACTCTCCTTTGTCTAATTGTGCTGTTTAGGAGTACAGTGCTCTTCTTTTCTCAGCTATTGTTTTGCAAAGAGGTGGGTAAATCCAGCTGAAGTAGCTCCTAATTCAGCCCCTTCTCATTGTTGCTTCCTCTTGAATTGAGTGAAAAAGCGACAAGACTTGTGTTTTAGCTCGAATAATATTTCTACCAGTGAAGCTGGAGGAATATGCGAGCATCAAGAGATATTCTCCCTTGGCGATGTTCTCAGGAACTGAGCTGGACAGATTCATGGATTTTTCTTTCAAGGGATCAGCTGCCTCAGCATAAAATCATAAAATGTGTTGCATGCTACTTGTATATGGGGAGAGGATAATTACCACCATCAGTCACAGAGCTGGAGATTGAATTTTAACAGGAAGAGCAAAAAAAAAAGCCTTTTTATGTAGTGATAACCACATGGTCACATGGGAAACCTGATGAGATGTACAGCATGTGATTGGGAATGCCTGGGGAAAACCACAGCCAAAGGAATTTGGGCAGTAGTGTCCCAGGCAGAGCTCCAGCTGTTGTAGGTTCAGGTTACATAAAAGTCAGCCTCTCATGATGTCATTGTGTTTTTCTAGCTGTCACTATATTACCAATATAAAGATAAGCTCCCACCTAGAAACTTAACCCTGCCCCCTTCTTACGGGTATGGATTGTCTGAGTGTGTGAGAGTGTGATAGGCAACAAAGCAAGCAGGAAAGAAAGATTGCTGTAGTGGGCTTTTTCTTTTGTGACTGTTTGCCTGTGCTGTGTTCAGGGAAAGGGGATTTTAGGTACATTCAATAAAAACAAAAAGATAACATCAAAGAAATACCCGATTTGCATAACCAGTTTCCCTTCCGGAACAACATTTAAAGACAATCAAACAAATTAAGCATACTAAAAGACAAACGCATGCTAAACAAATCTTTAAAAGTCAATAAAGTAGATGTTTAAAATGCTAGTTAATGAGTTTCTAATCATGGTAGATCTCAGTGCTGATATTCTTCCCTGATACACGCCTCTCCTTTAAAGGAGAACAAAACCACCAATTAAATTGCATACACTTCAGAGGATGTCTCATATTCAGTGCCTGTGCATGCCGTGACTTTGTTGCCCAACCAGTTACCAGTTTGACATACGTGTTATAAATAGTGTCATTTTGAGTATCTGCCTATCAGAACTTAGTGTTTAGTTTTCAGTTTCCCTAGACTGTTGCCTACTCACAAAATGGTTATTTAAAAGCTAGTACTCTAAACATAGATACCATGTTAGCATTGATTAGGCCATAGTAAAAACAACAGCAACTAACAACATATTTCATAGATAGAGCAGATACAAGACCATGTTAATTTATTTCTAAAGACAGAAAGTCCTAAAATGAAAAAAAAGATGAGGAATTTCACAAGGACTCAGTGAGTGGACTGGAAGAGACAGAGGTAATTCAGTGATGATAAATGTAGAAGTAATGCATAGTGAAGGAGACAAATGGGTTGTAAGTATTAAGTCTAAATTAAGTGTATTACCTAACAGGTACATCAACATTACTCTGGATGGCACTACAATGAGAAGTTGCAGATTCTGCTAAGAGAGTGGGGCAGATGATTTCTTGGCTCACTGCTGGTAAATTTTAAAAAATTATTGCAAGCAAATTTAAAATAGGAAACAAGAAACTTCTATTTAATCAAGTTCTCCATTTGCACTTTCAGTAAATTTCCTGATTAATTTTTAATTCTTGTCAACTTATGTAAACATTAAAATCTGAAATATTTACACTTGTTTAGTTGTTTTCTTCGCAGAAATTTACACTTTATAATTATTTAAATAAACAGTTCTGTAGTTTCACAGGTATTTGTTCACTTATTCACTTTTTCTTTTCTTTATCCTAGAAAGTGTTCAACAACTCATCTATGTTTATTACATTTTTATGTTCTTTATAATTTTCTTCTTTTTAAATTACATGCAGACTTTTCATTTTAAGTTTGGGTCAAACTATATGTGGATTGATACAGGCATTGCATTGAAACATAACAAGAAGTATTTTAAACTCATTTAAGAGCCAATGGAAATATCTGTATTTTAAAAAGAAAAGATTGATAAAGCAGCAAGCACTCGTAGAAGTGAATGGTAAACCCATATTAAAAAAGACAAGCAAGAGAATCTAGAAGAGTACAGGAAAGTCAAATCCACCCTAATATGTGTAGGGTTTTATGCAGCAGTTCTTCCTAAAAACCATTTTGATGCATGGGAGGGACAGGAAGTTTATTGGGCACAGCCAGTGTTTATGAAGGGGAATCTGTACTTTACCACCTGGTTTGCTCCTGAGATGAAATGGCCACCACCATGTAGAGGTGTCATTTGTCTTGTCTTTCTATACCATCTCCTGTAGTATTTGGCAGCACAAACTGTAGGGTGGGAGGCCCAGAAGGAATCTCACGTAGACCAACACCAAAACATGCTAAGTTTTACACTTAGGATGTAATAGCCCAGTGCAGGGGACGGACTGACTGCTTTGGAGCAGACCTGAAGAAAAGGAGCTGGAGGTCCTGGTGGGAAAATTGAACAGCCAGCAGTGTGCCCCTGTGGCAACCACACACCCTGTAGCACTTACTTTTCATGCATCATCTGGAAGCAGAAAACCAGAATTCTGGCTTCTTCCGTTTCACACAATTTTCAGTGAAAAAAACCCAACGAAAACTATTTGCTCTGAAGCAGTTCACTACAGAAAAAGTACCAAAAAAATATTTTCTACATGTAGGTATTAAAAAAAATTTGGGTTTTTGTGTTAAATATATCTACATTTTCCACACTAAAAATACTGAAAATTATACATGTACTACTTGACATGCAATAATACATGTAATAGTACATGTAGAATATTACACTGATACATTTATAAAGCTTGAGCTGACTTAAAAATTTAAACACTTCCCAACTTTCTGATTCTTTAAGTAGTTATTCAACCCTTAATTTTCACATCTGATGAAAGTCGTGGGTATAGCACATAACATGATTTACTGAAATAAATTGTCAAGGTTATAGTAGTTTAAAGCCTTAACTTTAGATTGCCATATTTTTTCATTTAATTTTAATTTTTTTCTTTAAAAAAATACATACATTTAATTTAAATGACCATAATGGTAGTTATTTAGACTACTTTCTGTGCATTTAATATCAAAGAGTATATTTGGAAAATTAGAAGGATTCATCAGAAAGAGGAGGCTTTATGGAGATATGCGAAGACTTTGATTTGAAGAGAAATAGAAACTATTTCTCTGCAAGGGGAGACATGATAACAAGGTACTCAGCACTCTTCCATGCCTTCATTTCCTCCTATGAAAAGGAGTGTTTGATATTAAGCTCCCTTGTCTTGTCCACCTGTCCTGTCCAAGCATCCATCTTTATCCATGCTCCCGTCATTTCTCATATTCTGCTCATGACAGAGGAACACTCTGAGACTTTCTCAGCACAATACCCTGTGTTTTGTAGCTTCCCAGTTTCCATTACTTTTTACTTTGTTTCACATGTCTTTCACAACCAGTCATCAGTTATTTGATCACACTGAGCTTTCTGTAATTCTTGCTCCTCCTATGTGAAACTTGTGAGCCAAAGTCATATGACTTGTGATTTAGAAGCCGCTTCCAATCATTTATTTGTGTAACCTACCAGCAAGGACAATATGATGGAATGAGTTTATGATATATCAGTTGCAAGATTCCTCAGGCTGAATCAGTAGCAAATGATATTTAGTTTAGTCCCTTCTTGTTGTGCGGCTCACACAAAACACAAGCAATGTGCAATCTTGACCACTAGAATTGGTACTTTGTTCTGACAAATTCCTTGCTAATCTAAGCCAGAGTGTCAGAGTTATTTGTATTTCATTTGAATATTAACTCTGTGCCTCTTGTCATGCTATCCATATTGTTAAGAAAAGACCATTTTGGGACTAAAGACTGGATGAAATTGTCCAGGATTTTCTAAAGCATGTTGCTGTCAGTCAGCTAATGTTTTCGTTTAATCAGGAAGCTCTAAGTTGTATTAACTATATTTGTGATCTCTGCAACTCTTTTTCTATCATCATCCAAGAGTGAAGCAAAGATTGAGTGAGACAAGCAGTCACCAGTCATATTGTCTGATTCAGGCTGCATTTTAAATTATATATAAGTTAAAGAAATTATGTTAGCAATTATAGAATCCATTACACTGCTTCTTCAGTTCTTTTTCTTAACAGCATCAGGGATGGACCATGATTGCAGGTACTTTGACTCAACCACAATGACAGGCTGTTTTCTGGTTAGTCATAGGAGTGAGTTAAAAACTGCAGTTCAAACGTCTTTTACTGTCTCCAAGATTGGCATACACCAGGTATTTCAATGCAAAAGAGCTTTATACTGAGCCAATGTGAGATAAATTACTTCTTTGAAGGTTTCATCCTAGTGTGTCATAGTCAAATACTAGTTTAAATCTCAAAGAAATAAATTTTTTTATCTTGCCAAAGTTTATTAGCAACAATTTCACAACTAGACATGAGTAGAAATGTCCTATATTTCTGTGTATCTTTCACATCTTATGGCAATGAGTCCTGTTCCTTAATTACTTCATATTCTCATGGCATTATGCAGCACAGCATTATTGTACCAGTGCTGCTGATATGCCTGCAAAGCCATTTTGAGGTAAGTCAAAATGTGCTTAGAAGACCACACTGCATGGGTACACACACCGGGATTACTTTCATGAGCCATACTGTCTTGTGCCATTTGCTTGTTCATACTTTGCAAGTTCACTTTTACCACCTTAGAATGGAGCATCACAGAATCAGCTTGGAAAAGGCCTCGAGGTCAAGTCCAACCTGTGACCAAACTCCACCTTGTCAGCCAGACCATGGCACTGAGTACCATATCCAGTGTTTCCTAAAAACACCTTCATGAATGGTGACTCCATCACCTCCCTGGGCAATTGCTTCCAATGTCTAGTCTCCCCTTCTGTGAAGAAATTCCTTGTATTGTCCAACCTCAACCTTCCCTGGAGCAGGTTGAGACTGTGTCCTGTTTTCTTGCCTGGTTGCCTGGAAGAAGAGCCTGACCTCCACCTGGCAACAATCGCCTTTCAGGCAGTTGTAGAGAGTGATAAGGTCACCCCTGAGCCTGCGTTTCTCCAGGCTAAACAACCCCAGCTCCCTCTGCTGCTCCCCAGACCCTTCACCAGCTCCACTGCCCTTCTCTGTAGAAGATACGCAGAGAAAGAAAGCAACATAAAGGAACAGAGGAAAATGCAGAAAATTGAAAAGGTCACAACAATATGGCACACTACTTTAACTTATAAAATATGAGACAGTCTAAATACTTCCTGACACCTCATTCTAATGACAAATACTGTAATAAGAAACATAAATGGCACAAATTATTCTGTTCACTTGACAGAGATTATGAAAGCAGGAAGAGATGCAAAATTAATCAGTGCTTTTTATATAATTGTATTCACGTAGTGTTCTTTAGACATATTATTTAGAAGGAGTAAATAACAAATCTAACTTAGGCATTAACTATAATAAAAGAAAATGGTATGAGATTTTCCTTAAATTGATTATTCTAATTTTTAAATAAAAATCATTAAGCAAGTGGATTACTGTGAAATCATTTTTTGTTCATTTCAGTATAACTTTTTTTCTGGTATAGCATGTTGCATTAACTTCTTTCTCTCCAGGAAAAGCTCCACTGGAGCAAGAATCACATTTAACTCAGAAGGACAAAATTGATCAGAATTTATTAATAGGTTTCTTGCTGTGCCTGGTGGCTTGCTACAAGAATGTTCTTTGGTACCCTAGATATTCCAGAGAGTATATTTTTGTTTGTACCTAATCATATTTTATCCAGATTTGGAGACTGCAGAGAGCAAGGCTTTTTGTTAATAACCATGCTATTTTCAATGTAATCAGTTTGTCAGAGTGGTAACTTTGCTGGCACAGAATGAAGCAAGCAGAGGATATGTGTTCCTTTAGGCAGCCCCAGTGCAGCAGCTGCTGGCACTGAACTGACTGAGAGCTCTTTAACAGTGCAGCTGAGGTTTGCCATAGGCTTACCTTGCTCACGTCTTGGACCTTGTTAGCAACCAGCTATTCCTTTCTTACACATTCCTCAGGCTGAGGAACAAGGTTCATGCTCCTTTATTCTTGTATCAGTAGGCAGTTTTTGCAAAACAATGTTCGCCCCTCTTCTTGTTGCACTCTAAGGACATGGACAAGGCTTTCCACCTCACCCGCTACAGTTTTCACTCATTTTGTGTTACAAGACATAGCCCAAGCATGACAAGGTTGTGGCTATTGATGCACTGATATCTCTCACACCAGATATATCACACATGATAAATAGTAGAGTGAGGTTTTTGGATGTTCCACATCCTTTTTTTTTTTAGCAAAAAGTGAGCAAGGAATAGTTGCTAATTTCTCTTGCAGGCATTTTGTGGGACAAGGGTGCACATCCTGTCCTACTACCGTCCCTAGTGGAGCAATGGCCACTTGGGAGCCATGAAGGGTCACAGAGTAATTAAACAATTCTGGCTGGAAGGGAGTTCAGAGGACCTCCAGTCCAACCCTCCCTGGACAACCTGTGCCATTTTTGGTTGCCCTAATGAGGAAAAAGTCTGAATCTCTGCTGTTGCTGTTTGAGTTCATTTTGTCTTATCCTCCTGCCTTGCATTGTTGGGAAGACCACAGTTCCATCTTCTCAATAATCTCCTCATAAGTATTGGCTCTTATTTGGGTCTTCCCAAAAAAATTCTCTTCTTGAGGCTGAACAAGCCCAGTTTCACTGCAGGTGATCAATGTATTTCTGAGCAGAACGGGATACTTATTTCCCTCCATCCACTGACTGTGCTCCTCTCTATAATCCTGTATGTCGGTGGCCTGTATTTCTGCACGTACGGCCTTCCCATGTGCAGAACTTAGCACTGAATCGTTGACTTTCATGAGGTTCCTGTTGGCTGATTCCTCCACTGGGTACAGGTCTCCATTCGGTGGTACCTTTGCAGTACTTTCTCTCCTCAACTCCCCAGATTGTGGGGTATGAATCTCACACAGCCAGGGAAGCTGGCCATTTTTACTACTGCAAATAACAGTGCTTTAAAGAGAAGCTCATAACTCATGTGTTTCTCCACTTGATGACGACTCATAAACTTGTTCAGAACACAGCATTCCCCCAACAGAATTGCATAAATTCTCTGTGCTCCTCTATACACGACATGGAACCCAGTAAATCTTATTTTTATTAATCTGCACACATTGCAATTTGGTCAGTAAAATAAACCTGCTCATTTGTCAGTAAGGATTTAATATTGAGCACTTTGCACTACCATAACCTTATAAAACTGCAAGCTCGAATGTAGACATAGGGAATAGACATACTTTTTTCAATGGTTATTTATATGAAGCAGCTCATATAAATCAATGAAAGTATTCATGTAATTAAAGAGATTGCAACCTAGTTTTGGAATGCTGTTATAACTGCAAAATATTGCACACAAATTTTTTATGGGTCTGTTAAAAGCACTAAAGAAGTAATGTGATATAGACTGGAATCATCCATTCCATTATACTTGAGATTATTTTGATACAAAATGCTTGGTTTTGTCTATTTAGGGAGTTCATGTAACTCCAATTTGACACATTCAGTCTTTTGAAATGGATAGGCTGGAATTCTGTATGGATTTCAGGTATTTTGCCAAGCAAGCCACAATATTTTCAGGAAAGTTAACATTAAAATGTGCATATACATTCAAAAACTCTACTTCACTGTGTTTGGCCAAACCCAAGCAGATAGTTTTGAAAAGAAAATATGCATGCAAGAAAAGCAAAGATGTAAGAGTTGTGAAGTACCAGTACCAATATTATAGATACAAAAATGAAATGCAAGCAAATGGTAACCACCTCTCTTTGAAATGTGTGCTACAAAAAGTGATGTATAAATCTTACATCTCCACCTCTTCCTCCTGTTTCTCTCAAACCTCCATTTGTCAGGGTGTCAGACCTCCCTGTGGATTCTTCATCCCTCCATCTCCAGAGCAGAGGTCAGGTTAGCTCCACCAGCTCTGGAAGTCCTGCTCGTAACAGCTGTAGCTCCTGTCTTGACCGCTGATGGTGTTTCTCCTTATCTTCTAACACTCATTTGTCCAAAATTTTAAGGATCATTTTTACATTTCTGACCCTCACAGGCCTAGGAAACTCTTCTTGCTATACTACTACCTATTCCTACTTTTATTTTTTTTTGTGCTGTTACAGAAGCAGTGCAATGCAGGAAGTTTCCTCATCACTTGGGCACCTGCTGAGCGACCAGTACTGATCAGAATTGTTCTGTCCATCAGGAGTGAAGTATTACAACAACCAGCTCAGTCTCAGCTAACTCTGACCCTTTGGTCAGCAGAGACATGGACTAAAAACTGTGCACGCACCTGTAGAGAAAGCTACATGTTTGCCTGTTACTGCCATCTCAGAAAACAGGAGGACAGAAGTTAATGGAAGGACAAGTGAGCTGACCTGGTGCCTCTGTGGAGTTAAGGAGAAGGAGCAAAAGGAGCATCAGCATTCACAGGCTGACAGCCTTCAGCCAGACCTTCAACCTGCACTGCACAGGCTGCACCAGTCAGCAAAGAACAAATATAGAAAAATTTGATATAAATTAGATATATTTTGAATCTAGATTTAAAAGCAATACTATTTCTACTTTTCTAATTTACAAGAAGCTCTCAGATTTCCTTATGCAAATCATAGCTGATTGTGTCCCTCTTCTGTCCTCACTTTTCTTTTCCTCTGTTCTAAATGCTTGAAGACAGCTGCTTTGAGAATGACTACCTTTTTTTATCACAGGGTTATGTTGGTATGTCAATAGTTTCTGTCTTAATCCATAAAAGATATTAATCCTTAAATTTTAAGAGTTTGTAATAGTGAAAGCAGATTCTTCTTCTTCAGAGAATAGAGGTGTAGCACTATTTCTACAACAAAGGCAACTTGCTCCTTCTCATTTACAAAATTTCCCCTTAGATTTCGTCCATCCTGGCCCTATCAATTTGCTTCTACCTACTTTATCTGGGTCTCCTCCCAGCTCTCTCATGACTATGCATAACTACTCTCTTTTTGGGATTTCTCAAGTATTGGCAACTTTGTCTCATTTCATCTCTCTCTTACCTTTACATTATGGATTACAATCACCCTGTCCAGTTTTATTATTTTCTCCTGACACCAATATTGTTCTATTGACACAATGACAAAGTATTTGCCTCTGTCATTTTTATTTTAACATTCACTTCCTTCTAATCCATCACACCACTCTGTTGTCACTTTCTGCATGCACCAAAGACACTGTTGTTAGTTCTGCAAGGTTTTATCTTGCTATCACTCTTGTCTTTCAGTAAAAAAAAATAGAATTTTATGAAACTTCTTATGAATGCAACCATATAAAAAGAAATTGAATTGTTTTGTTCCGTTCATGCCTGAGTGTATCTCAGAATTGAATGTGTCTTTTGGAAAAAAAAAATCTGAATTTCAAAGTCTTCACAGGTTAGGATTTTCATGGCTTTTAATGACATTTTAAGCATTGCCTGCAGTGGAGGAACTAAAAAATGTGGCTAAAGGAATTACGTATTTGTATAAAGTAACATAATACACTGAAATAACTGCAAATAAATTAGAGATAATTGATGAGAACAATTATTTTAGTAAATTAATGGATAAAAATAATAAGGGCAGTGAGTTATTTTCAATCAATTTCTCTGGCTCAGAGAGTAGTTTTCTCACTTAGCTCGATAGTGTTATGAAACATTACAGGAGGGCATTAAGCACATGGACCCTCATGGCTCTCTTGTTCTATTAAAAAACCAGAAAGGAATATACTGCATAACAACAGCAGTACAGGAAACAAAAAGACAGACAATCACAGTCAAATCTGGATATTCACTGGGATAACAACAAAGATACAACTTCTGATGTGGTATAAACACACCAAGACTGCCACAAACAGGAGTTCAGATGAGGATTCAGAAACAGCATAGTTATAAATAATAATAATACTTAAAAATTGTTATTAATGTGATAAATATCTATTCCAAAATGGGAAATTCTGATAAGTTTTATTTTTAAAATACTGTGATGCAAACACCACCTTGAGAAAGTGATTATGGTTCGCACCCTTCTTTTCAGAGGTTGAAGGACAAATGAAATGACAAATGAAATGCATCTCCAGAGGCACAATGATGATGGGATGAAATCTTGTGCTCTCTCACAGTTGCTCTCTCACATCAGGTCCTGCAGAGCATGTGCCTCACAGGGTATGTTAGTTGAAAAGCTTCAGGTCTCCTCAGTAAAATCACCCTGCATTTTACATGAAATTTTACAAGAGTTTGTTCACATGTGGGAGATTCTTCTCTTGACTGCTTTAAGGCTCTCTCTCTATCATGTGCTACAGCTCTTTAAATCTCCTATGGAGCTGGAAGGAAAAGAAGCATGTGTGTTCAGTTGAAATAATCTGTAAAAGGAAATAGAGCTGTAGGGTTGGTGATGGTGAAATTCATGACTCACCATTTCTTTCATTATTGTCTCCTTCTTTGTAAAGGAACTTCATAAATTAGTATTTCACTCTCCTTTGGAATCCAGGCTTTATACAACATACCTACTAGTGAACTGTAATAATCTGCCTTTGAGATAGAATATAACATAATTTTCATTTTTAGTACTCTTCTCTTTAGAAAAGATTTCCTGAGTACTAAATACTTCTTTCAGTAGGGAAGAATTTAATCCTTGACTGAAATGACCAGTTGATCAAATGTACAGTGAAAGTAAACAAGCAAAGCAGCTGTAAATCATCAAAAAGAAACATATTTATGTAAAATATCATTATGTTCCTACTTGTTTCACTGTAATAATAAGCCAAATAGACCATAGACCGTCTGCATGCATAAAATATCTCCACTTACATGGTATGATGCTTTGATAGTCTTTAGTGAATTCCTTTTTGGTTTGAAATGTAGATATGATCTAACTGCTAGGCTTTCATTTTAATTTTAGTGGGGCTTTTGTCCTGAACAATTTGAGTTCACTGTCATTTCTTCTATGTAAAAGTGTTGAAAGAAATTTGCTCTTCTGGAATCACAAATACCCCAACCTTGGGAGTTACAGCTTTGTATGCTCCAGTTGTTTTATGAATGAATAATGATAAGAGTTGAGCCTACTCTTGTCATATTTCTTGTACCTGTCCACTAGAAAACTACACCAGAAGGTGGTGTATTGCTTGGAAATGAATTCAAATTAGAAATGCAAAGGAGATGTCCCATTCTGTTTAGCAAATACATTCTCCACAAACCT
This sequence comes from Corvus cornix cornix, assembly GCF_000738735.6. Classification (NCBI taxonomy): domain Eukaryota; kingdom Metazoa; phylum Chordata; class Aves; order Passeriformes; family Corvidae; genus Corvus; species Corvus cornix. The sequence goes on from NC_046357.1 coordinate 68,491,083, forward strand.
ATCTCTAACCTTTGAGGATCACAGCTTAACTTTTCATTACAGTGACAGCAAGACAGAGATACACGGTGAGAGGCAAAAAAACCTCTCAACTCCAACCATTAAGAATTTCTGCGTGCCTCTTTTCTCTTGGCTGGTTAGTAAAGGACTTGTAATTGGTACACTACCAGCCACTAAAGAGCAGGAACGTGGAAGCGTGGAAGCCCTCAGACTTGCACAGGAAAAGCTACACTATTTTCTTCAGTCTTCCTCTCTGCTGTGGAATTGTCAACTGTTCCCTTAAGGACTGGAGGAGATTCTGTGTTAATGGAAATGCTTCGTGTAGTGCATGTTGTTGACATTTCCCAAATACATATTCAGTACTTTCCTTGTTCTAAAAAATGGAACTGGTCATAACCACTGAGTTGATAATTATTTTCTAACAGATTATTTCATCTGTTTTTTGTGCAACAGTACAGTGTAGCAGTAGCCTGGATATGAAATCTGGAAGGGACCATGCTTGTAAGGAACAGTCTTAGTCTGACTATGAAATGAAGAATAGAACAGGGAAACCTTTTTCTTGGTCTAAGAATTAGAAAAAAATTGTTTCTGGAAGCATGTCTCTCAGATGTGTTTCCTTTGATGTTGTTTGAGCTCCAACAGGACACAGGAAAGATGTGTAAAAAAGAAAAAGGATTTGACCATATTCTTGAAAGTGCTCACATGTATTATGTCCATCACAAAAGGACAACAGGCATTGTGTATCTCCATAGGACTGAATGAACTTCAGGCTTACCAGAGGAGCGTGCTGAGCAGACAGAACCTTAATCCTACAGATATTCCCTCTGTCTCCAGCAGCACTTTTTCTTCTTTTTATTTTTGGCAGTACCACAAGGTTAATTTTAAAGAGTCACTATACTGTATCCTGTAATCATGAGGAATTTCCACAAAATGGATGAGTAGCAAGTGGAGAGTTCAGCAACCTCTTAATGCATGTTTACATGGAAAAAGATTTTTGTTTCTGAAATAATCCTAAAGAACCAATTTTCAGCAGGTAGACATCTGGATACACATGTCAAAATTGGACAAGAATTATAGCCCTGAACAAACAAATCAATACCTACCAAGCAGGCGTTTGAACACAAATGCCTACCTAGCATGTGATATCTTCAGTTACTTATTTTGCAACAACTGTTGTGTTCTTTTTTACATACATCTCCTGTTGGCAGACTTCAACATTGACCAACATTTCTAGTCACAATTCTACCTGACAGTTAAGAATGGCTTATTTATCATCTGTCCAAGAATATGAACAAAAATCCCTCCAGTTCTTTTCTCATCCTATTGAAACCCAAAAGCATGGGTTTAATTTGTGTTTACATTTTCTGTGACATTAGCAACATTACAGAAAATTTGTGAGAGCAGATCAGAGAGTAAAATCTTTATGTAATTTTAACATTTCTAAAATGTCAAAAAATAATTGTTTTCCTGTTTTTATCCACAGTATACTGAGATCAATAATTCTCTTCACAATGAGAGCAGTACCTTAATGCATAAGCAGCTCTAGTGACTTTAGTGAGAATTCCCTTCCAATTTAGTTCAGTACACTTAAGGAAAAATGTCACAGGATTGTACTCTTCTTACAGCTAGGAATTCATGATGGAGGCTTCTGAAAGCAATTGTAAACCAATTTAAAAAGACACATTTTGGAAATGTTTTAGCTGTTAGTAGCATACATCCATTTGGACTCTTCAGAACAAGACTAAAGGGAAATCACCAGTACAGAGCTTTCTCTATGATTCTCACTAAACTTGTCAGAAAGACACAGCCTCTCTGAGATGGGACCATACATACAATTTTGGGGAAGACTATAATGTTGTGAAAGCACAAAGAGAGATGGAGGTCTAATATCACCTTCTCTAGCACTGACTTAAATTAAAATTGTATTCAGCAAGTCCAACTTTCCCCAGACTGAGTTGAAATGGAGAAAATAAGTGCAGTTGTCTCCCTGAAGTGCTCTGTGTTCTCTGGGCTGGGATAATTTCAAACAGACTGTGTGAACAGGAAGTGGCAGTAGTCATAATGAATCAGACTGGGTATCATAACCATTTAACCCAGTCCTCTGTCTCAAGACTACATCCTAGGCTCAGCTGTCTAAGGATAGAACAAGAACAAGACAACTGTGCAGTGATAACTCCCAAGAAGAAGTCCTTGCATTCAGTGTTTTCCAGATCAAGAAGGCAGGACCTTCTTCCAGGGCATAAGATGTGTTTCTCAGGGCATGAGGTGTTTTTCTCGTGCAGAGTCAAGCTCTTGAGATGCAGGAAGCAAAGGCAAATTTGTCCAAATTTCACATAATTAAACACCAGTCTTGAAATTACTTTTAATAATTGTTCTACAATAACACAAAAACTAACACATGACATCTCTCCACCTATAAAGAAAAGCTTTTTGTTTCCTGAAGATTTTCTCTTACATGAGATATATATTCTCTGGTAAGCCTTATGTGCCATAAGATCACAAATTCTGAGCTTTAAAATTGCCAGTAAGAGTATCTATATTGTAAGTTTAGGGTATATCATAGCTTTAGATACTTGAGGTCATATTCACCTCCAGAACTATGTTCTTGAAATTCCATGGATTAATTTTCCACAGAGTTAGCGTGATTTTTACAAAAGTTCACCCAGAGAGCAATTGCTTCACGTTGGATGATAAATTTAAGTCTTTTATTCTTTCTGACAAATCACTTTGCTGCCAAAGCATTTGAAAAGTTCACAGCTCTTCTGTTTCCAAGGTGCAATATATTCATCATTCAATCCTTCACCGGACTACAAGGTATCAAAGATTTCAGGGTCATGTTCTAAAGTATTGCTATAAAATTATTCAGGTTCTAAAAAGCTTATGAGATTATTTCTGCAGCTTTCTTTCAATGCCTTTTCTGCAAACCAGAAGTAAAAAATTTGACTAGGCAAATATCAGAAATATCAGTGGTGTTATGCCACTTTATTGTTGACAGAGCAGCCAAAACACTTGAGTGTGAATGGGTATTGCAGAACCATATACCTATTTGTGAATCTCTATTACTCTCTGTATGCACACATACACATTCATGCACATGTATAAACATCTATAGCTATGCATCTATATGCATACACTTGTTAATAATAAAAACATCTGTTAGCATTTTTGTAAAATCTTCTGTTTAAACTATTTCTGTCATTAATTGACCTATTAAAAAATGAGAAATGAAAAATGTCCTGGCAGATTTTCATTGAAGATTCATGCAGTCATATTCCCCTCAGTTTTCATGGGCTTGCAAGAAATATTTTTTATCAAAAGCATAAATATAAATATACATGCCCAGCTGGCTGTTTTGTATATTTATTAAAATAATGTGTGATATTTCGCTAAAGTAACTTTCTTTTCTATCTTTCCTATCAGAATATCAGAAGCTAAGAAGGAAAAATGAAGGCATTGTAAGATTTTTTAATACTTCAGTTACACTTGTTAGTCTAGTCTTCTTTCCAATCAGATTTAAAAATTGTTACAAGCAAGCTTAATTACCTTTGCAATAAAGTAATTAATTTTCTTTAGGGACTTAACATTATGATTCAAAATACCACAGTGGGTCTATAACATATCTCTGAGACTCATTATGTAAATATTATTAGGGCTACTGAAAACAATGCATAAATAAATGACTTAATGCCATTACTGTCTAACACAAAGTAGTCTTCATCACTACTTGGACATATTTCTAATATAGTAGTTTACAATTAGAATAGCAGAAAAGAATAAAGAGGACACGGTAACTTTTCTTCTTATGATGCACGAGAAAATATTTTTATACCAAGAGAAAACATCTAAATTATTAAATAACCTCTTGAGAAAATAAGGAAAACAGACATTTTTGTGGCTGATTACATCTAGTATTCATGCATTGTTGACTACTGCACTTTCCCTAGTCTACAAGAAAAAGTTGCTTGGAGATTTTAAGAATTCAAACACATGAGGACTTTCTACTGACTCTAATAAAACTTGTAGACACAGTCATGTATGTGCCTGCACCACACACAGAACTCATCTGTGTTCCCAACTCATTCCATGGACACTGATACAAACAAGTTAGTTATTCAGCTGCCAAGACTTAATTACTTGTAACTGCAAAGTTTTCTACCTGCTGGAAAGAAAATTTTTTATGTCACATGCAAACTATCACTGGCTGGGAATTAACCTTGGGGAATTGTAGGATGTTAAAAATGTGTTGTTCCTTGCTGCAGCAATGCTGTCAGTCTGCAGTATATAAAATATCATGTCACTTTTATCACCCAGAATCTGTACTGTTTAGCCATTCAGACCACATAATTGCTCACGTCTTGCAAGTCTCATTGTTTGAGAATACAGCACTTACCCACAAGGTGCTTCAGAAGCTTCACTATTTGTGTAACAGGACTAATACTAGATTTGGCTGCAAGCTGGAATGATGATGGATATTGATCAACCACTCAAGCAATATTACAGTCTTCTTTTCCTCTTCATGTCCAAAGATTTTAAAAATATTGAGGTTCTCCACCAACAGAGAACACATATACCCAGAAAAAAAGAGAACTGATTAGTGTAGTTTCCACCCCATGACACAAGGGAAGAGGGGATGGAGAACACAAAGGGGAAGAGGAAGGGGAAGGAAAAGGTGTAAAGATTGTCATGAAAATGGCAGCTGTAGCCCTGAACTTCTCCACTATTTCCTCTCTTCCCTTCTGTAAATATCAGGAGAACCAAAAGCTTTGCATGGATGAGGTGCATCCTGGGGAAAGAGAATGGGATTGTAGGCCAGGAAAGTTGGAGAAGAGGGATGGAGAGATCAGGCGAGGGGGTGGAAAAACAGAGTTCTACAGGCAGGGTTCCTGGAATGAGACTGGGGAGCAGTGAGATACTAATGTAGCATTCCATAATAAATTAAATATGTATTTTAAATGCATAAAAAATAGTAGAATGGTAAATACCTACCAATGCCTACCAATATAGCCTATGAATAAGCATTTTAAAAAACGGGATTTTTTTATTTTCATGGACTTTCAGTCTTTTGTCAGATAAACTCAGACCTTAAATCAGGTTCTTACAGCAGAACTTCTAAAAAAAGCTCCTGGGAAGTTTCAATAGTGTACTCCTGTTTGCTCAGGCAGCTAGTAGATTTATTAGATTTGCATGTGCAAATATTTGAGTTCTGTGAACATTCACGGAAAAGTGGTCAGACAGACTGACATTAAAATACATTAGAGAACAGGATATCTTAGCCAGGCTTTCAGTGTGCCATTAAGCGTATTTCTGTGCCAATTATGATTAACAGAACAAAATAAAAAGAAAATTAGCTTTTAGCAGAAAACTGTTACCCTCAAGTGAGAAATAAAACAGTGAAGGGAATGACACAAGACCTCTACTTTCCTTATAATTACTACAGAGTTAAAACATTGTGGAGTAAGTGCTTCCAGGAATAGACCAACAGAATTGGATTTTCCACTGAGAAGTAGAAAGAAAAAAGCTGTGGTCATGACATTCTGTAGTTTGCAACTGGAGCACTCACTTATGGGCTGCTCTTAGAGTTTACATACCTACCTTGCTGGCTATTGAACACAACGGCTGAAGAATTATAGAATGTATCTAGCTACACTGGGAGGCCACATTTACATTGATTTTTCCTTTTTGAAACTTTAGTTCTTGTCTAACAGAAGAACTATACCAAGATGTTTATTACTGTGGTTGGTTTTGATTGCTTTTGTTTTAAAATAACTTTACGTGAAGGGCAGGCTTTGTAACATTACATTTTCAAAAATAATTAAGTTCCTAACTTTACATTATACAAGACTCTTAAAAACATAAGCTATGTACAAATAATATTTTATTGACTAACAACATATGAGTCCTCCGTGTTTTATAATGGACAGATGACCGGTAAATATGAAAATCTGTTTGCAGCGGTTTATCTCTGGCTTACACAGACAAATTGCTTTATGACTCTCATGCTGTCCAGTTTTTAGGCACATGTCTCCAAACACAGTAAGTTGAAAGCTGTTGCTGCCCATGACAATATAAATGTCCTATAATTTTTTAAAGCTTTTTCACCTGTCAGTCTAGATAGTGTCTGCCCAGTGATTGAGGACCATTAGACCCTGCAATAGCTCCACAAACAAACAGTGCAGGTGTCCATCTGTGGATGGATCTGCCATTACAGGCACAGCACTCATAATTCAGTAAGTGCACTTGAATGAATTTTAAGGTCCCTGTGGAGCAGAATGAGAAAAGTATTGCTGGGAGAGGTTATGTCCCATATTATACTAACTGATACTGCTGAAAAAAAAACCAGGCTATCAGACATGCAATCCATTTTTTATATCTAAAAGAGAAACAGGTTGTTCTCCAGCCTGGGAAGAATTGCTATGGCTCTAAATGAAATGTTTCAAGCAGTATAAAACCTGAAGGGGAAAGAAAAAAGGGGCTGGGGGTGAGAAAGGAGCTTGCTTACATAAAAGAGCAAACTATGATTTACAGGGGGAAAAGTTGTGATAGGTATTAGTACTTGAAGACAGGGAAGAGAGATGACTGTAGTAGCAGCGCCCTGACAAGGGTGAGTAATTAGCTGGTGATGGATTTTGGAATAAATTCTAATGCATTGTAAAACCAGAGGGTTTACATGGTTAGTAATTTTCAGCCTAATATAATTAGAATATTTCCTTTTCTAGGCTATATTGACTCATTGAATTCAAAACACTGCTGAAGTCCAGTGGCCCTGGACAAAAGTGTTTTCCTGTACTATTTTCTTTCCAGCTTCTGGGCAATAAATTAGTGTTTAACTTTCCCTCATGAAGCAGATTTTCCTCCACAGTCACATCCAGTGAGCTGTTTTCCTTGACTAGCAGGTGACCAGAGCTTTTCCCACACCTAACTCTTTCTTCCCCCTACAGTTTCAGTTCAGATCGAAATTTTTCAATGAACAACCCTGCTGTTTTCCTCTCAGGACCATCACTGAAATCTCATACACTTCACATTCAGCAATGACTTAAGTAAGAGGACTGAGGACTTCACTTCGTTAAGTCTCTCAGAGTACGTAGATCAGCTTGCTTATCTGTAGTCTCCACAATCATGTATATTATCATCATAGTCACCACCACTGGTTCATATATTTTGGATTCACTATCACTGTCCACCATGGATTCAGCTGTCCACATAGAAAATTAATTCAATGCCAATTTCTCTTTTGTTAAAATTTAGTTTACACCATTTTCAGTCAAAACTGTGAAGGTTTCCAGTTAGCACTTGTTCTCTTCAGAGTGGGTGAAGAGAGGTGTCTTCTTTTCTATTCTCCACAGAGTTTATCCTTACCTGAACAACCATTTAATGTAAGCTTAAATGCCTTTTTTTTATTGCAGGAGATATAGATAGTAGAATTAATAAATAAAATCTCTTGAATAAGTAAAAGGTGTTGGAATGAACTCCTTAACAATGCTGCTTATGAACCCTATTTCTGCCACGCTCCCTTCTTTGCAAAGGACTTCAACACATTTAAATCCTGCCTCAATGACAGTTGAGCATGTTTAAGCATTATGTTGGTGGCTGGCCATCATACTCTCTACATCACAGAACCTAGCTTTTAGACAGATCTACGGGGCAAGAGAGGGGATGGGAATGAGTATTAAACTACAGGATACTGTCACCCATATCTTTTTTTTATCCCAGATACAAAGAAGAAAAATTCAAGTAATATACTTTTGAAGGTGAATACTAAACTTCAAAAGTTTATAGGAAAAATTAAAAATTAATTTAAATATTATGACTATGAGATAGCAGTGATGGAAAATATAATTATTTACCATTTTAAATGGTATATCCCCAGATGTCCTCTCTCAGCTGTTAAGTATCCATTTCGCAGCCTTCCTTAAGTATAAGTGTAGTTATCCTTGTACAAAAGCAATCTCTTTAGGTAGTCTGGGCTATCAAAACATGACAGAAAATGAATGTGCCCTTTTCTGTGCTCTCTTTCCTTTAAATCTGCCTCGTCAAAATAGCAGATACTTCCAGCTGTATACTCATGGACTTGCTTCACTAGTTAATGCCAATGTTTTGAATCATTGTAAATGAAACCCAAAGGCCAGTCCAATCTATGGAGCTTCAGGGGGAGTAATTTATTTTATAATGTATGACATATCTGAATATATTGTGTAATTACAGAAAGTTTTCTGATGCAATTTAGTTCAGCTGGCTCTGTATTTAATGAGGAAATTTTAATGATGCAATACATTAAATATATGTATCTAATTTGCAAAACTTCCAAAAAAGAAGAAGAAATATCTTGTATGAAAATAATAAAGCCCACTACAATCATATTCTACTCAGGAATATGAAAGCAATACTGGATTAAAAATGGATTATGACATAGATATACATAGATATATTCCAGTGAATAGATTAAGGAAAAGAAAAGCAGTGCAAATTTTGATAATGTATGTATGCTGTCATCACTATTTTACCTGTAACTCAAATGTCTTTCCTACAGACAACCTGGTCCAAACTGTTCCTTGCACAGTCCAAATCCTGCAGGCAAATGCAATTCTTAACTTATTTATTTTCAGTTATGTTCACAGATGGATGAAGCTGATCCCCTGACTTTGAGCAGTTTGATGTTCATTTGGAATGTGAGAAAAAATTAGTGGTGCCATGATAATGCCAAGACAAGATTTTAGGATGCTGACAGACAGCTTTTCTGACTCACTGGGAAGTTTGCAGAGCCAGCACAGAGACTATACAACACCACACTTAGTCTTAACTGTGCTTTCACCTCAAATTGTCAGGCAATGCAAGATTAAGCAGAACAAGTGGCATCCAAAAACAAGAACACATAGGTAATTATGCAAAGTCAAATCTCACTCAGCAGTGGTAATACTGCTGTCCTTCAGAGATTGCTGCTTCACCATTGTATACAAAAAAGTTTCAAAATAAATAGCCATTCTCCAGGAACTTGCAGGCTGAACACAACACAAGAGGCATTGTACAAACCCACAACAGAGGCAATGACTAAGGCACCAACTCTAAAATATCTCTCCCCAAATGTCTGTTCTAATGGCTCTCACAAATACTCCCAAAACCAGATTTTCCAAAATACAGAACAGAGTTGAGCCAGTGATTACTGACTTCTGCAACCTAATCACAGTGTGCAGCTGCACAGAATAATAGTGAAATTAATTTGAAGTTTACCCATGCAATACCAATGTTTCCTGGAAAATGTATGCACATTGCTTTGGATCAAATAAGTGAACTCCTGGTCAGTCTCCATATAGGCAAGTTTTACAGCAGCAGTAACAACTGTTTGTACAAAGAAAGCCTTAACCTCTGACAAAATAAGATGTCTTCTTCCAAAGGAAAGGGCTGCACTGATATATTCTGTTGAACAAGGTAGAGAAGATGTGGCAGCAGTGACTAAAGCAATAAAGATCAATAAAAGTGACGGTACAATCCAGAAATGAATGTGATGTTCTCGTAGAACAGAATGGTTTGCAATAGGCACTATAAAATGTAATTGAAAATACTGGATACGCGTACATTAGGGGCTTAATTTGGAAAACAGTATAGTTACTTTAAATGGCAATTCCTGTTTCAAAGGTGGTTAGAGTAATAATTGCTCAGTTCTGATTATATGAAAATTCATTGTGTATTTCAGAAGTTGTAAGAAGTAATAAGTGTTGGTTTAAGAGAAACAGCAAGTAATAGACAGTGCTGTGGAAATCTTCACTAAAGGTTAGCTTGTGAACTGTTTTGAAAGCATGCCAGTATACATCTATTAAACACAAGCTGGTTTTTCTATTGTTATTTAAGATACCTACTCCTACAATTTTTATTCCTACTACTCCACAACTACCACTGATGATAATAGTACAATCTGGAGAAGCACAGTTTCACTTAAGCATTAATAATTTTCTGCTTTCTATCATCATGCTTCTATCATTCTGGCAATTCATCCAAAGGAATATCATAGCTAATTGACGCCATCACAATGTGAAGACCTATTATCTTCAAAGCTTAATTGTATGTATTATTACACCAAAGGGCTTAAATCCTTTATTTGAAGGGTTGACTTTTTGAGAATCTAAAGGCAGAGTGAGAGCTGACAAATAAAAATAATTGCTCAAAAGTCATTAGGTGTCATTATGAATGGAAATCTATTCCATTTACTGCAATGGACTAATATACAGTCTTATTTTAAGTAAGATAATTTTCATACAAACAGTGAATAATGCTGTAAATGTCTCTAAAGCATGCTCTTTGGGCTATTCCTACTGTCAGTAGAAGTTAACTAGTGGGAACTCAAAATGAGGAAGGAGGTAAAGAAAGCATTAATTAAAATTATGTTATTTGAAAGAAGGCAAGCGGCTGCTTACTGCATGTATAAGGAAAGCACAGGAGGACATAAAAAACAAGCCCTAAAGGACCAACCTTTCCACCCAGCTGAATTTCTAATGGGGGTAAGAAGCAGGCAAGAAGAGCAGAGTGTAAGGGCAGAGCCACGCAAGGCTATTTCAGCAGCAGCACCCCAGCAGCACCTCCAGGGAACTTTGTGCAGACAGAAAGTGCTGCAGAAAACTCCTCAGAGGAAGGAGGAATCTGCAAAATGAAACTGTTTTGAGTGTATTTGCTTTGTGTCAGAAAAAGACCGGAGCTTGGATTTTTTCAGTCTACTGTCTGTAAAACACAGCCTTATTCTCAAACTGTGAACAGGTTTGCACACATTTTGTCAAATGCTTTTTCTCTTTCACACTTTTGAGGAACAAACTCCTGGCCAGTTTTGGTGAGGTTGGTGAATATGACACTTACTGAAGCACTCAGAGTCCTTGACAGATTTAACAGGTGTCAGAAGACCAAGGGCTTGTTCACAGATTCTCACAGGTCCTGCTGTTTACCCCTTGCATAATGATACCCGCATGAAGATCCCAGTCCTAGGCAAGAAGATATACCTGCTGAGATCACTAATGCAGCATCTCAATGGTAATTCAATTTAAAAGTAAGCTTTTTCAGGATGTCTGCAGTATACAATTTCATTATGTTACAATTAGCTTACTATGAGCCTCTCTAACAGTACTGATATTCTGGCTATGTCAGCCTTATGTTTCAGTATCTATTTCAATTAACGTGTAGGCCCAGGCCAAAATAATCAGGAACTTTCTAGATAAATTGCATGTTTCCAACAGAAGAATAGTCCATATATCTACTTGATAGCATAGTTCAGAGGAAATGCAGGGGAGCGGAGTTTATCTGCTTTAAATTGGGACAATACGACAATTACCCAATTTTCACGTACACAAGTCTTTGATTTACTATTGCACTGCTGCTCTTAGGCACATTGCAAACAGGCTGTTATGCTAGTGGCTCCACACTCTCTTCATTCATTTTGGACAGCATTCTGCTCTGAAGACACATGCTTCATATAGATGTGGGGAAGACAAAAGTTGTGGGAGAGAAGAAACCCCTTTACTGCTAGTAACACAGCCAGGTAAAAGCTGGGTTAGCTGCTTGACCCAGGGAAGGAGGACAGAATCCAGCTAACATTATGCACAAGCGTCTTGGAACATGTGGACAGCATGGGTCAGCCAGACAACACACTTGTTGGTGGCCCACCCAGAGCTGGCTGGCAGGGTTTGCTGAGGTAAGCAAAGCAGATGAAATCCTGTTCTTTGGAGACATCACCTTCTGTTGGGACCAGTTACCCAGGAGGTCAAAAGTGCTTCTCTGAAAGCTCTTGGTAAGGTTCTCTTCTTTTCTAAGCACGGCCTCAGTAAGAGAAGAGCATGTGTCATGGAGAGTTTACCCTATTCACTCACCATGACAATACACGGAGCATGACAAAAACCAGGTTAGGAGAAAACACCTCAAGCAATGTTGCTATCTAAGTCCTCCAACTAAATATTTCACAAGATGGCACATATCCTCTCTTGTTTACTCCTGCACAATGACACAACTTCCGCAGCTTCCCCACCCACCTACTCTTCTAACCACAGCAACTTATACAAAGCAAATTCTTTTTAAAAAAAGGCATAAAATGTTTGTTTGTATTCTTTGAGGAGGAAAACAGAACAGCATATATGAAAACAGAAGGAAACAATGCAGCTCATTTCAAAATAACTTGAGTACTCTGAAATGGGCTCTGAGCATTTTTCCTGAACTGGTCTGTAAAGGGCAGCAGCCGGTGTTCCCCTTAGTTTCATCCAGGATCAGGAAGAAAGTTAGGATCAGCGTTTAATATCCAAACTGTAGCTCAAAATGCTTAAATCCCCACACACATACCTGTTCCACTTCAGGTGTATAAATCTCCTCCCACAGGGCTCTGCTATCTCTGTTCACCAACTAGTGCTCCAGTGGTGTTTAATGCATCAGTGACTTTTCTCGGTCACACTGCTTACAGTGTTCTTCTCTGAAAATAGTTAAGAAAGAGTGATTAGTCTCTGAGTTTGATCATGTGGGCCTGGGATAGCTATATACATTGTCAGGGCTAGGGGGATTTTTCTTACTGGCCCAGTAGTACAAGGCCATGAGTTAGATAAAACAAGTTCAGCTGGAAAAGCTTATGAAAAAAATAGTAGTCTCTAGGCTCACACAAATAATTTGAAGAAATATGCAGCTTAGAAAGATGGAGACTTTGCTGAAGATACAGACATTGTAATTTGAGGTTAATATATTTCCCAATGTTTCCAGGCTGTTAACATAATGAAATATTTATAAAATATATTTGAAATGTTTTAAAATGGATGTTGGGAAACCTTGATGATTTAATATATTTGATAATGATAGAGCAGTAATTACAAATTATTTTGTTTCCACTGAAAATTATGAATGATCAAGACCTGGAATGAAAAGCAATGGTACAGAACTGAAAAGGGAAAAGTAGCTACATCTTACCTTTGTTATTTTTCTTTCACATGCTTTAAGACTAGAGCCTGGTGCTTTGTGGACATTAGAATGTAATTATTTAAATTTTGTATTTCTCAAAATATATTTTCTGAATGTTTCAGAAGCAAATTATAAAAGAAATTTGGAAACTTATTTAAAGCAATAAAGTGAAGCTGTAATGTATTGAGTCCAAAACTACTGCTTTGTGAAAAACAAGGTCTGAAAAGCTGATCCTAGTTAAGGCTTCATTAAAGTATCCACTGTCTAAGACAGAGAAAATAACCACTTCATTGAAAAAGCAGTAGAAAGTGGAGAAGAAAATTAGCTTTGTTATTGCATGCACACAATTATGTACCCATGTATGCAAAAAAAAAAAATAAAGGTAAAGCAAAATCCGAGTTTGGAGCACTCACTGAGGTTTTGCAAAAATTCAGAGAAACAGATTAAATGTGTGTTACCAGTGGATGTTCAGGTGCTTTTGTAAAATTAACATTATAGATAAACACAAATCAGTGCTTAAGTGCCAGATGGTTAATGAAGACCAGCCAGGAAACTTCCATAATTCACAATAATGAGTATGGTAATGAGCCAGCATTATAAACTGAACAGCCGAGTGATACATAGTGCCTACTTGAAGTAACAAAGCATTTGGAGTGTTTGATATTACCAGAAAATGTTGAATTTCAACCAAAAAAAAAAAAAAGAAAAAAAGCCCCTCCAAAGTAAAAACAAACAAACAATCAAAAAAACCCACAGAAAAACAGGGAAGAAAATTGCTAGATACTCAAAGTTTGTTAGAAATTTTATAAATAAATACCTGCATTAATAGCAAGCAACTAGAATTGAAAAGAAGTGATGGAAATTTAAACATTTGAAGTATTTCCAGCATTTTCTGTTTCATTGGCATTGTTAATGGCAACACAGATTACTACTGCTTTTGGGGGGGCTTCATTCTTGTAAAAGTTAGGTTGGATACAACCATGAGAGAGACACATCTAGGACTTGTCTGTGATAATGGAGCAGTTACATGACTGCAGGTCAGTCCTACAATTGGAATAAACCATTCCCACTGTGGCCTTTGCATGGGTACACTTTTTAAAAGAAAACAAGGTTGAACTGTTTTCTCAGTTATTGACCGGACTAACTTGGATCGTATCTCAAATCCTTAGGAGATGGCTGGATGGGAGGCGATGGCAAGATGCAGTTATGGGATAAGAAAAGTCCTGTGGTTCTAGGGGAAAGCTGATGAGTTGTAAAGGTGGCTCCATGTCTTCCATTCCCAGGTGGTCTCTGGTGGGAAGTCTGTACTCTCCAGCTGTCAGAATGCAGGTCCCCATCCATAGACATGGATTTTGTTCTCAGACCGTGCCTGAACAGCTGCTTTAATCTTTACAACAAATGCCTTCACCCTGACCTTTCTTTTTTCCCTTCAGACAGCTTTGTAGCCTTCTGAAACAGACATGTGATCTGACACACATCTTTAGGTTTTCCTTCTGAGTAACCTTCAGAGAAGCAAAATGGCAAAAAACCCAAAACCCTCTCTTTCTTTCCCCATTGTCTTCCAGTTTTTAACATCTGTTTTGCCAGTGCTCACCTCCTCACTCCTGGCTAGCTATTCATGGGAGGTTACCTCTTTAAGAAGAGATTAATCACAAGGTGCTGGCATTTTCATCATTCTACATCAATATGTTAATAAACATAGTCTCAGCATACCTATACTGCTTCTAGTTCTAATGTAACTTATTTTAAAGCATTTATTCATGGAACAGCTAAAATTAGTTATAATGTCATTAAAAATTCTGGGCAAATTCTTCTATTTGACCCACAGAAATGGGACTCAAGTGTAAAATTTTCAGTGGATTCATTAACCCTTTTATCGGTGATTGAAATTCTTACTTTCTCACTAGAATTCTTGCCCTACATATTGTTGATCTCTTACAGCAATTACAGTTGGTGTAATTAATCATAATTTTCATACCAATAGCTTGTAAACCTTCAGGGTCTATTTGGTTACCTCCTCACCCTTGTACAGACTCCACTCATCTGGAATCTGCTGCTTTTTCTGGTGTCTGGGCTGGTGAGAAATATGCTTGACACTATTTTGCTAGGAGTCAGTTTGAAAATGAAAATAGACTAGTGGCACTCTGCTTCTTCCAACAGCGCTGCAGTCTGCCTCCTTTTTCTATCCTACGTCCTCCTTCCTACCCTTCTGTCTTCTCAAACAGGTGCCATGACAGTGCATAGTTAGTAGAAAGAAACTTATAAGGTGTCTATATAACAATTTTGCACTTCTGGAAAGTGGGTGCTTCCAGAATGAGAATTCAATATTTCCCTTAGATTCCTTTTGCAGGAGGGTATCCAGCAGGGTGCAAAGGCATTGTTTTCTTAGCCTCATGCCTTGAATTAGATCCCTAGACAAAACCCTTCTTGTGCTAAATACATGTCAAAGCAAAACCAGTGGAATGGTCGGCTTTGTGCAACACATTTGCTTTAGACACACTGCACTTAGATTTCCTTCTTCCCTTTCATCATTATTATTATTATGTACTTAAGGAGCCCATTTTTCTGTCTGCCTCATTAATCCTTTTGTTATATTTCATATCCTATTTCAGTCATTTCTGTACATTATTGTATGCTGTTTGTATTTGCTTGTTCTGCACAGTATGTCTTCCATTACCCAGTTTGTTCTTCTTTTGTTTCAAGCCATGTGGTTTCCCTGGATTCCTTTCTGGATGTTGGTTGCTTTGCTCTCAGCATTTCTACATGTGTCATTTTACTTTGGCTTTTGACTCTCTTGTTCAGGTTTGGTGTATATTTTATGAGTACTATATCACAGTATGTTCATAATTCTAATGAAATTATGATATTATTTTATTTAATTTTAATCTAAGTGTACGAAGGAAATTTTTAATATTAGCAATAAGAATTCAAGCATGATTTGATGGGAAGATGATATTATTGTGCTAGTGTTAGCAGATTTTGAAAATGCTTTTTCAATATCTTACATATACAAAAAAATTAATTAAGATAAATCAAATTTGATGACTATTGGATTTCAGTGAAAGTGAAAGAAAAATACTAATCTTCTGTAGGAGGAATAATGACTGATTACTAGGAAGATAGAAACCTCTGGGAGAAACCTGAGAGATGCTTAAAAATCCTGACAGTAGAAATCTGCAAGATTTCGACAGCTGCCTAAAAAAGGGGTCAAATAAGAGGGATAACACATTACTGACTTAAATAGTCTGAAAATAACATCAGATAAAAATCTTTATCATAAATACTGTTGGGTTGGCTTTGCTTTCTGCATTTACTGAACATCATTCTAACTTTCTCTCTCTTTTGCTTTTTCTCATCCCACTTTTTCTCCCCCTCCCCCTCTCCTTTTCCTCCTGAACAGCTCTCTTTTTCTCATTTCACTTCTTTGCATTGATTGTTATCAGAATTTAAATAACCCACATCTTTTATCCCATTCGGGTTCTACTACATGGAGAAACCAAAAATTAACAGAGTCTGCAACCACGGGCGTCTAAGACAACCTCAGTTTTAAGTTGCCAGCATACACCAGTGTTGTTTTTTGTTATGCATATATTTGTCCACTTAGATGGAATGATAATCTCTTGCCTTCTGATTCAAATATAGGAAAATATATAACTAATGGTGCTGAAACTCCTGTTACTATGTTTATGTAATGAGCTTGGGTGTCCTGGTAGTACCTAGCACTGTACAGATGTAGAACAAAGGAATGGTCTATGTTTTGAAGAATTTGAAATGTATTAATTTCATTCAGGTAGATGTATTCCACTATGAAGTTATGTGAAGTTTATATGCTCAAGCTAATTTATAAATAAATAATGTCCATGCGGATCCTCTCCAGAAATACAATTTTAAAAGGGAAATTCAATGGAATTTATTATCTCTAAATGGGATTTTAGTCTGTCAATGGGATGTAGGCTGTCTTGAAATTCAAGCTTTGTGATTATAAAATTGTATTTTATTAAATGTCTCACAGTTATGAATCTAAAATTAGTTGTCAGTTTTGCTTTTCAGTGTTATTTTTATAGCCAACTTCCTTCATTTGAGAAAAGGCCAGGATTAGCTATTTCTTCTTTAATGCTTTCCTGAATATTTTGACTCACTTTGATTGAATCAATACACATGATATTTCTTTACCTTCCAGGAATTTTATCTCAGACTTGTGTCTGTGAGAATAGACCAGTACAACTACCTCATATAGATACTGTTATTTTTTGCAGAGCATTAACTACTGTATATATAATTTAAAACATTTTAAATTAATTGTGAAGGGCAAGGAAAAATCAAACATGGATTCAGAATACAGATGCTCTTTTATGTGTAATATGTGAAGGAAGAAAGCAGGAAAAAGAGATTGTTTTCTGCCTTATCATGATTAGATAAAAAGGAGGAATAATTACCAGCTCAGTGGGTATGCTGGTACAAAGGAAGAAATACTCATCAACCAGTTGTTTTTTCAGCTTCAGCAGATTGTGCACATAAACACACACACCCCCCTTGGTGAGTTTTGCTGTCCTGTAAAATCTAATGAATTACCTTCCTGGCACATTTTGATGCATATTTTCTATATGACCAGTTGATGTTATTTCAGTTTTTGTACTGTCTAAGACAGTACAACGGCTGCAATTCACATTAAGGATAACCAGGTACATATGGAAATGATGAAGTCATTTTCCAAAGTCTTTCCAGGTTAATCTTGTTACCAGCATGAAA
The DNA here is from genome assembly GCF_000738735.6 of Corvus cornix cornix. Taxonomy (NCBI): domain Eukaryota; kingdom Metazoa; phylum Chordata; class Aves; order Passeriformes; family Corvidae; genus Corvus; species Corvus cornix. Next base: position 68,508,738 of record NC_046357.1, read on the forward strand.
TGCAATGACGACTCTATGAATAATACTTAAAATTCTAGAGTCTAAAATTTAGACCAATATGGATAAACCCTAGTGAAACAAAGCTTCTTTTTCCCCACTTGGTATTCTGGAGTTTGTTGAAATACGAACTTTGTTCTTTTATCAAATGGTCATTCAAGTAAACTTCAGAATAGACCTGGGAGTTCTGTAAACCTGTACAGAGTAAATACATTAATATTAAACAGTATGCTATTTTATTCGAAATTGCTTGATGTACTTAACATGCTTTGTCAAAATGCCCTGATGTGTATCATATACATTGCTCACCGGAAGAGGAAGAGGGAACTTCAGAAAAAAAGGTTACAGAAATCCCGACATAGTACCTAAAACAGGAATGATGAGACCAACACAAAAGATCAAATACAGAATCAGGTTTGTCAAGTCAGATGGTTCATTGGCTAAAGTTCAGTTCTGTTGGAAATGGTTGTTGGGAGTCAGGTAAATGTTGCACAGACTTCTAAGTCTGAATCCACCAAAATACAAAGTTCCCTGTCTCCTATAACAGCATAGTTTCTGAGATATTAAGTGCCTATAATTCTTGTTTAGGTAGTGTGTATCACTGGTTTTAAGATAAGGACTGGGTGCTTAGAGAAATTAACAATGGAGATATATAAGCAAGTACCAGACCTGAGGAATAAAAATATTTTTAGAAGTACCCCTCTTCTAATAATTTATTCTTAGCAACAGGTCTAGGGCTATAGATTCAAGGCATACTGTCAGAAGAGAAGAAACACTGAAACTCATGGTTCATATCACCTTGGTACGAAAAGCATGCTTCGAAGATGTTTGCCTCACATTTTAAGTTCCCTATCACTTAAACCAATGCTTTATTCTCTTTAGAGTACAAGGTGTAATACAAATCACATTACCGTATTTTTCTTCTTTTTTTTTAGCTCCATAAAATCTTTTTCTTCCTATAATGATTTGAGGAACAAAATTATTTGCTTGCTATATGGTGTTACACACAGTTAATAGACTATCCATACTTCTTTCAGTGAAATATCCAAGTGAGGTACCTAATTCCTTTCTCATTGGTACTAAATTTAAACCCATCATGGGAGTACTATACAACATTTTACTGCTACTCTAATTTGTTCTTCTCATTGATGCATGCCCCCTAATTGGATTGAAATAGATCTTAAAAGTTAGAAACACTTAGAATTTGTTATAAGGAAACACCCATCAGCTGATGTGTTTCAAGACACTAATTTGTATAAAAATAAAGAGCATGTAAGATAGGAAACATAGGTTCAGTGCATAAGACAATAATCCACAAGCAGTTGAGGAAAGTAGAAAATTTTCCCAAACCAGAAAGTATTATCAGTCATCTATTGACTCACCTAATCTATGCAAATTTGCAATGTGCTCAGCAGACAGTAAATGTGGTCACAGTAAAGACGGATGTTCTCTACAGGCAAAAAGCAGTGCTTATCCAGATGGTGCAAAGCCATCCTAATTTCTGGTTCCTTTAGACCAAGAACAAAGCAAACTGCCTGCAACCATAGCTACTAGTTCAAATGTCAAATTTCTCTCCTAAATGTACTACAGAGGCAGCAGCAGCTGACAGGCAGTCCAAGTGCAGAGGATAAGTGGGTAATGGAAATTCCAGGAAAGATCCCTTGCAACAACTGAAGAAAGCCAAAGGTGAAAAGAAATGCTTTTTCACTTGTGTGTGAATGTCTGTGAATTCACACTTGTGTGTGAATGTTTGTGAGTATTGCTCCGTCCTGCACTGAGCAGTGCATATTCAGTACTCTTTCTGTCATCTTCCTCGTCCCCTGTCAGAAGACACAATTCTTTTTTCTGCATTTACTATTGGAAAGGTAGACTACAACTACAACAGCAACATCAAGTGAAAATCTGACCTACTCAGCAAAAATGTAGCCAGGGATTCTCACTTGCTGCCTCATGTCTAAATTCTGTTGTCTGCCCAGGTAGATTAGAAAGCTGAAAGGATCCTTCACATATGGTGAACCTGCAGGAACACAGAGCTCCACAAGTCAGCACCAGTGCCTAGCAGGCTTACTGGGCCAGGTGACAAAACACAGAATTTTGAATAGGTTTAGCTTTTGTCCTCTTTTATACTGTTTTTGGATGGGATAATACTAAGGGACAGATCTGACCCTCCTAATGCTTTGGAAGATAATTCCTTTTTCTGCAACTCACATTTGAGTCAGCAAGTGAAGATTTATCTACTTTTTTTTTGTTTGTTAGTTTGGGGTTTTTTGTTGTTGTTGTTGTTGTTTGGATTTTTTTTGTTTGGGTTTTTTTTTAACATAAGAGAAGCCAGACAAGAGAGCAGAGGAAAATTCCAGGGACAGGGCAGTTCAGCTACAGTACATCATGTTCTTAAATTAAGTTCCTTTTTAACATGATTTTTAACCATTGTCATGCTGACAGCTGGGGCGCTGAATAAGCTTGTTTGGGATACAGGCTAGCAATTGCATGGGTACGTTTTCATGTGTAATTTGTATCGGGGTTTTTTCCAAGATACATCACAATTTACATCACTTTTTCTAAAGTGCTTGCAGTATACCAGGTGGAATAATTGTTTTTCTTGTCTGAAGGATTATTTTAAACCAAGATCCAGTGCAGTACTGTATTTATATTCACAGAGAAAAGGACAAAGCAAGACACAGAAGAACTACATGAAATACTGTTTTGTCAGAGTTCTTACATGACGTTTGACCTCTGTGAACAGTTGTTGCTTATCTTTCCTTTGGAGTAAAAAACTCTTTTATCCATATCCCATGTTGCATTCTAACAAAGACAAATGTTATAAATGCAAAGTCAAATGCATATAAATGCATTAAAATTTGAAATGGTTCTCTTTCACTGAAACTGCACTGCTCTGACAGTAGTATCACCTGCTTCAAAAGAAACCAGAAGTATTCTGCAGTAAGTGGCTTAAGGAGAAAAAAAATTATTCACTAGAAATCTCCTTTAACTAAGAGAACAGTTTAGTGTTCCATAGTCTAATTTAAACAGTATTCCCGAAGGGAAAGTTAACAATACGAAGTTTGGGTTTAGTCACCTGGTTTTGGATACCCAAGATGGCTCACACAAAGCTTGCCATGGCACCTCTGTAACACCTCACCTCAGCTTTGCTTCAACATTCACATCACCTTTTCAAAATAGCAAGGTTATAAATTCAGTTTTTTACTGACACTCGATTTTTTTTTCATTCTCAACACACTCAATTTGGTTACATACCATAAATACTTGAAAACCTACTTCACAGCCTATCTATCAGCTGATGGGTCTGAATAGACAACATGAAAGAAATCTGAGAGACAGTTAACTCTACAAGTTTCATTCCTAAAGATGGTAGGAGTTTATAGGTTATATGACAGACTGGGATGATAGACACACATAAATAAAATTAACAAAGAAACCTTCCACCTTGGGGCACTAGCTGATCTTCCTGCAACTCTTTGTGAAAGCAGCCAAAATTCTAAAATAATAGTAGTAATAATAATAATAATAATTTCCCCATATCTTCTGAAAGCCTAAGTAGTACATGCCCAGTTATTCACACCTCTTTCTGTCACATAGCTAAATGAGAGTCCACCATGTGTTTTATAGATTCTTTAGGCCAGGTTCTTGTATTTTGAGATGTACATAATCCTCATGAAAACTAAAGGGAAATAATCCTTCTGAAACTATTTAGTAAGGCCATCCTGAGAAAGGAAACTGAATTATTTAAAACTGCCCTAAAAGTTTTTGAAAGATAATAACCGTGTAAAGTATGATATCACCTAGTTTCTTTGCCTAATTAAACCAATCTTTCCTAAATACTTTTTTAATTTGAAATATGATCTGTGAATCTTCCATATAATTAAGCTGTACAATAGACTGGAAACAAGGAAAAGCCTGCAGTTGTTGTAGGTTTAAAAAATTGCCACCCTCTTTCTGATAAACATACCTGTTTCACACATGCTCCTTAAATTTTTGCAGTAGTTCCCTGCCATGAAAACAGTGAACACAGTGCTGAGTCACAAGGATGTCACTATTCATGAGTGCCAGAATCAAGATATTCCTTTCTAGTAGCAAATTGAAGACAGTTCTATTTTCATCACTTCTCACTCCTTAGTGTTCACCTGTATTGCAAGGACAACTTATTTAAGAGACCACATATGAAGTTCTGTGATTTCACAAGTCCTATCCCCTTAAAAAGACTCACAGTATTACAAGATATTACATTCACTGTGCAGAAATCATGCCAGCAGCAACAGCTTTAAAAAAATCTATCATTTCTCATCATTTTTTTGAGGCTCAAAATATGGACAGCCTATTAGCTTGAGTGTCATGCCACTATTCCCTGAGTACAGCGGTATTATTCAGAAGGAATTAACTGGAACTATACCAGTAGGAGAGTATTTGCATGATGAAAGGAGTACAGATGTAAGAAAAGACTTTTTAATGCTTTGGGAACCAAGAATTTATGAGACCAAATCGGTATCAAAAATTGTGTAAGAACTGCTGGTGGTGTGGAGTTTTATTCAAAGGCATCACGCTATCTAAGATCATGATACCATGTAGCAGAAAATAACACCAAAATACAGAAAAAGCATAACTTACAGTGCCATTTCCTTTTTTTTTTTTTTTTAAACAATATTATTGTATAATGGTTTTCTATTTTCCAGGAAAGCCATTCTGTTTTGTTTTGTTCCTCATAAAAATGGTCACAAAATAACTGAAATTGAATAATTCCTGCAGAAAAACTTGCTATGTTACCCTGACTGGACGCAGTCCTATTGGGAATATTTGGTCAAGAGAACAACTGGAAATAAAACACCCATGGTGAAATTACGAACAAATTGTTAAGCTCTTAGGACAGCTCTCTGCATCCTTCTTAACTCTTCATAACTCCAATCCTTTTGTGCCTTTCTATAATTTGCAGGCTGTAAAGGATGTCCTTTGGAATGGTGTTAGTGCTGGGGACCACAGCTGTTACCTGACTGCTACTCCCAGTAACAAGAGCAGTCAAATTCTGGAAGATGTGGATGGTATTGGAAGGGTTTTGATAACTATGAAATAAAGAGAGTACAGTTCAGAGCCATCTGGAAGCCACTCTCGTTAACTGCTCCTGAACAAGAAAGTGCTGCTTCCTTCTGATTAAATCCCTTTGCCTCTCTCTTTGTTTATCAGCTGTAAGGAGAAAACGTTCCACACTGAATACAGTCATGGAAGTCAGTGTAAGGTACATATTGCAGAACTTATACTGAAATATAACATAGTGAATAAATTATTCAGTCACCTACAATTGATGGAGAAAGAAATTAGTAGACATGGGAAAAAGAGATATGGCATACAATGCAGCTTGCAAGAAGAGGGGAAGTTAGCAAGATACAGATGGCAGGAAACATGAGGAAGAAATGTGAATGGCTTGGACAGTCTGCAAAGGAAGAAAGGAAGGAAGAAGGCTAAAAAAGAAAACAGGAAGTGATGGTGCACAGACAATTTAGGGCTCTTTCTCAGAGGTAAACTCTAGAAACCCTGTAGAGCTTTCAAAAAGAAAGGGGTGGTTTTGAACTGGATTTTTCACCTGAGGAGTTACTTCAAGGTGATCTGTTTCTATTCTAGTCCAGGGAGTGAGAGGGGTTGCACAGCTCTGCAGGTAAGATTACAGAGGAGTTACAAGATGACAGAAGGCAGTTAAAGGGAAAGACAAACAGGCCACAAGATTTCAACCCAGCTGAACAGTGCACTCAAACACAGAGATGTGCTGACAGCGGGAACAGAAGCACAGTCTGGGATCCAGGACCTCACTGCTCTGAGAGTCCTTGACTTCTGTGCCACATGATATCCTTCTCTCTGAATGGGAGAGACACAGATCTGACAGACACGACAGTCCCATTCAAAGGGTCAATGGCTCAATGGTCCCATGTGGAGACCAGAGAAAAGAAGATTCCTCCAGCATTATTGTTGGAACTGGCCCTGTTAAACATCTTTGTCAGCGACATGGACAGTGGGACAGAGCAGCCTCACCAAATTTGCTGACAACACCAAGCTGTGTGCGGTGGTGGACACGCTGGAGGGAGGGGATGTCACCCAGAGGGACCTTGACAGGCCTGAGAGGGGCCTGTGTGAACCCCACGAAGCTCAACAGGGCCAAGCGCAAGGTCCTGCACCTGGGTCAGGGCAATCCCAAGTACAAACCCAGGCTGGGCAGAGAATGGATTGAGAGCAGCCCTGCCCAGAAGGACTTGGGGGTGCTGGGGTGAGAGCTGGACATGAGCCGGCCATGGGCACTCCCAGCCCAGAAAGCCAAGTGTGTCCTGGGCTGCATCCAAAGCCCCGTGGGCAGCAGGGGAGGGAGGGGATTCTGCCCCTCTGCCCTGTTCTGGTGAGACCCCACCTGCAGAGCTGCCTCCAGCTCTGGGGTCCCAGCACAGGAAGGACATGGAGCTGTTTGAGCAGGAATTAACAGAAAGGCCATGAAGATGATCACAGGGATGGAGCTCTGCTATTAAGATAGGCTGAGAGAGTTGGGGTCTGTTCAGCCTGGGGAAGAGAAGGCTCTGGGGAGACCTTTTAGCAGCTTTCCAGTACCTAAAAGGGCTACAAGGGAGCTGGAAAGGGACTTTTTACAATGGGCGTGTAGTGACAGGACAAGGGGGAATGGTTTTAAAAGGAAAGAGGATAGTTTTAGAATAGATCTTACGAAGAAATTCTGTACTGTGAGGCCCTGGAACAGGTTTCCCAGAGAAGTTTTGGATGCCTCATTCTGGGAAGTGTTCAAGGCCAGGCTGGATGGGCATTTGAGTCACTTGGTCCAGTAGAAGATGTCTTTGGCCATGGAAGATGTTCCTGCCCTTGGCAGGGGTGTTGGAAGTAGATAATGTGTAAGCTCACTTCAGACCCAAAGCATTCCCTGATTCTATCAAGTGAAATACAAGTAAGAAGTCAGCAGTGTCCTCAGAATCCTCTTTACTGTCGTAATGCAGCATCTTTAGAATTTTCTGGTGTTATTTCCAAAAATCAGCAGCAGAAATCAAACAAAATCTGCCCGCTACCCACACTGTCTGCTAATTGCAACAGGGTGAATGACCATTAATGAGATTCCCATATTCCTTAACATCCTCTGAGTTTAACAACCTCTCTCTAGCTAATAAATATATTTTGAGCATTGAAACAGAATGGCTGAGTTAAAAATTTTCTGATGTAATACCTAATTGTCATGCTTCAATAACAGACAGCAATTAAATACCATGCAGACTCTCACTCACTCCCCCCAGCCCATCCTAGTAGGGGGGAGAATTGGAAAAAAGAGGTAAAATTCATGGGTTGAGATAAAAAAAAAATTAATAATTGAAACAAATATAACAATAATTAAAAAATATTAAAAAAAATTGTTATGCCAAGCAGAGAGAGAGAAGGAGTAACAGAACCCAAGAGAAACAAGAAATACACAATACAATCATTCCCCACCTGCTGACTGATGTCCAGCCCATCCTCAAAGAGCAGCCACCTCCTCCCAGCCAATTCCCTCCAGTTTATATACTGGGAATGACACTCTATGTTATGAAATATCCCTTTGGCCAGTTTGGGTCAATTGTCCTGGCCATACTCCCAAACAGCTTCTTCAGCAGATGCTCACTCGCAGAGCATGAGACACTGAAATGTCCTTGACTAAGGATAAGTACTATTCAGCAACAACTAAAACCTAGTGTGTTAGGAACATCATTCTCATGCTGAATCCAAAATCCACATAATTGTAGCAGCTACTGTGAAGAAAATGGACTCTGTCCCAGCTGACACTAATTGTTAGTGTTAATACACAGCAGCCTTCACACTTCTGTATAGAGAGGTTTTCACCATGTGCTTGCATCCTGCTTTGTCACATGCTTTGGAACATCCAGAAGTCAAGAAGTCAGAAGGGAGTGCTAAAGTCCTACCAACACAAAAATGATTTCTAACCCTCTGCCATTTTTTAGAGGATTGAAGCTGTGCTACTGCTTTAATGACACTCACTCAGCTGAAGAATTTCATACAAACTTTTTTCTGCATCAAAAAACACCAAACAGACAAAAATACTTTTTTTAAAGTAAACTCCTCACCAGCCTTTCTACCAGAGTTTTTCTTCCATCTTGGATGCACTAGATGCTTCTTTCCAACTTCCTAATTTGCAGACTTCTCAGCATATTAACTTTTTCAGCTTGTCAGCCAATGTCTGTTGACCTTATGGAATGTTGCCTTTATGGATTGTAACCATATGCCCCGCTCCCATGGCAACAGCAGCAGTGGATTATCACAAAGGCCCTAGAGATAAGAAGTGACATCATGCACTATTGTTACTGCTTTTGCTAGCTCAGCAATACACATATCCATACAGCCAACCACTTTGTGGGCTTCCTCTCCATGTTGTGTTCCATCTCTTGCACACACAACCCCTGTAAAAGTCACGGACTTACCCAAACACTTAGTTTTGCAATAGCAGTTCCAGTTCTGATGTAAACTGCTTGTGTTAGATATTTCTGTGGTATGCTAAGAGCTGTAATCTGTATGTGTAATCCTCTTTATGTTGTGACGTCACACGAGTCAGCTATGTATCCTCTCTGGACATAAAAAAAATGCAGTTAAATCACCATAGTATCATGAAATTGCAGCATATTAAGCTGCTTGTGCCATAATGCTTTGGATACTTTCCATATTCTGAAAGTATGGATTAAATTATGTTTCCCAAATCCTACCCCTGAATAAACCGAAATGGTAAATAAGCATTATCAAACACAATCACCAAAAGAATTCATGTAAGGGCTGCACAGGTGCTGCCCCACACCTTCCACAGCCCCTCCATTTGTGCGTGTGAAGCGTCCTTGGGCGTGATGTCCTACCAAGGTGGATGGAGCCCGGGAGCACAACTTTCTCCGTTAAACACCGCATTTTTCCTGTCGCTGCGTCTGAATCAGCACTTCCAGAAACACAACAGGGACTTGTCTGAGAGCCAGAAAAACTTCACCGAGGCAAGAGGGGAGGGGTGAGGTTTATACAAGAGAGTTCGATCCTCGTTTATCTATTTGTTTATTTCTCTGGTTAGCCGCCGTCCTTTCACCGGTTTGTTTCGTTAATTATCTAATTGAGCCCGTCCATGCTGCCCGCCCGGCCCGGCTTGGCGGGAGCGCCCCGCGGCCTCACGGCAGCGGCGCGGCGCCACCTGGCGGCCGTGAGGCGGCACTACCGGGGCGGGGCGGGGCGGAGCCGGGAGCGCGCCCGGGCCTGCGCCCAGGGAATTCATGGAATACTGAGGGAGGCTGCTGCCCGCGCCCCCGGGGGAGGCTTTTCCTTTCCTCACCCGGCAGAGAGAAACACGTCCCTGCTGCAGGCGGAGCCCGAGCCCGAGAGCAGCAGGCTCTCAGGAGTACTCAGCAAGAAAAAGCGTCTTTGGCAGCAGCTACGGCGCAAGGTTGAGACGCAAAAACTGGTTGGAAAGTCACTTGTCGCTCAGGTGCTGGCGGTTGGGAGCTCAGCAAGAGCTGGCCCTCTTTTTCTCCTGTGAGCCACAACTGGATCCAGGTTCTCCAGATCGTCCTCCTGGAGCTGACGATGTCAACCATTTCACAGTGGCTACAGCCACCTCCTCTGAGAACTGATCTCAGGGGCAGCCCACACCCCTGCACCTCTGCAGCTCAAGGACTGAGACCTGGATCCTCTACTAAGCATCTTCAACTCTGACCAAAACCTCCCAGTTTTGTTTTATTTGATAGCTGGGTGCTTTGGAGCATTGTGATAGTCTGTAGGCTGTGTCAGATCCTTAGACTTACCCTTTAGTATTAGCATTCCTTCTTGTTAATGGCAGGGATAAAGTGCGTATGGAGACTCTGCTGGAAACCTTGACATAGCTTGCTAACAGGCCCATTAGACAGCAGTGCAATTCACCCCCTGATCCTCTATAGATCTCTGCTCTGAGTAAGTGGGGGGATGGACTTTCAGCATAATAATTGACTGCAATTTGGACTGAAGTGCACAGGAGGCTAGCTGACCATTAGTGTTAAGTTGTAGGAATACATTGCATACTGAATCCTTTGAAAAAAACCCTTCAATTTCTAAAATTTTATGCTGAGCGTATGTGGCCAATTACCAGCTGACATTCTTCTCTTGTACTGTGAGAATGCTCCTCTCTTGGCTCAGCGCCTTTACACCGCAAGCTCTTCAGGGCTGGGAAAAATATTTATGTTTCCTTCTGTCTGAAACAATAGAAAACATAAATCAGGTAATAACAGATAATAGGTATAACATTGTGCTATGATGTTTGCATATTCATACAGGCCAAGGAAATGCAGGGCAGAGATGCTTGAAAATTATGTCTCTTCTTAAAATATCAGTTTTTTCAGAATTAATGCCTCCACAGAAATGTCTCTATTTAGGAAAAAATCCATTTAGAAATGTATAATATAAGGTGACTGTTTCATAAGGCAAAACTGAGAAATTCCATTTTGGAATTTCAGCATTTAACATTTTTCTGTTTCAACAGCATTTACTGTTATTTTAAAATTTTATATAAGAAAGACCCTAAAAGCTATACACACTGATTTGCAAACCATTCGGAGTCTTTACACACTCACTTTTTTCAGCTGTTTAAGCTATTGCTGAAAGGAATTCCAAAGAGTCTTTGCAAGCAGAATAGATCACCAAGGTTTCTTCCATGAAATACTGCTTAAATGAATGACACTCCAGATTTAATTGCTGATGTCTGCAAGTGTTGTGAGAGACTTCATTACATGTTATTCTAACTCTTCTCATAATGTCGTTGTGTCTGAATCAGCGGGCTGCACTGTTTTCAATGTTCACTTTGAACAGTAAGGTTCTAAAATCTGTAGATTATCTACATATAATAATGTCATTATATTTTCCATTATTTATTTCAACATAAGAGATAAGACTTGGGAAATTCTGCAAACCAGCCTTCTGTGTGATTTGTTGATGAGTTTATTCCTAAAGCCTGTTTCTTAAGGTGGAGAGTCAGACTAGTGCCACTGTATTTATTTTCTGTTTACGTATGGACAGTAGGATTGGATCTCATTCCTTAATGTCATCTCTGGGTCATGCAGGTCTCTTTAAACATGTCCTGTGGTACGTGTTCTTAATCAGACCTGACTGGTAGCTTTTCCATGTCTACATGCACAGTATGAGGAAAATACCTAAACTTATGTCCCAGTTTGAGACAAATTCGGAGGAACATCCAAGATGAACATTCTCCGATAGAAGGCAGGTTACAACTATCCCTCCCCCACCATGTTTGGAAAGAATTCTCCTCGGAGGAAAGTGAAAAAAAGTTATTTATTTAACAAGCAAAAATGCATGCAGACACAGAAAAAAGAATGATGCTAAAAAAGAAAACCTCTTGCTATGTAGAGGACCTGGTAAAATTCCAAGTCCTCGTGGGTGTGGTTCTCTCCTATCCGGAGCTGGGGCTTGGCGTGGGCCCCTCCTGGCCGGTGTGTAGGGTCTCCCGATGATGTTCTGGTGTTGCTGAGCAGTCCAGAAGAGAAGAAGAAGAAACCAAAGTCCTAGGGAAAAACTCTCTTGCCTCAGCTAGCAGACTAGCATAAAACAAAGGAGTTTAACTCTCCGTCTCTCTCCTGAGAAAAGGAACCGAGGCTGGGAAAAGCAGGAAGGTGCCTTCCTCCACTCTGTAGCAGCCAGGAATGCAGGGGAGTGTGTATCTGTGTCCTTGAACACAAAACCTCTCTTTTTTTTTCTCTCTTTTCTCTCAGACCCAGCTTAAAGGCACAGAAAGGCACAGGATTCATGTCTGGGCATAGAGCAGGCAAGAGGGGATACAGCATCATAAAGTCATCCCAAGAAAACTTACATACTTATAAAAGTAGAATGGTTCTGGGTAGACTTTTCTCCTTTAAAATTAGATGAGTGCTGCAGTGAAAACATTCTTTCACAGTTTATTTCCTGGATGATACATTAAAATACTGTTAACTGGGAATATCAACACAGTATATTTGAAAGTGTACAGAAGCAATAAAAAGGGATGAAGAAAGTTGGGCATTATTTTGCACATTACAGAAATTGTTTTAAGTCAGATAACTGTGTTTTGTATAGTTATTAACTGGCTGAGTTTGAATAAGCAATCTGACTGGCTGGGGAAGATTATGAGCTCAATAAATAAAGAAAATTCAGACTGTTTATATATGCCAGGAAACAAATTAGCTTGAAGCGTGTAACAGAATAAACAAAACAGACTTGGCTTTCCCAGCATGATCTGTGAGGGCGGCAGAAGCCATGCATAACTTTTAGATTCTGCCAATGATCTCCTGATGTTTTACACGTAAATGATATGAACACAGCCAGCAGATTCTGGAGGATAGGGAAGTATGTAGCAATCAATAGCATAGTAGATTATCAACAAACATAACAAGGTGGCTTGATTTAAAATAGTCAATATGTACATCCAATTTAATATTCTCCAGCTGTCCTACACAATGACTGTATAAAAAATCAATCCATTTTTTTTTCCCAAAATTTAGCAAAGTTGCCATCTGGTTTGCTAGTTACATCAATAAGATCTTGCAGGTGCTGTTACTGAAACAGAATGAAGATAAGTAGCAAGATAATTCCTATAATAACTCCTAAGTTATGGTTGCTGAAAAATAAAACTCTAGCAAATGCTTTATGCCATCTTATTTAAACCAGCAAGCTTCCATTTTGAATTTTCAGTTCCTCTGTAAATTATGTTGTTTGTACCATGCTTAAATCAGTTGTGCTATGAAGAGAAGAATTGATGGGTCCAGTCTCCTGTGGATGAAAGAACTGATGCTGAACAAACATAGGAGTTATTCCACACGGACTGTGGACTGTATGTTTTCACAGTGAAGCCTGCTCTACTCACTGCCTTTGAAAAAGTTCTGAGGCAGACAGACAAATAATTGGATTAATTAGGGAACCAAACTGCAGATATGACATATTTAACCATGGAATTCGAATATTTTAACTTTCTAATAGGTAGGCCACGTCAATTTTTTGATCAGTTAGCTTTTCGATGAAGCTGTATCTGAGAACTGCCAGATTTTACCCTTTTCATAAATTAGTCTTCATTGCAACAATGTTTGCCCTTCTTATGCTTATCTTAATTAAAGGGATAAAAATTTCTGTTTTCAAAACAAGTGCAGACTTTGTCTGCGACTTCAGCCAGAGTACCCCACCATTTCTGTGGCGCAGTGTCAGGGAGGGAGGAATCTGTGGTGTTTTCTGTGCAGCAATGTTATCAGTGTTAGGCAGCAGTCCTAGTTTCTCTAGAGTGGTACGAGCTGAGGCTCCATAATTACAGGATGTGTAATTACGGCGAGACACCTAAATTCCTTCTTAGCCATTCACATGAAGACTCACTATACCACTCCCTGCAGAGAACAACTTGTAAAGATTCAGACAGTCTTGAGTTTGAGGAAAAACTGCACACTAAAAGGTATGAGAGAACAGAATCTACTAAATTTAAGCTACCTTTTGGGGGGAAGGACTGACACATCTCTCTTGAGCCTTTTTGAAAACTTTAATCACAATACCTACAGGTAAGAACACCATATGTGCATTTATCATCTAAAATCTCTTTATTCCCTTTTGTTAAGCCAAGACCTCTTTTTCTACATATGACTGCAGACATGCTTAAAAAGTTCTTAACATCACCCATATTCAGTAGGGAAAAGTATGCTGAAGAAGTCAAAAATAGATTTACAACCCTACAAAGTGGTGTCACTGTGCTGGATGAGGATTCTTCAATTTCAGTTGCTGAAGATGGAAAAAATCCCAGTTCACTCATAAGAAAAAAATTTAAAAATCACTCCTCTGTGGACACAAACACATACATCCTCACAGGGGGGAAAAAACCAAACCAAAACAAAAAAAGGCAGGCAGTTTTTAAAATAAGGTGGCATTTTGTAGTACTTCCTGTATAACCATAACATACAAGGGTTTGAAGGACATGCTTGCAGCAGCTATACAACTCATATAGTTATTTTCCATTTTAGGATCAAGTCTTCTTCACCCACAGCACCTAGTAAATGAAAAAGTGCCTTAATGCATTAGTGTCCCTTCTCTCAAGTCAGATATTCCATTATTTAAAGAAGGAGAAGGGAGTGGCTTGAACATTTGTGTATTCAGGTGTGTCAATAAAAAGGCTGAAAGGGAAATCTGGAACTTGGAAAAAAGTACAGTCGTTCAAACTTTACTGCCAATTACACAAATACAACTCCCAGGATCATACTGCCTTTGCCAGAAATGCAGTCAGAAGTAAAAAAGCATCAATGTTGTCTATTATTGAACCTGTATGTCTGCACCTAAAAGCAGAATTTAGTTCAATACTTATAAATACATCTGCCAGATCAATAAGCTAAGACAAACTCCCTTTCCATGATGGTTTTTCCTAAAAGACCAGGCTGAGGACTGGAGATCCCAAGATGCAGAAATGTTTTTCATTATGACTGCTTGAGAAAGGTAATCTTTATCTTCACTGAGCTTGGAATAGCAATCTTTATCTTCTCCGAGCAGCAGAAATCCTTATGCAAGCAAATTCAGAAGGCACTTTTGTTGAGATTTTGAGGAGCTTTCCAAAATTTTGTCTCTTTGTCCTTGACTAGGCCAGGATTTATTTTTAAATTTAATCATTACCATGATACCAATAATGACATCACAGCAGACCTCTTAACTGTGTCCTAATGGATTAAACTTGTAGCATGTCTCTCAGGCTTTGAGATCCCTCTCTCAAGAAACAATTTCTAGCCTTAAACCCCAAAATTGTTTCTTCTTGACGAAACAGTTTATCAGAATTCCATCGGGCACAGCGAGGCTTGACTGCTCTGGGAAGGAAGGCAAGCCAGGAGCCAAGTGTGACAGCAAGTCAGCTGGGAGCAGTGGCCTCGCTGACAAAACCACACGGTTCAGAACTAAGGCCAAGAGCTGATGATCCCAGTCAGACACAGCCCTGGCAAGGCCCACGGTGCTAAAGAAGGGTGAGGCTGGGCTGGGAAGTTCATCCCAAGGATCCAGCTCTGGGTGAGACAGGGGAAGGTCTGGGATTGTGCCCAGACCAGCTGTTGCACAGCTGTGGCACCAGCAGTAAAGCTACAGCTGGAAACCGCCCCTGGGGGAACTACGGAGGCAAGTCCTTCCCTCCAGCTTTCCTCACTGCACTGGTGGGAGAGCCCACCTTGGACTTCTAATAGCTCTTCACCCTTCAGTTCAACTTCTTCACCCTATCAACTAAATATCAGAAGATGTTCACACACACAGACTGGACAAATTTGACTTTGTTCTAAAATTTGGAGACATAACACACATACATGGACACACATGCTGTACTTCAGTCAGCCCCAGAGAATAATGACAGAATTACTCCAGCTACCCTGGGCTTTGGTATTGAAAAAAATTTATAATTATATTCTGGAAAGCAAAAGTTAACCACTTTGGAACAGTTGTTAGGGCTTCCAATTAAGCTGGCTCACTTACTGTAAATGGCCAAGATACAGACTTTTGAAACTAGTGGCTGAAACATTTTGCTATATATTTATAAACTAATCCTAGAATCTTCTTTTTTTTTTTTTTTTTGGCTGGCAAACCAAATCACTCACTGTTTTCATTTCTCTCAGCGTGACTACAGGGTGCAGTATCAATTTTACTCTGTTACAGTATCACACTGACACACTCGAGACATTTGGAAAAGGGGAGCAGTCTTGCCCAGCTACAGGCTCTTATTTCACCCATTTTTGTTGGATCTTTCATGACTAGTTTTAAAGGGTGTTACATGCCTAGGATGTAGCAAGTTCGAAGCAACAGCTGTAACTGCTACAGTAGATGAAGAAGGGGCCTAAAATCAATTAGGTTTTTTTTAACTCTCTTTTCAGGACAGAAAAAGTTGGCTGCTTCTGTTTAAAAATACTGTAATTTAGGAAGGAGGTATAGGGAGAGATTTCCACAACCATAAGGGAGATTTCCACAACCTTTGACTTGTCTGTGCATAGGCCTTCCGCATCTCATTGAGTGCTTTCCTGACAAAGACGTTTTCCTGACTAAAGCCCTTTGAACTGTAATCCTAGTATGTGCTGTCTTGATGGATAAACAGAAGATATATTTGTATATCGATTAAGAGAGCCTCATATCTATAACTAGTAGAGTACCTGTTTGTGTATCAGCTTTTTGTGGAATTTCAGGGGGTTTTGTGGGGGATGTTTTGTTGGGTTTTTAATACAGACCTGTTTGCTAGGGTCCATTATTTGATTCAACATATCACTGCCAAATGAATTGAATTAATCAGACACCTTGGTAGGATTTCAAATTATAAAGAGCTTTTATTTAGAAAGTACTTTCAGAGGTAGAGAGATTGCATGCAGTAATTTTTTCATACTTAATAGCCTGTGTGTATCCTGATATATTATTATGAGATACAAATATATGTAGACTATTCTGTCTCTTTAATGAAACTTTACTTTGTTATGTTACCTTGGGAATTTTTTGTTAGTTAGTATTCAATTTACTAGTCTGAGTTATCCTTCAGGGCTCAGGTTTCGCTAAACTGTATCAACAGGTATTTTAGAAGGTCTGGATTATAGGAACATGGCTGTGTCTAATCCATAGTATAGAGGTGATGTAAATTCCCATCTAGCGTAACAGAGGAACAGGCTTCCTGGAGAGGTGGTCGATGCCCCAAGCCTGTCAGTGTTTAACAGGCATTTGTGTAATGCCCTTCATAATACACTTAACCTGTTGGTCACATCGGAAGTGGTCAGGCAATTGGACTGGATGATCATTTTATGTCCCTTACAACTGAAAATTCTACTCCTATTCAATTCTGTTCTATTCTATTCTATTCTACTTTATTCTATTCTATGTAAATGCAATATAAAAAATACATTTATTAACCCATTAGTAATTGCTATGAATAACGACGACATCTTACCCACAAAACAATCATTTAAATATTGTTATTCTTTCATACTTGGTTTAAATATCCAGCAAAAATGAGGACTGTCAGAGCAACATTTTATATCTTACAGCTGTGTTTTAGCATCCAAGTGGATTATTTAGATAATGTGACCTAGAATAAAATCGTATTTCATTTGTTACGTTTTTGTTTTGCTTTGTTTTTGGAGGTGTTAAAGGGTCTGAAACAGTAGATAGATTGTTTAGCAGCTCAGTAGGCTGAGTCCTAGTGCCATGCAAAGGAAGTGATTTTAGCTGTAAGAAAGAGAAATCATTTTAATTAAGCTAGTTTAGAATCTATTTTTATTTGAAGGACTATTTAATTGATTTTAATACAGAAAGTAATGTTTTGTTACATAGAAATTACCACACTGAATGAAGAAAAAACTTAAATCTTGTTAAGTCTTTGCTAGAGCAGTAGGAATAAAAGGACTTTGGGGAAGTACTCTGAACTACAAGGGTAGGAAATAATCCAGCCATGGAGAAAATGTCTTCTTAATAAATTAAAAATACTTTGAAGTCCAAAATTCTGGGCATATATTTATAATAATTTTTTCCATAATTGCTGGTATGCCTTTGTTATTTATACTGTTGTAAACCTAGATGTTGATATTATCTATATAATTTGTAAAGTATATGTTATATTCTGCTAGACGCTTGTTCTTAATGATAGTTTTAAATAACACCATTTTTCAGTAATGCTCCCTTGCAGAAATACCGCTTGGCTAATTTTACAATGTTTCAGAAAAAATTATTTTAACCAGTTTAAAATTTTCTACCTTCATTTTATTAAACGGAATGTTTCCTTGTTCTTGAGTCACATGGGATTATATTAACATTTTCTATGTTTTAAAGTGGAACACAACCTGCTTGTCTAAACTTACAACAATCTGAATTTTCTGGAGACTAGATTTCATTTGCAGTTCTATGTTTGTTACTGGTGTTTTTACAGCTTCTTGTGCTGCAATTTCAGAGTTTGGGGGGATGCCTCTGAGTAACTGTACTTGAATAAATCACTTGTAGTGTGTACATACAATAATTCTCATGCTTCTAAGAAATATTTGCTCTGCTATGAAGTACACATAATATTTTGTTTGCTCAGAAGTATCGTGAAATAACCAATTGTACAACATTCCTAACATGCAACAGTAACTCCAATTGAAGCTGCTATTCATGCACATTGTAGGAATACCAAGAACCTGAAAAAAAAAAAAAAATTCTTGAAAACTCCTGGACAAAATTTCTGCAAAGAAAATAGGACACATCAAGAAAGCACATAGGCATGACAGTTTATGGTTGATAATAGAATTTTTTAAAGGAATCATCATATTTTCATGTCTGCCTTTCAGTACTCTCTCATAGTTTCCTTTGAAATCCTCTGTGAGGGAGGATGAACTTGATCATCAAAGACTTTTTCTCTCATTGTAAAGCATAATAATCTAGGGTTGGAAAAAGAGATGGCACTTCTTGATACAGTGATCTCGATATAGTATTCCATACGCTCTTTCTGGGTGCAGCATTGGTATGAGAAGCTACAGTTTGGCTTCCTGAGGAAAAAACCGCATGGTCTGAATATTGGAAGATTTTAAAAGTTATGAAATACTAAATGCTTACATGCACAGATCTTTCTATGTATGTGTTTATTTAGTCCTTTGAATACAACATGAATGATAGCATGGATGCATCAGTTGCATCGGAGGGTTCTTACGCAATCATTAAAAATTCTTTAAGAAAAAACTTCATGGACTATTGTATTTTGGTTTTACTGGAGTATAACCATCCATCAGCAAAGCAAGTCTTCAGGAAGAATTTCCACCTGCTCTTCAGCTAAAGATACAAAAGCAAGATGTTTGCACAGTAGCGGTATTCCTCTATTTAGACTGACATTTTCAGCCAAAACTTCTTGTATTGCCATGGACTCATGAGCTGATGCAGCATGAAGAGTATTCACAGAGGGTAATTTTAACCTTTAGTGCCTAATTTCTCCTGTTTCTTTTTATTCCAGTCTGTGGGTGTGGGGGGTAGATTCCTTAAGAGGATGATTTTCAATATAAGCCTAAATTGAAAATCTGTATCCTCTGCTGCTGAGGGATTTAGACTCTAGTAATAGTAGAGGTAGTCTACCAACGCTAGCCTATCTTGATCTTTATGAATAACTCACATCATTGCCTCAAAGTATCTGAGTTTGTCTTGTCTTTCCACGAGTCTATCTGCATACATGCCCGTAAGTGCCCCTCCCTAATGGTTTTGAACCACCAGCTGTTTCTAGCAAAAGTAATTTTAGAAAAAAGGAACTCTGGAATAGAATAGAATAGAATAGAATAGAATAGAATAGAATAGAATAGACCTCACCAACAGTGAGTACAGCAGGACAATCCCCTCTGTTGGCTGTCTGTGCTGTGTCTGATGCACCCCAGGATGGGGTTTCCCCTCCTGCTGACTGAGGGGGAGCCTGCTGTCCACCAGCACCCCCAGATCCCTTTCTGCAGAGCTGCTCTCCAGCCAATCCTCTCCCAGTTCAGGTTTGTGCCTGGTGTTGCTCAGCCCCATGGTCTTAGTTTAGTATCATCACCAAATCTGTCAATTCCTGCATCCAGATAATTGAGAAATATATGGAACAGAACTGGTTCTAGAACTGAGCCCTGAGGAACAGCATCAGCAGCCAGCCAGCCATATTCAGAACAACCCTTTCATCCCTGTCCTTCATCCAGTACAGCTTGTACCTGCTCATTGCACAGTGGGACAACTTTTCCAGAAGGATGTTGTGAGGGACAGTGTAAAAAGCCTTATTAAAATCCCCAAAAACTAACATGCACTTTGGATTAAGCCTTCTCTTCATCCTCTGGGCAGATGATCTTATCATAGAAGGATAAAAATTGGTTAAACAAGACTTTCCCTTTTTGAATCCATGTTGACTGTGCCTGAAGATTGCATTTTTCTTTGAATGTCTTGCAGTGGTACCCAGCATGATCTTCTCCATAATTTTCCCAGGTAGTGAGGTTAGACTCAAAGGTCTGTCATTCCCTGGGTCCTTCCTCACACCCTTTTGGGTAAATTGGGAAAACACAGCCAACTTCCAGTCAGTGGGGATCTCCCTGGTCTCCCGAGACCTTTTAGATGGTCAAGAGGAGTCATGCCACAACACCCACCAGCAGTTCCATCAGTACTCTGTGATGAATCCCATGGAAACTCCATGGACTTGTGACTATTCACCTGATACAGATGGTCCCTTACACTTTTAGTGTCCAGGACTGAAATTTGACTGTTCCCACACTGGGGGTACTGACTCAGGGAACCAGGCCACACAAGGCCTGTCAGTTTACTAAAGACAGAAGTGCACCCAAAAAAAAAAAAAAAAAAAAAAAAAAAAAAAAAAAAAAAAAAAAAAAAAAAAAAATCATTGAATGCTTCTGCTTCTTCTTCATCCCTATTAGTCAGGCGACCATCTTCAACGCACTTAGATTTTTGTAAGTTCTGCAAAAAATTAGCAGCTATGTGCAGGAGAAAGAAAGCCAAGTCAGGATTTCTGTGGAGCATGAACTCCACAGTTAGTCATTTATGAGGCTTCCTGGCTGGCAGCTGGCAGGGCACATACTGGCCAAGGTACTAGAACACTAGAAATTAGCTGCATCTGGTCACTTCTCTTGCTTAAATTGGAGGGACATGAAAAATAATGACAGAAAACACAGAACATGAAAATGACTAAAAATGAGAACTGAACTGATAATGTAAGTGAGGAAGAGAGGAGTCTGATTCTTGGGCTCTTTTTGCTGAATGGCAGCACAAATATGGGCTACATTAACAGAAGTCACATTTCATTAGGCCCAGTGTTCACCCGTTTTCTTCTTTGAGAATGAAGTCTGTTGTCTTTCATGGTTGTCATGTTTCAATAGGTAGATATAAGTGTTCATAAATTATTCCTTCCTAGGCATTTAGAGTGTACCCAACATGGTAATACTGAACAGCCAAAAAAACTTTTGCTGTAGATGGAAGCAGGTTAGGGTGCCATGATCTAATACTTTTTTTTATTTTTCTATTTTCCAAGAACTGACTCTGTTTATTATTGGAACAGAGTGTAGGAATACTTGCGCTGATAAGAGTGCCAAACAATGTAAGCTTATCCTAGTTGGAATATTCCACACAAAGTTGACATTGAGAGATTTCCCTGAAGAACAAAAAATATTAATAAAAATCAGTAGTCAAGTCTGTGCTGGTTTTGACTGGGGTTGAGGTAGTTTTCTTCACAGTGTCTAGGTTGTCTAATATGGCTGTGTTTTGGTTTTGTGCTGAACACAGTGTTGATAATGCAGACATGTTTTTGTTATTGCTGAGCAGGGATTGCACTGAGCCAAGGCCTTTCCTGCTTTTCACATGGCCATGCTGGTGAGGAGGCTGAGGGGTGCGTGGGAGGCTGAGAGGGGACACAGCTGGAACAGGTGACCCCAGGGATATTCCAGACCATATGGCATCACGGTCAGTGTATAGAGTGGGGGGAAGAAGGAGGAAAGAGAGGATGTTTGGACTGATGAGGTTTGACCTCCCAAGTCACCCTTAGTGTAATGGGACCTTGCTTTGCTGGAGATGGCTGAACACCTGCCCAACCATGGAAAGCACTGGATTAATTCCTTGTGTTGCTCTGCTTTCCCTGTTACAAACTGTCTGCATCTCAACCCCTGAGTTCCTTGGTTTTCACCCTTTCCATTCTGTCCCCAATCCTGCTGGTGGGGGAGTGACGGAGCGGCTGCCTGGGACTGGGCTGCTGGCGGGGTTAAATCACCACAAACCCTACAAAGCAGAGGTTAAAAGCGGCTGAAGCGCCGGCCCGCAGCGCTCCCGCTGCAGCAGCTCCCGCACGGCCGCCCCGGCCCGGCGTCCCCGCCGCGCCCCCGGGCCCCGCCCCCCGGCCGCGATTGGCCGCTGCCCTCCTTCCTGGCTCGTGATTGGCCGGCGCGGCGCTGCGGGCGGCGGGATTGGCCGTGGCGGCGGCGGCGGGCGGGAAGCGGCGGCGGGAGCGGGCGGGGTGAGTGTGGCTCTGGCCCCGGCCCGGCTCCGCGGGGCGCCCATAAAGGGGGCGGGCGCCCGGAAAGGGTGCGGGCGCGGTCGGGGCGCCGGACGGAGTTGCCGGTAGTCCTGGGTACGGTCGTTTGTGCTGTGGAGTGTCGGCCTTGTTCCTTCCTCCCGGAACGGGCCTGCGGCCGAGGGCGGGGGCCTCAGCCGTTGGGTCGAGAGGGCACGGCGGGTGGGCCGTGGTGGCCCCGCGAGTGCCCGTCCGTTTGTGCCGTTTGTGGGTGCGGGGGAGCCGGCGGGGTGCACAGCAACAGAGCGGACACGGGCAGGCCTTCGGAGGCAAAGTGCTTGCAGTTAATTTCCTTTTTTGTTGGTTTTTTTTTTGGTTTGGTTTGTTCTTGTTTGGGTTTTTTTGTTGTGTTTTGTAGTTTTTCTCCCACAGCACCAGGGCAGTGACTCAGTATCCCGGGGAAAGGGAGGTCCCTGCGCGGGGTCTGCCTTGTGTCAGCCAAGCCCCCGCGGGTGTGAGCGGGGTCACGGGCGAAGTGACGTCGCTTGACATCGCTTCAGCGAGTTTGTGAAACACTCACACTCCTCTCTTTGCTTGAGGAGGGGAGGTCCGAGCCAGCAGAGCAGCCCCCAAGTACAGGGTCAGAAGCAACGTGCTTTGGGCCCAGAGTCCAGGGGAGATGTGTCAATGATTGTAGCTGATGTGCCTTTTCTTCCACACGAGTTAAATTAATTAACTGTAGTTATACTGCACGGGATGGGTTTTGTACCTGGAAGAGAGTAGCACCTCCTGCTGCACCTTTAGTAGTTCTCTTGAAGTGCTTGTCTGGAGCAGTGTTGGCTGTGGTGGAGCTGAGCGTTCTCAGGATGTCCTGCACACGGGCTTTACTGGGTACTGCTGGTGAATTAACACTGTGAAACATATGAGTTATACACTGTGAATCTCCATGGTGCACGAAAACTTACAAAGTTTATTTTAAGTTTAGAGGCTGTGGACTTTATAGGATGCGTTTGAAAGCTTAGAGACTGTGGTTAGGTCCTTTTTCTATACTGTGATGTACTCAGCACTTCTTTTTTTCTGTGTAGTTCTTGATTTGCATTTGTCTGTGCACACAGTTAAGCAGTTTAGAAGAATGACTTTTGATTGGATTTTTGCCACACTATCTAGAAAAAAAAATGTACTGTAGCAATGAAGAGTGGTGTCAAACTGTTAGTGTTCTCTTTAATGCACAAATGAAGAATACATACTTTATGGGTTGAAGCTGCATTTGGGAGAAGTATGCTTATTTAAAATTGTGTAAGCAAATGTATGTAATAAAATAAGTTTATTTGTAGCTGAGTCAGACTCTCACAGAATTGATTTCCTGCTCTTTCTCATGCACTAAAGAAAGGAAGAAGTCTGGAAAAAGTTGATCATAAAAGTCTTTATTTTGAAGTTGCATTAAAGTGCAGGATCAGGAGATTCCTATGAAATAGGGCCGTTTTTTAAAATTTCCTTTGCTGATAGAGTGAATTGCAGTGCAGTCTAGTAAGGTGCATGAGTTCTTGACAGATCAAAGCCTCATCAAAATAAGAAATACTTACGAATTGTTGCCTTGTTAAGCTAGCTGATGCCATGAAGATGTGTACTCTGCAAAAGCAGTTTAGCATAACAAGTGACAAACACTGATAGGACGTATTGGATGAATTCCACAAACACTGTATGAGTATTTGTTGCAAAAATTGAGCTGGCATTGCTACTATTTTTACACAGTAATCTCCCTGGTGGCCCATAGTACTTGTTGAGCTGTGTTTGTTTTGAGGAAGGCTTGAATGAATCCAAAAGTATTATTGTGCTGTACAGCAGCAGGGGCTGTTTTTGGGGCAGACAGTCCCCAGCTTGTGGTTTCCAGGGTGGGTCGTGTTCATTTAGCATCTGAGGTAATTGGAGGTGTGGATGTCATTTGAGGCTGTGACCATAAAATTTACCATTCTGTCAAGGCTTGTCCTAATACTTCTGAATAGTATTTTGAATGAAGTATGGGGAACACATTTGTTCTAATTAATTTATTCATGATACAGTAATAACCCCCCCTGCATTTTAGTGGATAGGTCTAGAAGTCCGGTAGAGCCCACTGCAGTTACAAGACTGCTTCAGCAGTCTTGTATCTGTATGTTCAGCAGTGTATTTTGGCAGGTTCTAAAGGGCTATTTTGTGTTTATTTCAGTTGGAAAGTGTATTTAAAGACTTAAAACTGTGAAATGACTTCAAACGTGGAATAAGCAGAGATAAACCCAGACTACTGGAGAAGGACAGTGAGCTCACCTTGGCCTTCTGTTCGGAACATCCATGGACAGGGGGTAGTGTGATTGTCCCTAAAGGACACATTGACCTGAACCAGTGTCTGAAACTTCCGCTTCTGTGGTTTTGGTAGCCTGGACTCAAACAAAACACACCATGCAGTTTATCAGGAGAATGTCCTGAAGCACTTATCGTGGTGCTGTGCACATTTAACATGGGGGCAGTTGTTTGAGTTGTGCAAGGGTGCAAAAATGCAGTAGTTCTCACAAGAACCTTTGTTGTCATACAGGCCACACCTGGCAGTCTGTTTATGTGGAGCAGGGCTATGACTTATTTATATGGGAAATTGAGGTAATTATTGATGAGCTTGTAGTAATGAGTGCAATACTCTGCAGGAATGACAGAGTGGATGGTCATGTAAATTGCTAAATGCTCATGTGTTGTGGTGGGAGAAAATATTTATGAATTCTGCTGCCAATGGCATTAATCATTCTGAGTGGTTTTAAAACAGCTTTTCAAATTCGATTAATTCAAGTGTGATGTTTTTGTACTAAATCCTTACGCAGCATTTCAGGTAACTAAATATGTGACTGTGGAAGTAGAGAATTCCAACTGGCACGTGTGTGCGTCCTTAACAGTTGTTAAAACCAGACCTGAAAAGTTTGCGGTTGTTGAGATTCTAAAGTTGCCTGTGGTTTTTCTGTATTGCTGTAACATCGTCAGTATCGCTCTGCTGGAAGCAAAGCAGGGAAAAGAAAATCCAAAGTGATAACAAATTTGAAATTTAAATGATGCCAGTAGTTGATGCTATAGAAAAATATAGTACAGAGAAATGGTTCTGATCCTGAGGGTAGATTGTGGATTACTGCTCAGGAGATTAGTGATAATTGGGTATACCAAAGTGTCCTATCATGTCAGCTTGGTGTCAGAATGTTCCAAAAAATTCAAGAGCCCTAACCCGGATGATTTTAAACAATAGCAAAATCTGCCTTATGTTTTAGTGGTGCTATAGTTGACTTCATATGTTAACTAGGTGTTCATTCATTATGTGTTTGGTGAACCAGGTATTTGTAGTTTGGCAGCTTAAAAAAAATTGTAGTGTAAGGTTCTGAGAGTACTGTCAGGAACCTGCAGCACTATTTCTGAGGCCTGAAAATTAGCTTCTAGGCAATGGATCTGTAGTATGTTTCCATTATCTAATAAGGTGCTTTAAGTGAAAAGTAGTGGTTTTTAAAAGATGACAAAAAAAAAATCAAGTACTTGTACCATACCAAGTAAACCCAGTGCAGTTTTGTACAGCATATTGATTGTGTAACCTTCCAAAAATTTTGAAGAAGAAAAAAATTAATAGTGATTTATCTTCTGTGTGAAAACAAGCAAATAGTGATAGATGGTAGTGTTGTAGCGCCAGCAGTTTGGAGGAAAAAACCCACAGATTTTCTACTCCACCCATAAGTAGATATGTAGGACTGTGATTCTAGCTTGGGAGCAGAATAAGTATCTGAAATTCTGGAGCATTTGTTTAGGGAAGTGACCTCAAACAGTTATCTTGTCAGGCTTACTCTCTATCCCAGCCCTTCCTCCCAGTGATTCTTCACCAGATGTTTGTTTGAATACCTTTCTTTGGGCTGTGTTTCTGATGGGTATTCTTCAGCCTCCCCAGGTGATCTGTTGGAGGGATACCGTGTCCCTACTGGTAGAAACATTTCTCTTATGTCATTTCCATGTGTTTTTTCCATGTCTCAGGGAAAACAGTGATAATTTTTGAAGCAAGGTATTTAAAAACCACATGCAGAGCATAAGAGCTGATTTACATTGTTGGTCAGGATACAAGGGTTACTTTTCCTGTCTTGCAGTCTTCACGCTAATGCAGCTCTGTATGTTGCTATTTGCCAAAACAGAGGAATACATTGACTTGAGTTTTGTGTATTGTGGTCCTCTATAATCCTCCACTGCCCTTCTGCTTAGCTGGACATTTAGTAATTTAGTAATTCCCTCAGTTGTGTATTCCTACCTGACAATAATATCCCATGATTCTCTTTTTGAGAATGATCTTACTTCTTCACTGGCATATTGGAATCGCCTCAGATTCTGTTTCATGACACTTCAGGTAAGCTCTTCTGTCTGCTGATTGGATCAGAGGCTTTTGTTACTCTTGTATCCAAGATACAGAATTAAGTTTATGAAAGAAGAAGAGTTGAAAGTGCTGAGACTTCACTGTTCTTCAGGAAAAAACCAAAACCAACAGCAAAACAAAACAAAAAACCTCCAAACTTGGAAAAAAATTTAAAAATTGCTTTTACTGCTTCTGATAGTGGAGGTTTGATTACATGTTTTGGGTTAAGTTTGCTTTAATAAAGACAGTTATATAAGATGATAGGCAGCAATGCAAAAATACATCTTTGGGTCTTCTAGTTGATGAATTATATCTCTCCGTCATGTAAGAGTTTCCAGGGCCTGCACTTCCACTGTGGGATTCTTTTGTCATTTCTAGTTGCTGTGTTTATCAGGGGGAAAGGAAGTGATTGTTCTGGTTTCTTAAAGTGTTTTGGGGTATCTGCACTGACAAAAGTAGAAGTGTACCTTTTCTGCTTAAAGTGTAGAAAAGTCTTGGCATTTTGTTGATTATTGGCTTCTATTTGAAGTCGTTCAGCTCCAGAGAGGTGCTTTTTCCTCTGGAAAGTTTGTAATCAGAACTCAAACAAAAGTACAAGATGTGAGAGTCATAAGAAGAGAGGACAGATACAGGGGTAGGGGTTGGTGACTGAATTTCTATACATCTCCTGAAAAGCAGTAGGTAAAAATTGTTACTTCTGTGCCCTTAGTTTAATGCACCTATTTAGAATACAAAAACTTGTGATATTGGGGAAGGAGAGAGATAAGAAAGTTTGCCTGATGCTTAGTAGCACGTAATAGTGTTCTGCATTAACAGAACAGATTGCTACAGGGACTACTGGCAAAGTTAGGCTTTTTATTCTTAAGGTTACAATGCTAGCTTTCTAAGGTAGGAGGGGGCTTGCTATTCCTTGATTAGTACATGGCGTACACACTCTCCTCATCTTTAAAAGCTTTTAGTACTGCAGTTGCTTTATCTTCCCTCATGAGATTTAATGTGTAATTTCTGCTGAATGTATTTGTTAGGATAAAAGCTGTAAAACTGATTATTACAGTGGTAAGGCAGAGCTGTCAGTTTATCAGATCAAACAGAGGATTGAGGATTTTCATCAGGGGAGATGAATATGATGCATTCAAACTATTTACAGTTTTGTGTAAGAAAGTAAGGAGAACTGGGCTAAAGTCAGAGCAAGTCAGTGAAAAAACCCCTGGAAATAGTGCAGGAATTGTGTATAGCATTGAAGCAGATAGACTCTAAGAGGACAGTGTAAAATGTGTACTGGAATGGCTCAGTTCTACCACCTCAGCTGTGCTAATTCAAGAGCCTGCTGAGCTTCTTAAATATGAAGACAGACTTAGACCCTTGGAGAAGGAAATCTGGCAGACCTGAGTAAGTTCATGCAGGCTGCTTTCGCTTGAAGCCAACCATTGCAGTCGCATCTGAAGCTGCATCAGAGCAAGCCTAGCTCTGGCTCCTTGGCTGAAGTGACCAGGTGGCAAACATCAGCATAGGGGGATTCTGTGCCCTCGTGTTGGTCAGAAGAGCCTGGATGAGAGAATGGGAGCTGTGCAGGATCTTCGACTCTAGGAGGATGTCTAAGTATAGAAAGGAACTGCATCAAGATGGTCATTTTTTGCAAGTCGCCCATTCAGTCATTTCTGTATGGAAGGTGATGACTGGGCTCCACTTATTAAGGGAGCTCTGAACTTGAAGAAATTTTGTGTCTCTTCCTCATGACTTGTCCTGTGAATATAGCTAATGCATTTCTTTTAGAGCAACCACTGATACTTTTCTGCATATACTTTAATTCACTCTTGTTTGTATAGTGGCAGCACTTGCTCCATTTCAAGTCTGGTGAAACTTTTTTCATAATTTGTCTAGAGTTGTGAATTGTCTATGATGATTATACGGATTGTAACAGGAGGTCATTAATTGAGATTTGGAGTATACGGACAATGTCCAAAATACTAATCAACTTATTTCTTTTAGCCTGCATGTTGATTAATGCTTTGGTAAATGCAGAAATGTAAATATTTGTAAAATTAATTGTTATAGGTGTAATATTAATAGACTGTAATATTTCAGGACTTCAGTTTTGCATTTATGGCACAAATTACATACAAAACAGCAAGCTTTTGGGGAAATGCAAAACAGAAACCATTTAGTATTTAAGTGGAAGGAAGCTGCTATTAGTTTGCTGGTGATCATTTGCCTCTTTTGGGAAGAGTCTCAGATCGGTATCAGAATATTTTGATATGATCATGGTTTTTGGGGGATTTTTGCTTTAAAACATAATCTGAAAGGTAAAAAAAACCCCACAACTAAGCAATATTATTTTAATTTAAAATGAAATCAGTAGTGGGCCAGCCTGTGGGATAAGTGGGACAGCTTATTGAATTTGGACCACAGGCTACTTCCAGCCTCAGGCAAAGAGAAGGAACTATACTGAGTAAAAATATTGACTTAGTGGAATCTGTAGCTCAAAGGAGAGTTCAAAATGACCTGGAAGGTTGATGAAAAGACAATGCCTGGAAAATAAGTCCCTGAAGCATATTCCATTTATCAATGTACTTGTAGCTGAGCTGATACTGCTTATGGAAATAATCACTACTGTGTTCTCAAATATCCTAGTGAGGAGCCTAAAGTCACCTCTAAACCAGAGAGTTTGAGAAGGAACTTTTCGTTGAATGGATTGGATCCATAAGAAAATAGTTTGAATTTTGCTTATCATCTAGTGTACTGTTTTCAGCTGGGATAGAGCTACTTTTCCTCACAGGAGTTTGCATGGGACTGTGTTCTATATTTTTCTCTGGAAACAGCGTTGATAACACAGGGATGCTTTCATTATTGCTGGGTGGGGCTTGCACTGAGCCAAGACTTTTTCTGCTCCTCACCCAACCAGTGAGCAGGCAGGGGTGCACAAGGAGTGGGGAGGGGACACAGCCAGGACAGCTGACCCCAGCTGACAATAGGGGTATTCCAGACTGTGTGGCATCATGCTTAGTTGGTAGGGGGAAGGAGGTTGGCCAGGGTGCTGTGACTTTGGAACTGTCGGAGCATTGTTGGGTTGCTGGTGAGCAATTAGGGTTTTTTTGCATTATTCATTTTCCTTGCTTTTATTTGTCTCCTTTTTTTTTTTCCTTAAAAAAACCCCCAAATTCTGAAACTGTCTTTATCACAGCCCGTGGGTTTTTTTCACTTTTACACTTCTTGTTCTCTCTCCTTTTCAACTGGGTGGGAGAGTGAGCGATCACCTTTGTGGTGCTTAACTGCCTACGAGAGTTAGACCCTGGCATATGGTTTTCTAAGGTTTAGATGAATCCCAGACAGTGAAAGTAAATTTTAACTGAATATTGATTGCTTTGAGTATTAGTTTGCTAGTGTATGTAGTTTGAAGCTTGAAAACATAGTAAAAAAATGAAATAATTTCAGTGTTAACCTGCTCATAGAGGCAAGAGAAGGAAATTGTAACAGTAGGATGTTGTTTCAATTATTCAAATTGAAATATTCCTCTCCTTTTTTGGAATTATTGTGTGCTTTTCTTCTGTTAACTGAATTGAAGTCATCTCTTTGCAGTCCTGAGCAGTGGTGCTTAGCAAACGGAAAATTCTCCATTCTAATTCAATTTTGTTTTTAAAAATTCATCTGCACTTGGAAGCTTTCAATACCTGCAGGAATGAAAGAGATGTAGAGTACTGGTTCCAGGTAAAGAATATTAGATAATACCTTTTAAAAGACAATGTGAATACTTTTACCTGCAACATTTATTTGAGTTGATCAGGGGTGTGATTTCATTATGATTCAGAAATAGTCAGTTAAGGGAGAGGGTGTGAAGAATATGAGTTGGTTTTAAGTTTTGTCCAATTGACAGCCAAATGAATTCATATACTTCTGGGAACAAATGCAGATTTATTTTTTTAAGATGGTAACCCAGAAAACAGTAATTGTGTCAGTATTACATGCATTCCCTTTTCAAACCTTGAGTGCGAGATCTTGTTGCCTTGTAGAAGAAAATGTTTTCTGTAATTGATAGATGTCAGAGAAAAAAGAGCAATTGAGTAGGATAAAGGATTTATTTTTACTTCTGTGTCAAGTGTTGAGATTTCGTCCAGAATA
Organism: Corvus cornix cornix; assembly: GCF_000738735.6. Classification (NCBI taxonomy): domain Eukaryota; kingdom Metazoa; phylum Chordata; class Aves; order Passeriformes; family Corvidae; genus Corvus; species Corvus cornix. The sequence goes on from NC_046357.1 coordinate 68,539,232, forward strand.
TGCATACAAGTTTTTTTTTATGAATGCTAGGAAAACCTGAGGAAGAACATAAAAAGATGCTAGTTATTAAAAGAGTGAAAAAAACTTCTTAGAGAAATACTTGAGGCTAATTTCACATTTCTTAAAAAAAAAAAAAGAGCTAGTTAAATATTTCCTGCAGCAGGAAATGAGGACAACCCTTCCCCTCTTTGGGATGAAAACCACTTGGAACTGTTTCCTCCCCACTCCATGCCCACTCCCCTTCCAGGCACCCCAGCCACATTCTCTTAAGCTTTTTCCTCCTGTGTAATAGGCCTACACAGTCTGTAAAGAGTCCCTCTTCAGCTCCCTTGTGGCCACTTTAGGTACTGGAAGGTTGCTGTAAGGCCTTCCTGAAGCTGCCTCTTTTCCAGACAGAACAGTCCCAGTTCTCTCAGCCTGCCTTCATAGGAGATGTGCTCCAGCCTCGGATCACCTTCATGGCTCTCAGTCATGTACTCCTTGACCCAAGAAAGCTGCTGCTCTTTTCACTAGTGCACAGGGTGTGAGGGAGTTGAGGAGATAGGAGAGAACAAAAGGTAATGGAGAGGAGAGTAAAGGGAGGTGGCTGGGTTTTAGTGGGTGAGGACTGGGTCCTGCCAGCATGTGTCAGAGCAGGAAATTCCAGTTGTCCTACATCTGGCTCTGTAAATTGGTTTGAGATTTTTTTGTTGTATTGTGGTCAAGAGTGTGGATGATTTCTGAACACTAGGTTGCAGTGCTAGGTTGTGAACATGTGTCGGCATGCATCTACTCTTGAACACTGCTGGAAAAACAGGTTTTTTTTTTTTTTTCCTCTTTAAATCCTTGTGGAAGAGGACAACTTGGTTAGGTAAATCAGATGGATTTGGTCTAGATTCTGAGGTTTTCTGTGCTATAGCCTGTAATTTGCTGTCTCTAGGGAGTAGTATCTTTAGTGCCGTATTGGTAGAAGTAAAGAGGAAGCACACCACTATGTGTCAGTGATTAAGGCAGTGCTTGTTAAAGGCTGGACTTACCTGTTTGAGAACTGTGCATTTTAGGAGACAAAAGTCTCTCCCATTTTTTTAATCCAGCTATGGTAATCCAGAATGCTTTCCTTCTCATGATCCTTTTGAGGAATTCAGGTGACTGTAATAATGTTTTGGAAGTATGGAGGTGTGTGTATAACCATCTTCAGCCAGAGAAGTGAATAAGTAACTTGTTTGCCCTGTTATTTATTCGCTGGTGTGTTGCTTCTCTAAGACTGCTCAGTTTTGCAGAAAATCAGTGAATATTGGGTGTGCTTTGAACAGGTCTACTAAACTGAGCTTCTGAAGCAATACTTACTTCTTAGGCTGAGCTGGCCTGGAAGAAATACCTGAGAGAGGATATTGTGTCTCACAGCTTCATTGCCTGAAGGGTTTCTTGTAAATTAGTCTCAGCATTCACGTGCCTAAATGCTGCTGATTCTAGGCATGTAGGTAAATAAATGCATGCCTCCTGCTCTTATTTTTGAGGTATTTTGTATCTAGGTAGAAGTTAGCCTCTCCTAAAAACCAAATATGACATCAATACTTACACAGTAAGTGGTGAAAGCTTTCACTATGTTGATCCAATAAATCTTCCCCAGGACAGATGAATAATAACTAACTGCCTGCTCTATCTTCTACGAACAGTTGAATATGTGATGAGATACTCTGTATGCAAGAGCATTATTTGGAATAAAAAATGTAGTGCATTAAACAAATTTTGCACGTTTTTTAAAAATGAAACATTTGCATTCAGAGAACTTGACTCTGTTGACTGGACATCTGTTTTTGAACAATACTGATGTTTTAGAGAACAAAATGAAATTAAGAGTTAGGCAATTTTGTTGTATTTTTACCTTGTGTCTTTCAACCACTTGTTTGAGGACAGATTTCTGCATTGCTGTTTTGATTTACTAATCTAACTGTTGGATTTTGCTCTGCAGATTTGGATGCTAATTATCAGCTCCCTCTGGCAGTCTGCTGACCAGCCATGTTGTAATCAAGGGAAATTTCAGGATTGTCAGAGCTTGGTTGAATAAAATTAACTTGCTGATTGACTTAATAAGGATATTAACTATTGGCTGACTAGCTGGGAAAATGAATTGTCAGTCGTCTTCTCCTTGCATTAGTTGCCAGGATTTTTGTTTTGCCAAGACACCAGAATTTTTACCTTTCTAAAGATTGCGGGAGTGGTATAGTTAACAACCAAACAAACATTTTAGGTTCTGTTTTTTAATGTAGGATGGCCAGGTCTGGACAAATACCCAAAAATATGCCCAGGGAAAATTATGTGTAATCAAACTCCATAGAGCTTCATAGATAAATGAGGAAAAAAAGCCTCAGATGCCTGCTAATTTTTTTCTGCAAAGGTTCGGTCTCTTTTATATGTCTCTGCTCATAGATACTCTCTTTTTAAGTGTAATGAAGAGATTAGTTGCACAGCCAGGAAATAAAAAAGCTTTCGTATTTTTCTGAAGTTCATAATACTCTATGTTAACGGTTGCAAACTTTATCTTCCTTGTGTTTAAGGTTAACTTTTTAATTTGGTGAGTTTAAAGAACAGAAACTTTGAAATGCCATATCTAGTAAAGATTAAAAGTGACTTAGAGGGACACAAAGAAGTCACTGTATGTCTGAAATAGTGAACTTCTGGTTGCATTTGTACAAGGAACACCCTCTGGGCATGAACCTATGTGTTAGATTAATACCTGATAATAGTGCTGTATTAAAATCTCTCATTATTACAATATCAGGAGCCTTTCTCCACTGTTTCTCAAGTTCCTTTGTACTCCTTATCCCATATTTTCTTGGTGAAAGCTGTAAGTGTCATTAATACGAAAAACTGCTCTCAGAAGAAGCAGTGTGTGGGCAGTGCTTTGTATAGCCATGCCTGAACATTCTACCTTTAGCAGTAAGAATAAAGCCTTCTCCCTGTGACTTTTGCTAGGAGGTGTGATTTGATTAATTATACTTTTCCAGTCACAAAGATAAGCTGGCTAGGGCTGCCTGAATTGTGCTGTATTACCTGAAGGATTTTCCTTTATAGTGCTTGCAAATCTTTTCTGCAAGCTGATACACATGTTGCGTCAGATTTATGAGCAGGGTGAAAAAACCAAAAAAGCTATGACATCTGGGCTTGATTTTTTAATTTTTTTTTTTTTATTAAGTCTGTTATTGACTGAAAACATGTTAAGATGGGGGCGCAATCAGTGTTTGCCAATATTATTTAGTGTAGATGAAAACTCAGTTACATGCTTTCATAACATATGGGCCCAGAGCACTTCATATTGTTAATAATCACATTATTAATGAAGCTTAAGACTTTAGAGAAATAGAAAATTCCTTGCTAAAAAAAGTAAATGAAAGTGGTAGGGAAGAGGGAAACTGCAAAGACATATTGCTGTCTAACAAGTGTCTCTTTTTCTTTCCTCCATAATCTCCTGTAGCAATGGGGCAAGGACTTGGCAAAACTGCCTGGCCCAAACCTGCAGGAGCATATCAGACTGTTACAAGTGGAAGATATGGAAGAAGACATTCCTATGTTGGGTTTAGACCATTTTTGAATAATCATGACAGAGATGGACCTCAACAGAATGAAGACTGCAAACAATTAGAAATGGAAGATGTTCAGAAAGAGAATACTTTATGTACGTATATATCTTTGTGTATTTACCATTTAGGTGCAAACTGGGATGCTTGGGGGTAGAGGAGGAAGGTGCATTGAGAGCCATGTAAGTGGCTCATGTTATTGAGGCACTTAAATAACACGTAAAGTACATTCTGTATGTCTTTAATTTGCCTTTATACTAAATTTCATTTTATAAAGTATAGATAATCTAATCTAATAAATCCATACTAGGCTGTGTAGTTTTGCCTGAAGAACATTCATAATGACTTCATGCATTCTAACAAACTAGATAACAATAACATTGTATAATTCAAATTATTTTGTCTTCAAATTAAAATCCACATTTGGAAGAGAATACCTATTCAAACCTTCTTGTTGGAACTAGGCTGTGAAATATTGGCTGCATCGTGACCCAGGTTGTTCTGTCTTTGTCAGCCATAGTAAAAATTAGTTTAAGCCTATAAAACATCTTTGAAAGTCCTTTTTTTATTTGTCTGTACCGGTTAAACCACTTCCCTTTTTTGTTTAATGAATGTTGGATGTTAGTATTTATCAAAATGCCTTCTGTGACATTGGCATCTGAATAATAATTTAATAGAGGAATATAGAATGGCTTCTTGGATTAGAAATATGGTCCAATTTCTTTGGCTGAGGTTTTCAGCTTGAAAAACCCCATTTGATACAGCCTTAGATCTTCCAAAGTGCCTGGGGGTAAAGGACTTGGGGATACTGCTCAACACTGGCTGAATATGAGCCATCAGTGTGCCCAGGTGGCCAAAGGCACCTGGCCTTTGTCAGCAATAGTGTGGCACCAGGGCAGTGACTGTCCTCCCTGTGCTCGGCACTGGTGAAGCCACACCTTGTCCAGTTCTGGGCCCCTCAATTTAGGAAGGACATTGAGGGGCTGGAGTGTGTCCAGAGGAGGGAGCAGAGCTGGGGAAGGGTCTGGAGCACAAGTCTGGTGAGGAGTAACTGAGGGAGCTGGGGGTGCTCAGCCTGGAGAAAAGGAGGGGGGACCTTCTTGCTCTGTACAATTGCTGAGAAGGAGGCTGGAGTGAGGAGCGTGAGGGTCTTTCTTCCCAGTAACAAGTGATAGAACAAGAGAAAATGTCCTCAGATTGCACCAGGGGAGGTTTAATTGGCTGTTAGGGAAAATACCTTCCCCAGAGGGGTTGTCAATCATTGGAACAGGCTGCCCAGAAAAGTGGTGGAGTCGCCAGTTCTTGGAGGTCCTTAAAATGTGTATCCATGGTCTAATGGTGGACTTGGCAGCGTTAGATTTATGGTTGCTCTTGATATCTTAGAGGTCTTTTTCAACATAAGTGATTCTATGGTTCTACAAGGTAGCTTTTTTTTTCCTCCTTCCCTTATAGACTATTTTGAAACTGCTTTCTTATTCCAATTTTGTTTTTCTTTTTAAATGATAATGGCTTAGCGCTTTGTTCTTGTAATCTGTTGTGATGTAGATAATATTTGGGTGGTTTTTAATTTTTTCTAATTGAAGTGTGTTTACTGTTGTCCATGCTTCATACATTTTCTATGCTTTCATCTAGTTAAAGGTATATTTCCTTTAAGGTAGTGTTGATGTTTGTGGAGATCTTCCTACTTTCTCTCTATAATGCTACCATATTTCTTGTTACAGTTACACAGACAGCAGCATGCAGTTATTTTATGGGTCATTAGATACATGTGGTTTAAGGGTGTATTATCTCCCTGTTTTTAATATAGTTGCTTCGTATGTTAATTAGTCTAATAACAAAATGCCTTTCCGTTGCATTTGTTCATGTGTTTATTACCAAACAAATGAAGTCACCTCAGCCACTCCTTGTGTGGCTTATCCCTGCTGGTTCTTCACCATCTTCATGGCCCTCCTCTAGACACTCTCTATCTTACATGGTGGTACATAAACTGCCCCCAGCACTCGAGGTGATGCCGCCTCAGCCCAGAGCACAGTGGGACAATCCCCTCCCTGGTCTGGCTGGTGATGCTGTGCCTGATGGCCCCCAGGACAGGGTTGGCCCTCCTGGCTGCCAGGGCACTGCTGACTTATGTTCAATTTGCCATTGACCAGGACACCCACATTGCTTTCCATGGTGCTGCTCTCCAGCAGCTCATCAGCATCTTCCAATTTAGTGTCATCAGCAAACTTACTTAGTGTACCTTTGAGTCCTGTGTCTAGGTTGTTTATGAAGATTTGAAGAGCATTGGGCCTGAAGTGGAGCCCAGTAGAACCCCACTAGTGACAGGTCACCAGTGTGATTTCACTCCATTCAGTGTCACCTTTGGTGCCTGACCTGTGAGCCAGTTGCTCACCCATCACATGATGTGTTTATCCAGCTGTGGGCAGTTTTGTCCAGAAGGATCCTATAAGAGGCAGTATCAAAAGCTTTGCTAAAATCCATGAAGATTACATGAACTGGTTCCCTTGATCCGGTAGGTGGGATACCTTGTTGTAAAAGGAAATTAGGTTTGACAAATAGGACTTTCCTCTCATGAAACCCTGCTAGCTGTGACCAATGGCTGCATTGTCCTTCAGGTTTTTCGCTACACCAAAACAGTCATCTCTAATTTTACCACTAACTGAAGTGGACTGAGAGGCCTGCATTTCCAGGGTCATCCTTGCCCTCCTTGAAAACTGGGACAGCATTAGCCAGTGTCCAGTCAGCTGGGACCTCTATGGATTCCCAGAATTGTTCAAAAATCATTGAGAGAGGCATTGCTGTGACATCAGCTGGCTTGTTGACTACTCTCTGATGAATCCCATCAGGCCCTTTAAATTTACACGGATTCAGCAGGAGCAGCAGATCTCATACAAGTTCAGGACTGACTGGGAGTTGACCATTCTCATGGTCATCGTCCTCCAGCTCAGGGTGCTGGGACCGCCTTGGAGATCAACTCTCTCTTCATCAGTCTTGAAGATGGGCAAAGAAATCATGTAATATCTCTGCCTTGTCTCTTTCCCTGTCTGTGAGTTGACCATCCTTTTCCTGTAATGGGCTGATGTTATTTCTGCACTGCCTTTGCACTGACATACTTAAAAAAGCTCTTTTTATTGTCCCCCGCGTTTCTGACCTGCTTCAACCCCAGTTGAGTTTGGGCCACGTGAATTTTCTCCCTACAGTGGCAGCAGCATGTCTGTATTCCTCCCATGTCACCTGACTTTGCTTCCACAGGCCATACACCTTCTTTTCTTGCTTTAGCTCCTAAAGAAGATCCCTAATCATCCAAGCTGGCCTTCTGCCTCACTTGCTTGACTTCCCAACATTTTTGGAATTGCCTATTTCTGTGCCCTTGGGATGTCGTTCTTAAAAAGTGACCAGCACTGACCTCAGCAACCTTCCAAAGCATTTTCCCCAGATCTCACTAATTAGTGCCCTAAGCAGCCTGAGGTCTGTTCTTCTCATGTCCAGAGTTGAAGTTTTTACTTTTCCTTCTATCACCAGAGACTTTAAACTCGATCACTTCATGCTCACTGTGGCCAAGACTGTCACCAGTCTCTTGGCTCTTGAGACCCTCTGTTATCAAGCAATAAATCAAGGGGGGCACCTATCCTAGTTGGCCCATTTAGTACCTCTGCCATGAAGTTATCATCCAGGTGCTTTAGGAATCTAAGAAACTGTGGAAGGTGGGTAGAAGGAAATATTGGAAATATTAAATAATGGAAATATTAAAAATACGACTGGATTTGTTCCTTGGCAACTTACTGTATGGGACTCTGCTTGGGCAAGAGGAGTGGACAGGATGATCTCCAGAGGGCCCTGCCAGCCAGCCTCAGCTCTTAGCAATTTTGTGGAGGGGCTTCAAGATTCTAATCAGTTAGATACAGTATTTTTTCCTGGAAGCTATATTCCTGGTGCTGATGGGCATAGCTCTCATAAGATTCCAGTGCCAGGAATTCGCCAACCTAGTCATGGAGTAACAATTTAGATGAGATTTTGGACAAAATAGTCTGGACTATTTCCTTGGTTAGGAGTTTAAAAATTACTTGAACAAGGGATTGATTTTGTAGTAGCAGCAGTATACGTGTTTTACCTTCTTCAACTCTTTCTGCTAGATTTGATGTTTATTGTCTCTTTATGCAAGAAGTGTTCAAGTGTAATATAACTAAAGTGCATTCGTGATGAAGCAACTATTAACTGTAATACCACATTCAACCCTGCTATTTTCTTCTTATAAAGAGTTGCACTCAAAGGTGCATGTACAAAATACAGTTCTCTTAGTATGTAATTTATAGTAGCAATAAGTGGTTTTATCTGAGTGTGGCAGAAGGCACAATTTAGCCAGTTAATGAATGGGTAGTCCAATATGGAAAGAGATGTTCTTTCAGTTTTCCTGTTGTCTTATAATTCCCCTTTATATAAACAATGTAAAAATTCTGCTTGTGTACGTGTTCCTTTAATCCTTTTTTCCTTATCACATCTGTAGCTGGAATTGTATAATTTAGATCTATTTCTATAAACTTAGTTTGTATAAATGAGAAAGTAAATATATTACTGAAGAATGACTGCATCTCTGATAAATATTTCTATCACTTTCCACTGCAGTCCTAGTAAATTATCCCTTCTTTTTAATGAGCAGTTGTTGCAGATGAGAATATTTCTTTTGGTTTTGATTATTCCAGTGCATTCTTTCTTAAAGCTTTCTCTGAAGGTTCCAGTCCATTGGTTCAAGTTTCTGCTGATTTATTAGATGAGCCTTTGTCAAAAGATGCTGGCACTAGAGAACCTGTTCGCCAAAGTGCATCAAGCCTATCTTCGGAAGTGACTGCGTCACCATGTTCTGTGTTCTGTTACGGTCTAGAAGGCAACCAAATCTCACAGGACTTTATGAATCCGTATGAAAAATCTGAGGACCTTGCAGAATACACATCTGGAGGGTGTAATGATTTGAATGCTAAAAATGGAATTGCTTTTGTAAACATTGACTCCTATGAGCCAGATAGCAGTGATGGAGAGGAAGAGGATGCTCAATACAAATGTTCTTGGATAAGAGAAGCAGCAGGTCTAATTCAGGGAAGACTAGATAACATACTTTGCCAGTGTGAAAAAGAGGTGGAGCCTTTTAGTGACTTACAGTCCCGACTGTCTGCTTTTGACCACAGCATTTATAGAGAAAATTGTGAAGAAGCAGGACCAATGCCTTTGGCATGTCCAAACAATAGGACACTTAAATCTGCTGAAGATGAAGCTATACCAAAAATTAGCCTGAGTGGTGACAGTTATGAAACACAGCAGATAAAACATATAGTGGATGTTGGAATTGGAAGCTCCCTACCAGTTGCTGGTGTATTAAACATCAGTGATGGAGAGACTGAGCAAGAAAATTCACCTGAGCTAGTAGTGAGACCTAAAATTAGAAAACAAAATACTGCAAAACAGCTGGAGAGAGAAAACCATCTCCCTAGTGATGATGAAGAGGAAAGTGATTCCTGGAGGAGAATTGGAATTGCTGATGTCCATCAATGCCATCCTGAGTGTCCCTTGAGAGATGGCAAGGAAGAGATGAATTCTGGTTTGTTCTTTCTCTCAAGAATCCACAGTGATCAAAAGAACAGAGAAATAGACTTAAGAAGAAAGGCAGTAGCTCAAGAACAAAACAGTGTTCTAAGTGACAGTGCTTTTTGGAATGAGTTTGAAGACCGCAACAGACATTACTTAATGTCCCACAAAGATGAAGACAGGTAAAATTTCATTTTTATATCTGTTTTAGTATTGAATCTTCTGTGTAAATATTGTGCAAAACTGAACATTATGTTAGCCAACGAGACATAAAAACTTGAAGCATTTCAGAATATGATCAGATAACAAGGTGGCAACTCTTCCTTTCAGTTCTTCTTCACTCTCTTGGTAATGTAAAAAGCCTTTCCTTATGTCTGCAGTCAGAGCATCTTATCACTGAGGGATATTATTTGTTTATTTTTATTTCATTTTTACTGAGCAGATGGAGGGTAAAGACTGAAAGCCTTGTTCAGCTTTGAAAGTTTCCTTCTAGGCTTATTCTTCAGGATTTGGTTTTTTGCGACCAAATCTCAGTTTTTTGTATGGCAGCCTATTTATGTTCTTGTCTCCAGCCTTTTGAAAGAAATTGTTGTTCCTTGTAATAGCTGAAGAATAACTTGATAGGGTTGCTTGTAATCCCTTTTTTAATGGAAATTCTTCAGACTAATAGGTATTTCCAAAGTAACTATTAATTATTGCAGTTTTAGATTTACAAATTGCTTCAACCTTGACACAAGGAGTAGTATTCAGGTTCCTCCTGTTTTGAGCTCTTCACCTAAAAGACAGGATAATTTGGATAAACCTTACACGTTGATTAACTTCTATTCATAAAACGTCGGTTGAGAACTTTTCGCTATGACTTGGAATTATATAACTGAGTTATTTGAGGGTAAAAACATTGCTAGCTTTCTGATCATTTATGGAACTTGCAGTAGTGTTTGTGATGGCTTTCTTCCTATTTTTCTTCCAGTTTGCTTTCATCTTGTTGATTCTGTTCCCACAGCATTCTTTACAAGACGTGTCTTCTGGATGTTGATGTGGCTCTTTTGTGCATGTGCTTGCCATTCATAAGCTAACCTGCTTAGTAGATTGTGTTTCCTGTGTTTTTGTAGAGAGAAAAACATGAAAATTAATTTGCTTAAAATCTTGTCCTTAAAATATTGCAGAGTTGCAACCATGAAAGAATAAAATGCATTTTAAAATGGGATAGTAGACATAGGGGCTTTTTTTCTTCAAGGTGTAGGTATAGGGTCCTGCACCTGGGTAGGGATAACCCCCAGTACCAGCACAGGCTGGGGGCTGACCCACTGGAGAGCAGCTCTGCTGGTGGGTGACAAGTTGACCATGAGCCAGTTGTGTGTGCCCTGGGGGCCTGGAGAGACAGTGGGGTCCTGGGATGCATTGGGAAGGGTGTGGCCAGCAGGTCAGGGATGTGATCCTGCCGCACTTCTTGGCCCTAGTGAGGCACATCTGGGATATTGTGTTCATTTTTGGTCTCCACAGTTGAAGAAAGATAAGGAGCTCCTGGAGAGGGTCCAGTGGAGGCCACAGAGATGCTGAGGGGTCTGGGGCATCTCTCCTATGAGGAGAGGTGGGAGCTGTTCCTGGTCAGTCTGGAGAAGAGAAGACTGAGAGGGGATCTCATTAATGCAAATAAGTGTCTCCAAGGTGGATGCCAGAAGGATGGTGGCAGACTGTCTCTTCAGTGATGCTCAATGACAGGAACAGGGAGCGATGGCATAAACAGAAACACAAGTTCTACCACAATAAGAACTTCAGATTTGAGGATGGCAGAGCACTGGAACAGGTAGCCCAGGGAGGTCATAGAGTCTCGCTCTCTGAAGACATTCCAAACCCACCTGGGACCGTTCCTGTGTCACCGGCTCCAGGTTGGATTGCAGGATGGCAGGGAGATTGGACTGGATGATCTTCAAAGGTCCCTCCCAACCCTGACAATTCTGTGATTCTTAGTAAAGGTACTTGCAAATGAATCCTTCACTTGTAAAGTTTACTTTTCAAAAATTTTTGTTTGTGCATAATCTTCTCCATTTTTGAAATGCTGCTGCTAGAAGATTAAAGTACCATGAAGGAGGTGGAATGTGTTCTACAATTATAGCATTGGCTTCCATGATGCATAGTGATGGGTTATTGTAGCATGACAAAAAGAAGCATGGATTGATTATTTGAAATGTTCTTGATGATGACAATAACTGAACCAGTAAATGGGAGTCATATGTTTTTAACTTAGAATCCCCATAATTTATGTTCTAGAACCTCAAAAGTCTTATGTTTATGAAGTAAATTGTCGATGATTAGTCTGTACAAAGGAGTAATATGTTCCCTCTTGAATGGTGAAGTTTTGCATAAAAAGTGGATTTGACATATGTGTCAAATGACATCCTTCAGCTCAATTTTAGCTTTTTCCCAACCCAGGGAGAAATCCACCTTTTGGTTGTTGCAGTGTGGGCCTCCAACCTCACATTTTTGCTTCAAGGAGGTGCACAGCTATTGTGGTGTTAGAAGGAGAAAGTCTTGCATATTTGTAAGAAACATGTATGTTCTAAGTTGGAAGGGTGGTGGAATGTCTCAGGGCAGGCATGGAGGGAGGAGGATCATATCTATTATCTCACTCTGTTTAATTTTGGTCTGTATGGCAGGTACAGGTTAGGAGGGGATTCAGCCAGGGGAGACACTATTGTCAGAAAATCAATGTGCAGAGGCTAAGTTTGTGTGCTATGCTTTTGGGAAGTGACAAGTCTGTAGCTCTAACCATTAAGTAATGTTCTGCATCTCAGCTCTGCAGATTGAGCACAGTTCAGTCTTGAGTTCTGAAATATTTAATGTTCTTCAGTTGTTTAGTATTAGTGGCTTTAGGCATATCCTTTTCTGGTTTGAATGAGTGTTTGTGTATAAACCTTAAAGTGAGCAAACTGGACTAAAACCAAAGGAGTATTATTTTAAAGTGTGTTGGAAGTCATTCTCGGATTGTAAAATAGAGACAACTAAAACAAGAAATTTGAGTATTTCAGGTAGTCTTAGAGTATCTAAGATAAAATTGTAAAAAAATACATATTTAAAAACTTGATCAAACAGCATAAAAAACAAACAACATTCCAAAGTGAACAAAACTCCCAACCCAAAACCAAAGAACCAAACAGAACAAAAGGTTCAAAAATGTCAGTATTTAGGTTTAATTGGTGTAATATGAGATGCATTAGACTACCTGTCAGAATTTCTTAATAGATATGATTTCTAAATTAAAGTAATCCATTAAAATAGCCCAAAATTAGTGAATATGCTCATTTCCATGACTTTTTAGTCATCAAAATTGTGATAGAAAAATATATTCCTGCCTCAAAATGCTTATATATAATTTGTGTGTTGAACTTACTTATTCTTGTAAAACTTGCAGTGTATACTGTGCTGTTTTCCAAAAGCACTTAAAATTCATTAAATTGAAAGTTCTATTGACATGTATTCATAATATTCGATAAGGGAGGAAATTAGTGAGCTTGTAGGTGGGGAGGTAAGAATACACCTGAACATACTGGGTTTAGCAGATTTGAAAGTAATACTGTGGGTATTGTGGATTGCTTTATAAAATGAGCTCTCTTAAGCATGCTGGCTGTTTGCATATATGTTTTCCCTAACTTTTTGAAGGGACATAGCTAGTTGACTATATTTTGAATTTCAGTAACTGTCACTGTAGTGAGTGAATCATCTAAGTGCCATTACCAATGGTAGCAGTAGTTCATCCTTCCTTAGACTGTGCTAGCACTACTATTTTGTTTAAGCTGCCCAAAGCTTATTTACTGCCCTTTTCTATGTGGTGGCTGAGCAAATTGTCTTTGAAAAACTCCCTGCCATTCATCTTGTTTGGGCTAGTGAATCAAATAGTTTGCAGTAAGTCATCCATTATATCTTTCTGTGTTAAAGAAGTTATTCTATATGGCTTATATGTCCTGAGAGCTTTTACTTTAGATTTGTTTGGCTGAGAGGTAAGGCTGACATTGATTATTATTTGTTAATCAAGCAGTGCCACTGCTGTTGTTTTTGTGATCTGGGAGAAAGATATGTATAGAGAGTCTGGTTTATGTTCTTGAGTTGTTTCATGTACTCTGGAAGTGAGGCAAGGGAAGAACAGAACACTTTTGCAAAGTAGGATAGGCAGAATTCTTGAATTCTTTCTTGCAGACTTATTTATTTTTTTTAATCAACTCTACACTTGATTTGTAATGCATCTATAGATAGCACAAGATTCATGTCTCTTAGAAAAAAAATTGCCTATATTGAGAGCAGTGTTGATAGAAAAGTAGGAAATGGCGGAGTATTTGTTTGTTTTCTTTCCCCTAAAGCAGTGTTTAAATTCATACTCTGTTGCCTTGTTTAAATTGCAGCTCAGACTGCAGTGATGGAGAATGGTCTGCGTCTGCACCTTCCTATTTTACTGCTATGGAAAAAGAGCAGTCCTCAAGTGATGAAAGCTGGGAGACTGTCCCATGCAGGGAGGAGCATGACCCTGAGGTGCAGAGGAGCAGCAGTGGTGTGAAAGAGGAGAACATAGACTTCTGTTTCCAAGAAGGGTATGCCTTTGTTTTATTGGCTAACTTTCTATAGCTTTTGGCAGCAGTAGTAGGGTACTCACACAGCACTACACAGAATAACATCTATTCTAAAAGCAGTTACCAGCAATCATTTGCCTGCATCACAATAATCTGAGTAGTTGTATGTATTTCAAATCAGGGAAAATACGGCATTTCATGCAAACAGTTCTAGCTAATGAAAAATTCAGAAACAGTGAGAGTGCATTGACAATGTAGTGTCAATATGGTTAATAGACTTAATATATTGACTTCAAAAAGCTAGTTTGGCAAGTTAGTTGTAAATATGTACATGTTACATAAACACCTCTTGATACTGGTTAGGACTCCTTGAAAAGAACTTGTTTATCTCTCTGCTTTATTGCTTCTCTATTCCACTGCTGCTCCTCATTTTCTGCAGCCGTATCAGTAATTAAACTTGAACTACTTGCTTGCCCTAGTAACTTTAAACGTACTTTATTTTTCCAGTCATTCAGTACTTTATAAACTGCAGCTGCCTTTGCTATAAGGCAAAATTTGTAGTTATGTATAGCTAAGAAGAGTGTGCTTGGCTTTTTTTAAGCAGCTAACATTGACTCTAGTTTGAGTCTTTATAAAACAAAAGCCACCTAAGTGTTCTTTCAGCTTCTTCCGCTATTAGGTTCACTTGCCTATTACCAAGCAGTCCAGTTTGTTGTTAATGTTTTTTTAGTATTTTCCACATTCTTGGGTCTTGGAGAACTAGTGTGACTTCATGAAAACTTTATGAAAACTCGTCTGTTTCAGAACAACAATAATGGACCTCTGTGTTTTTTAACTTTCTTTGATATGAACAGCATGAAAATGTATGAATCTTAACATAATTAAGATTATGCTTAATATAATACAATCTTTAACATAATTCCTGCCTATTTTCCCTTTTATAAGGAAAGTGGGACTCACAGCCCTGTGGCTCTCAGTATCCAGGTGACTTGTGCTCCTCTGGAGTATCCAAGAATGAGGGGAGTCTTTCTCTTGCTAGATAGCTTCTCTTGCAAGTAGTAGCTCTTTGCATTACATTCAGGCCAAGTTTTGCTGTGGATGCTGCTTCAGAGTGTCAAGACAATCTTTCTCCTTAATGCATTTAGGAACTTGTAGATAAATAAGAAAATGTTTAGTACCAAATTTATTAACCCTGACAGGGATGCTGGCTGTACTAGGGAAAACGCAAAGCAAGCTGCTTACTGTACTACTGGCCTTGAGCATTAGGCAAATAACTTTGCCACGGAATCATGGATGTCATTAGATGCTGAGTCTGGAGCTGATTCCACTGGGGATTTCTTGAATGTTTGTGCTAAATGCTAAATTCCTAATCTGTGACTCTGGAGTCTAGGAAACATGCCTGTGTAGTCTGTGTTATGCTTAGCTTTTGTTGCTTACATGTGTTTGTAAATTCTCTTAGCTTTTTAGTTTTAGCTTTTCATTTATTTATATTAAGGGAGCAGACATTTTTGGAGGAAGGTGAAATTCCTTGGTTACGATTCCGAGACGACGTAGAAAGTAGCAGTGATGAGGAAAATGATCCAATTAGTGAATTTGTGCATCTTGGATTCTTCTTGTTGGATGGAAATAACAACCTTGAGGATGACTCCAGTGTGAGTGAAGACCTGGATGTGGAGTGGAGGTATGCATTTGATAGTTGTCTGCTTTAATTTTAGAGGTTTTGTAGTTACTATTTTGTTTTTTATGTAAGATGTCAAAAGTACTCATGGCTATCAGTATGCAGTTGCTTCAAGGACTGATAATCTCAGTTTTAAGGTTTAAAGTACTTCAAGTGCTATGTATCTGCTAATGAGAGAAAAAGGAATAGATTTGCTAAATCAGGCTGTGATTTGACAAAATTTTGGTGCCCTAAATATGATAGGGATGGATGTATTCTTTCATTTAATTTTCAAGTGGAAGTATAACAAAAGTAAGGCAATATAAATGTAATCAGCATTCAAGTCACTCCTATTTTATAATTGGTATTTTCCTCCTTTGAAACTGGTGTAAGTTAGCTATTATAAACGTATTTTATTTCTCTGTGAAATGCCATGCACTTACCTAATATTATCATAATTTTGAATGCTTCACTCTATTTTCTGTCGTTAGATTACTGGAGGATATTGCAATAAGTTTATTATAAAAATGCTGCATATACCAGGAATAAAGTGATTGGAGTCACATTCAGAACAGTATAATGTGTAATAGTATAATGTGTTTGTTTTAGAATGAGATAGAAGGCTTTCCAGTGAGAGGCATAACACTTGCTTTCTTCTGCTTATTAAAATATAAACTACTGTGCAGACGTACCAACACTGATATTTTCTCCTTGTGAAGTTATACTGTGGAAAAGCATAAAAGGAGCTAATGCATGAGAGTCCAAACTAGAAGTAAGGCATGTGTTCTTACGCTGTCAGGCAGTAAGCTAGCAATGGAATTGTGTGATAGGGACAGAAGCTGTGTTTTAAGTGTTGGAGGTTAGCCTTGGTAAGCTTCCTAGTTACTAAAAACAGGAACAAAGTTGATGATGGTCTGTTAAGTTTTGTCTGCTGAGCATATGCAGACCTGTTCATGATTTCACTTGTGCCTGTTTTAAGATTTGATTTCTGAATTTCTAAAACAGAGCTCAAAGGAGCTGCCAAGCCATGAATTGTGACACATGATGTAATCAAAATCTGATTGTTAGTTGTAAAACAACCCTAACAGCATACGTATGAAACATATTAGCTGAACTTATGCCCTTGCGCACTAAAAACTCCTATCAGGATGTTCTGAAGTAAATATTGTGGGGAGTGTGGTACCACTGTACTGGGACCAGAGGTAGGGAGCTGCAAAGCTGCCTCTGAGAGGCTGGGACTGCCCCATGTGGGACACAGCTGGTTCCAACTGGCTGCAGTGGACCCACCACAGGGTGGGGCCTCCAGGAACATACTTAAGAAAGGATAAAAAATGCTGGACAGCAAGCAGTGTGTGAGAGAGAAATTAGGATGATGTCAGAGAAGCAGCACTGCAAGATACCAAGGTCAGAAAAGAAAGGGGGAGGAAGTGCTCTAGGTGCTGGAGAAGAGATTTCCCTGCAGCCCCTGGAGAGGACCATGGTGGAACAGGTAGGGATTTGCTAAAGGAACTGTGTCTATGGACAACCCATGCTGGAGCAGTTAGTGAAGGACTTCAGATAGTGGGAAAGACCCATGCAGGAGCAGGGAAACAGTGTGAGGAGAAAGTGATTGCAGAGAGGAACTACCGTGGACTGACCACAACCCCAGTTCCTTTTCCTGTGCCCTGCTTGGGATAGGGGAACTTGGAGGAGTCAAGGATGAAGGAGTGAAATTGAGCCTGGAAATAAAGGGGAGTCCTAAGGGAAAGGTGTTTTAGTTTTTGTCTGTTTCTCACCATTCAAATCCATTTTTATTTGCAATTAATTCATTTAGAATCATAGAGCAGCCTAACTTGAAAGGAACCTCAAAAGATCATCTGGTTCAGCCTTTCAATTAAATTAAGGCTTTTCCTAAATTGAGTCTATTTTGCCTGTGGTGGTGATTGATGACTCATCTCCCTGTTGTTATCTTGACCCATGAGCTTTTGATCTTATTTACATGTCCAGTTGAGGCAGGGGAGGGAGAAATCAGCTGTTTGGGTATCTGGCTGTTATTAGCAGGTGATGTGCAATAATTTGATATACCCAGACTTTCTGTTGCAACTATTTATTTTGAAAATAAGGCCGTTTCCTAACCCATGTTTTTCAGACTACTTGATGAATTTGGTGATGGCCTAGGACTTCCTCAAGCTGTTCCTTACATGGAACCTCAACTTCTCACATTTATGGCACTAGAGGAACATTTAGAAGCTGTGGAGGTATTAAAACATTTTTGATAGTCTTACATCAGTGATGTTGTGACACAAATGTTTATAGTTGAATCCTTCTTCAACTTAATCTGAAAATTGGGAGAATGGGGGGAAAAATACTTCCTGTGTTAGTTTGAACTTTCAGGTCTTCAAACATGAAAATACATCTTGGAAGTTCTTTTAAAGGATGTACTACAAGAAGTCATTGATTGGTACCTATTCCTTTTAGCATATGTATTTTTTTCCTCATAAGGGAAAGAAAGTTACTGATTTCTACCAGTATAAACATATGCCATTTAATTTATTCTAAAGAATTTTGCCAAATTCTCTACATAACAAAGGAAAGCTTATACTTGGATCTGTGCCTGCGAATTATCCCAGCTTTTTTTTTTTTTTTGCAAGAGTACATTTGGATTTCTCAAATTTTTACTTATCAGTAGAAGACTTTTCTGTGTTTGACTGTCTTGACTCTGTGTATTTTAAATTTAAAAAAAAAAAGTTTAAAAAACCCCCACCCAATAACAAGCAAACAAAAAACCCCAATCAGGTAAAGAAACCACCCAGAAGAAAAAACACCTCTTATCTTTACCTTGTTCTAATCCCATTTCACCTGTCTAATTTTGGATAGACCAAAGTATGTATTATCAAGAGCCAGCATGGTTATGATCTTTGTCTTTTGTTTGTTACTATAGGTTGGTCAATGTCAGAGTGAATATAGAGCTAGCAGAAACCCAGTTTGATGCAATGCGACAATTCTTGCATCACCAGAAATCTCCCCTGCAGGGTATTTGTCAAAATAAGAGTTAAATGATATGTAGACATTAATATGGTGTTACAACAGCTGAACTGAATGGTTTTTGGGTGACATAAGTTTAGGGCAGCAAGGGGCAGTTTGACTGCTAGCATTTACTTTAAAGGGGTGAACAGGGCAAGGCTGTATGTCATAGTGTGCTTGCAGACAAAATACCAAGGGCACTTTGAAATGCTTTCTAAAGCTGGCAGGCAGTGGAACAGTCATAGATAATGGGTTGTTTCCCATGGATATGTGCAAAGTCAATGATTTTCTGAATGAGCTTCACAGGTCTTTTCCAAGGCAGTGGAAGGGCTGTTGCCTTAAGCTGCCAGTCCTTGTACATCCCCCAAGGTATATGGGAGGTCATCATTCATGATCAAGTATCAGAGGGTTTTCTCCAGCTGTGTAGGGTCTTGTTAGCATTACTCATTTAGAGACACTTCATTAATGTGGGGAAGGTGTGTTGATATCCTTATTATAAAAGCAGTATTTTGAAGCTGTATATTCTTGTGTCTTTCCTAGATGCTGGTTCTCACTACATCAAAAAAAACAGAACTACAGAAACAGTTGACCTCCTCCTTTGCACCAAAGCAAGAGGATCTGTGTAGCGAGGGGAAACTAATCCCATCTTTTTTTTTTTTAATTTGCACAGTAACACTTGAAGAGGAGATAGAGTTTATTATGACTCAAGTTATTCTTTCTCATTCCTGTGTAACAACATTTGCCTAATTACTCTGCCAGAAGAAATGTGTGCAGTCTTGTCAGAGTGACCTGTAAAAAAATCCTAGGTGATTATGTGCATGGCTGGCTGAGGAGGTGCTGTAATTGCATTTATGTCACCAGGAACAGTGTCACTGAACACCATTAGCAAGCAGGCAGATGACTACAGAGGTACCTGTGGCGCTGTGAATGTGGGAAAACCAATTCTCTTACATAGCAATTGTGCTTGAAAGTAGCACTTAATGGTGTGAAACTTTATGGTGGGCGTAGAAGTCTGGCATATTTAGAATTAGTCAGCAGAAAGTGGTAACTGAGTAATAAAAGGAGGAATTGTACTGATTGTGACCACATGGACGACACAGGTTGTGAGTAAGAATTCCAAATACTCCCTTCAAACCTCAAGCAGAAATAAAGAGCACATATTTTTCTAGTATGAAGTTGGTTGCTAAAATTGTTCAGAAAATATAAGCAAAATGATTTACTCTTGCTTTGAAATACTTGAGAGGGATATGACATAATAAAGCATCCAAAATTCAAGTGTATCTTAATTAATTGGAGGGGAGGGAGTGGGAGAGGGCTATCCCAAGTAATTGTGACATTTGGAGGGGAGAAGTAATGAAAATATTAGATACTTGTTTTGAAAAGCTATGTTCTATAAGGCTTTGGGTTCTTAAAAGTAGTAAAATGCATGTGTGATTTAAAATTTTTTTTTCTTTCATCTGTTATAAAGAAACAACATAGCTGGGAGTGTCTGGTTTACTTCATTAGCAGTACAGAACAGGCTGTCTGTCTGCACTGCATCAGTGACGTTATAAGTATTTCCTGTGCCAATTCACAGAGGTGAAGAGTTCAAACCCCTGTAGGCTGTAGCACTCTTGATTTTAGCAAAACAATGTCCAGCATTTTTTTATGGTACATGGAGAAGTAAGCAGTGACATGAGTAATTAGAGGAGTGAAGTACAGGTATTTTGAAGATACGCCTTAGAAAAGTTATAAAATAGACACTGCTTTGCTTTGAATTTGAAAATGTGGCTTTAAGCATCAGAGTCACTGTAAGGCTTTATGTCTATGATGTTTCTTATGTGTAGGTTTCAAAAGCAAGCAAGCAATACAATGTTTTCTGTTTGAGAATACTCATATGCTGGGTGTAAACAGATGTTTGACACATAGCTACTGTTGCAACCTTCTGTGTGCTTAGGATCTTCTATGTGAACTAGGATCTTGCCTAGTTTTTCCAGGTGTAGTAGTTACTCTGATTAAGCATAATATTTTTACCTACAGTTTATTCTCAGACCATTGCACTTGTAGCAAAATCCAATTACAAGTTCTAAAATCATCTTAATGTTAGTAAGGTAGTATTTTCTGCTGTAGCAGAATTTGATGGGTATTAGCTGTAAAATTGGAGCAGTGTACCTGTTTTGCAGGGGGACTCACACACTGCGCTAGGGATAACCCCAAGTTTTCTCTTAAATTGAGAGATTCCAAGATGAGAATACATGTGGCAGTAGGAGCTGTAAATATTTGTTAGCTCATGCTGAACTTTCTCCCCCACAGAGGTTTGACTGTGAGTATAAACCTGCTAGGTTGGATCTGTGGTACTGTGGTTGCTTGAGCTACCTTGTCACTGTGATCCAAGTGCAGGCATGTTTTCAGATTGCAGCTCTAGTAACTTTAGGGAAAGTTTAAGAGGAAAGACTACTGGAAAGGTTTCTGTATAATCCAATGTTTCCCTAGTATATAGAGCTTTTTGGTTAAGTGTATTCCCAACATTACAGATTACACTGTCTTATACTTCTTACTAAGAGAGTTTTGTGGCCAATAGAGTAAATAATTTTCAAGCTGATTGGAACAGTAAGTTGCTGTACTTAAGGGATGTGACTAACTCATTAAGGGTGTGAACCTGGTGCTTCTGTGTTCTTGGTTCTTCAGTTTCAGTTTGTTTGCTGTTCAAACAGGTATAGCTAGTACATTTCTTAGCAAATATAACCAAATATTCTGAGTTCTGTGATTTTGATTTTTTTTTTTTCTACTAGACATCCTTCTAGTGTCTTACATGGTTGAGTGTATGATGTACACAGCAAATATATGTAGCAAATATGCCATAGCCTTGGAGTCTTAAAGATTTTGTATGGTGAAATTTGAGTTTAAAACAAAGTTGCCTCAGAGCATTATGTCTGTCTTAAGATTAGAAACATTTATGTGTTTTTTATTTCTGGAAGTTTACACCATTAGTGTAGCTTAATATTTTTTGTTTGTGCCCGACTATTTCAATAGTTGAAGCCAGGAAACACATTAATGAGGCATTTATTTTCAGAAGTAAAATGCAAAGACAGTTTTAGATTGGCGAGCCTTATTACATTTTCAACTTGCTACCTTTTCTGTAACTTTATAAAATTAACAGATGTTCATTGTAGATTAAGTTGTGACTCTGTCCTCATACTCTAAGAATGCTTAAAAAACAAGGCATTGTTGTTTTGACCTTCAGTTTCATCTCATTCATTACAAAACTAAAAATGATGTAATGGTTAGTCTGATAGGCGTATCTTCCATTTTAAAAAGTAATACTGCTAGAATTGAATTCTTTTTCCTGCTTGCTTGTTTTGTATGAAATGTTACGTTTGTGAGTAAGAGAACTTGATCTCTCCTTACCCTTTCAGACTGCTCTGGCACAGTTGGAGTCTCTTACATTTGATGTTGAACAGACTCATCCACCAGCTACGAAAGAAACCATAGATTGTTTGCCACAGAGTATCATCACAGGTGACTACAATGGTATGGAAAAATAATGAAAAAGTAATTTCCACAAAGTTTGTAAGATCAAGTTCAACTTTCTGTGATACCATAGATGCAATATTTAAGTATACTTTCTCCATAATGCTGTTTTAAGATCTTTTGAATCTGAGTAGAATTTTGATCCATCTGGAAAACTAATCTTTACTGGAGTTACTGTGACTGTATTTTGCAACCTTTAGTGATACTGTTGATAACATATCTCTTTTGATTTGAGCTCATCTTAGATGTAAAACAAAGTATTAATTATTTTTCTTCATCATGGGTTTAGGTCAAGAGCAGTGTTGTACTATCTGTTGCAGTGAATATATAGAAGGTGAAATCATAACTGAGCTACCCTGTCATCATTTGTTTCACAAACCTTGTGTAACTCTTTGGTTACAGAGAGTAAGTACTACAGGGCTGGTGGAGGATTTGTGGGGGGTGTTGTGTAATTCGTGTATTCTTCGGGGAAGAACGACTTTTAAGTCTTTGAAAATGTGGGATGAAATACCAAGAGATAACTGGCTGTTGAATTTATGCATTATGCAACCAAATTCTAGTGCAAGTGAGGAAAGAAAGCTGTATTTGTACTTGCCTGAAGGGTAATTTCTTTAATTGAGGAAATATTTCTGTAAGGGAAAACACATTTTCCTTTACTGAGAATGAAAGACATGGATGAGTTATAACTTCTTTTGGTACAAGAAAAGCTTTCTTTACTATATTCCTGCCTTGAAGTAAAGTTGATGGATTCATTTTCTCTGAGAATAGCAAAGGGTCTGCTCTGTCTTACCACAATGTCAGGCCCATTTATGGTGACAGCTAAGGCTGGCAGAAGAAATACTGAAATGCTTGTAGATTAATTTTTTTTAAATTACCTTTAGTAATTCTATACGATATTAGATTTCATTTTCATAACCTGTAATCAGTTTCCTTCCAAATGTCTTAAAAAGGCTTGCATCACATTGAAGCTAGACTAAAACAACCATAATTAATGTTTTTTTTTACTTGCACTCCCCTTTATGTGCAGTGCAGGCCTGGGCTTGGTAGTTCTCAGTGAGCCTACAGTGCAACACAATTTCAAGAGTATAAGGGAGATTAATTGATTGTACTATGGGGGTCATAGCAGAGCACCTGTAGCATGGAGGGTTGATGGATTTAGTTGGTGGGTTTATAATTTTTTTACCTTGATAATGTTGATTACCATAGTAATTTTCCTTGTTTTACACATCCTGCCTTTTTTTTTTTCTGTTGTCATAGTAAACTGCTATTGCTGAAAACTAGGGCAAAATACTTCCTCTTATATTTGGGCTGTGCCTAGCTTATTTTTAATCCTTGCCTCAAAAAAAAAAAAGAAATCCCACCTGTAAAATCAATGCTTTGAAGAAGAATTTGGAGGCAACCTGATGCATTTGCTGCATAGCTAGTTTAAAAGCAAAACAAGTCTTCATTCTGAGTTTGTGTTAGCTGTCAGGTCCAGGTTGCTCTGCAGTCAAATTTGAGTTTGAGGTGGTGCTGTTGTGAAGACACTAAACACTTTATAAATAATTATTAGCTTTTTAATAGAATTGCAAACTGTGCAAATGACCTGGGTTTTTTTTCTCTTTTTATAGTCGGGAACATGCCCTGTTTGTCGTCATGTGCTTGCACCTGTACATCCCGAAGCAGCTGATTGACCCTGTTTTCTTTATTTGGTTGATGATTCAGCATCTTCTGTTAATATTGCTACAGGACCCTCAGACTAGGGTCAGAAATAAAATCTGCCACCAAAATAAAAATGTAAATTTTGCCTGTTTTAATTATAATGTGAAAACAATTCAGTATAAAATATTAATATGTAGTCATGGATTGGCTTGGGTTGGAAGGGACTCTAATGATCATCTGACTCCAACCCCCCTTGCTGTGGTCGTGGACACCTTCCTCTAAACCAGGTTGCTCCAAGCCCCATCCAACCTGGCCTTGAACACTTCCAGGGATGGGGCATCCACAGCTTCCCTGGGCAACCTGTGCCTGTGTCTCACCACCCTCACAGCCAAGAACTTCCTCCTAATGTGATCTAAACCTACTTTCTTTTAGTTTGTAACCACTCCCCCTTGTCCTGTCACTCCATGCCATTTTGAATAGACTCTCTCCATCCTTCTTGCGAGCTCCCTTCAGGGGCTGGAAGGCCACAATTAGGTCACCCCAAAGCCTTCTCTTCTCCAGGCTGAACAATCCCAATTCTCTCAGCCTTTCCTCATAGCAGAGCTGCTCCATCCCTCTGATCACCTTGGTGGCCTCCTCTGGACTCTCCAACAGCTCCATGTCCTTCCTGTGCTGGGACCCCAGAGCTGGAGGCAGCTCTGCAGGTGGGGTCTCACCAGAGCAGGGCAGAGGGGCAGAATCCCCTCCCTCCCCTGCTGCCCACGGGCTTTGGATGCAGCCCAGGACACACTTGGCTTTCTGGGCTGGGAGTGCCCATGGCTGGCTCATGTCCAGCTCTCACCCCAGCACCCCCAAGTCCTTGTGGGCAGGGCTGCTCTCGATCTGTTCATGCCCAGCCTGGGTTGGCACCCGGGGTTGCCCCACCCAGGTGCAGGACCAGCACCTGCCTTGTTAAACCTCATGAGATTCCCACAGGCCACTTGTCAAGCTTGTCTAGATCCCTCTGGATGGCATCCCATCCCTCAGGAGTGTCAGCTGCACCGCTCAGCTTGGTGTCATCTGCAGATCTGCTAAGGGGGCACTTTGTCCCTGCATCAGTGTCATTAATGAAGACATTAAGCAGTACTGAAGGTTCCTGAAGGGACAGCACTTCTCACTGTTGTCTGTTAGGACTGTGAGCCATTTACCGCCACCTTCTGGACATGGCCATCCAGCCACTTTTTAGCAGTCTAACAGCCCACCCCTCAAATCCTCCAATTTAGAGAGAAGGATGTTGTGGGGGACGCTGTCAAAGGCTTTGCAGAAATCCAGATAAATGACATCTGTAAGCCTTTCTTTATCCACTGCTGTAGTCGCTCCATCATAGAAGGCCACCAGGTGGGAAAGAATGAGAAAGCAAAGAGGAAAAATTGTCTTGTTTCTGTTCAAGGTTCATGTTATCTATACATGCACTAGTACATTGGCGGCATTCAGATTCTGGCAGGTGTTGATAAGTTAATTTGTTTTGGCAATTAGACAAAGAGGTAACAATTTTTTCTGAACTAGCCATAGCAACAGTAATTAACGTAGTATGAAAACAATTTCCCTCAAGTCAGAGGGAAAGTTCCCAGGGTTTTGGATAAGGTTACATGGTAAACTGCCTCCTAAGTTGAAACACTGTAGAATCCTTCATTGCTTTTCAAGGCAGAAAGCTCCTGTTCCCCCTTCTTTCCTATTCTGTGCTTGATTGAACATCTGAGGAAAACAAACTTTTTTTTAATATATAAAGTAAAGCTGCAAAATGCAGTTTTCCTCTATCTCTGAAAAATAACTCCCTACAAACCACATAAGCTGCTTATATAAGCTGTGAAAAGTGCTTGGATCAGAGTGTTTGAGTCGAAAGGGGCCTTACACATCACCTAGTTCTAACCCCCCCTGCCATGGGAGATAGGTTGTTCCAAGCCCTATCCAGCCTGGCCTTTGAACACTTCTAGGGATGGGGCAGCCACAGCCTATTCCAGTGCCTCACCACCCTCACAGTACACAATTTCTTTCTAATACCTAATCTAAACCTTCTCTCAGTTTAAAACTCTTACTCCTGTTATCAGTGGACTCCCTGGTAAAAAATTGCTCTTCATCTATTCTGTAGACTAGAGAGACCCTAGAAGGCTTCTCTAAGGTCTCCCTGGAGTCTTCTCCAGGCTGAACGACCCTAGCTCTCTCAGCCTGTCCTCATAGGGGAGATGCTCCAGCTCCCTGGATATTTTTTCAGCCCTCCTCAGGGTCTGTTTGAGTACATCCATGTCTTATGCTAGGTCTCCAGAGCTGGACACAGCACTCCAGGTGCAGGGAAAATGCTTCATGGGAGTGTAGCATGGAGGCAGAATTATTTCTCTTGGCCTGCTGCCCACAATCTTTTAATACAGACCAGGACACACTTGGCTTTCAGGGCTGCTAGTGCACATTGCTGGGTCACATCAAGCTTTTATCGTTCAGCATCCCAAGTACTTCTCAGTACCCCTCTCGATCCATTCTCTGCCCAGCCTGGGTTTATGCTGTACTTGGACTTGCTCCAACCCAGGTGCAGGACCTTGCGCTTGGCCCTGTTGAGCTTCGTGGGGTTCACACAGGCCCCTCTCAGGCCTGTCAAGGTCCCTCTGGGTGACATCCCCTCCCTCCAGCGTGTCCACCACCGCACACAGCTTGGTGTTGTCAGCAAATTTGGTGAGGCTGCTCTGTCCCACTGTCCATGTCGCTGACAAAGATGTTTAACAGGGCCAGTTCCAACAATAATGCTGGAGGAATCTTCTTTTCTCTGGTCTCCACGTGGGACCATTGAGCCATTGACCCTTTGAATGGGACTGTCGTGTCTGTCAGATCTGTGTCTCTCCCATTCAGAGAGAAGGATATCATGTGGCACAGAAGTCAAGGACTCTCAGAGCAGTGGGGTCCTGGATCCCAGACTGTGCTTCTGTTCCCGCTGTCAGCACATCTCTGTGTTTGAGTGCACTGTTCAGCTGGGTTGAAATCCTGTGGCCTGT
This sequence comes from Corvus cornix cornix, assembly GCF_000738735.6. Classification (NCBI taxonomy): domain Eukaryota; kingdom Metazoa; phylum Chordata; class Aves; order Passeriformes; family Corvidae; genus Corvus; species Corvus cornix. Next base: position 68,565,759 of record NC_046357.1, read on the forward strand.
TTGTCTTTCCCTTTAACTGCCTTCTGTCATCTTGTAACTCCTCTGTAATCTTACCTGCAGAGCTGTGCAACCCCTCTCACTCCCTGGACTAGAATAGAAACAGATCACCTTGAAGTAACTCCTCAGGTGAAAAATCCAGTTCAAAACCACCCCTTTCTTTTTGAAAGCTCTACAGGGTTTCTAGAGTTTACCTCTGAGAAAGAGCCCTAAATTGTTTGTGCACCATCACTTCCTATTTTCTTTTTTAACCTCCTTCCTTCCTTTCCTCCTTTGCAGACTGTCCAAGCCATTCACATTTCTTCCTCATGTTTCCTGCCATCTGTATCTTGCTAACTTCCCCTCTTCTTGCAAGCTGCATTGTATGCCGTCTTTGGTTTAGGTGCTCATTCTACTTGTTATCAGACCTCAATATTGGAAATCCTCCAGAGCCTAATTGCTGCAGCCCAGGCTACCTCCAGTCTTGGTCTCTCTCATAAATTCTTCCATATTAGTGAGAAACAAGTCAAGGAATGTTTCTCCTCTGGTCTGTCTTCATCATCTGGGCTAGAAACTTACCCTCAATGCTCTCCTGTATTTACCTGGACTGCTTGCAGTTGGCTGTGCTGTTTTCCCAGCAAACATCCATGTGGTGGAAGTCTTCTGTCATGATCATGGCCTGCAAATGTGATTCTTCCTGCAGCTGAAGAAAGAGCTCTTCACCAGCCTTCTCTCCTTGATCAGGTAACGTGTAATAGACACCAACCACAAGGTTTCTGTTGTTGGCTTAGTCTATAATTTCCATCCATAAGCTCTTGACCTGCATGTTGCTGTTCTTCAAAGACAGCTTTGTGCAATCAATCTCATTTTTGGCATGGAGGAAAATTCCCCCAACTCTTTTTTTGCCTGTCTCTTTTGGATAGTTTGTAGCCATCAGTCACAGCACTCCAGTTCATCCCAGCAAATTTCTGTGGTAGCAATCAGGTCATGGTTATGTCTCATAAAGATACTGGTACCAGCTGGGTTTTTAATCTCTTGCATGAGTTCAATGCGAGGTCACAAATATGTGAGCCTTTGGAGGCTGTTACAACAACATTCAACTAATAGTACCTTTGTGTTTACTTTAAGAAGTTACTCCATTTCTCTGTTGGATCTGTCAAGCCTGTGGGATCTGAAGTAGCTTAATTCCTCATTTTACTTCTTTTATGTCTTTATTTTAATTCCTTGTATTTATTTCCTTGTTACATTTCTTTCTTTTATTTTCTGCTTCATCATTTTCTCTGGTCTTGCTTTGGAGTGGAAGTGTTCAGTTGAAACTCTCACTGTGGGCAGTTTTTCATCTGTCTGAGTTCACCAGTTCTGGCTATTTCAGAACTGTGCACCCTGGTTCCACTTTCAGCTTGGCACTTAGAGCACTGCTTATTTGACAGGCTTGGAGCCCCAGGATGTGGTGCTGCTTTGGCCGTAGGGCTTCCCTTGAATTCTCATACTCCACGTCTAAAATAATCTGCCACTGGCTTTGTATGTGGTGTCATTTCCCCTCAGAATACATTTCTGGTGCATCAGTGTTCTGACTCACCTTTCCAGGCTTGAATTCGCTGATCATCAGATTGACTTTTTATGTTGTGGAAAATTGTGTGCTCTATATCTGATACCGGAGACTCAATCATTATCACACGCTAAAAAAAAACGAAAAAAAGAAAGAAGGAGAAAACAAAACACAAAAAACCTCACACCTCCCAAAAAACCCTTTTTCAATCTAGTAACTAGTGTGCAAAAAGCTGAGAGTCTTCCATTTTGAATAAACAGTCCGGTTCTGCTCCAAGCACATTGAAAGTATTTTATTTCTGCGGCTTTTAACATCTTCGCTTGAATTTAATTGAAAGGTAGATATTCAAACTTGTAGGGACAGCATGTAAGATCAGTTGTTAAATGTTTAACTATTTCCAAGATGCTACCTTCTTTTTGTATTTTTAAAGATATAAAAAGTCCTGTATTCTTCAGTTTGTTTAAAGAATTGCAAGGTTGTATTGCACAAAAACTAAGTGTTGCAACAACATAATTCTTCTGAACACGAAGAAGAATGTTGTAGTTTTTGAGCTTTTTCCTCCAGAGATAGTTTACCCTTTTAAAATAATGAGAATGAAATACTGTCTCACAGGAGAAGGGAACTGGCTATAACTTGTTGACATGATGATACGATTTGTTATTTGTGCCCTATTTTGCAAAGCACTGAATTTTCCTAACTTTGGGGGGTTTGTTTTTTTGGTGGCACTAGCTATGCCTACTAAGTGATCCTTGGAACTCTTCTTTTTTCTGGAGTGTTTTTTTTTCTTTTTTAAAACCTCCCCTGGTTGGGAATTACTGCTTTACAGTTTGAATCCTGAAAACTGTATTAATACTGTAGTGATGCTGCTTGGCTTTCTGCATAAACACTTTGGTGTAGTCTCACAAAATTCCATTTGTTCTTACTTGAACAGAATAGGAATGAAAGTGGGGCTTGCTGGGACTGACAGAATTTGTCCAATACAGGGCTTCCTTAAGTAGATTTTTAGTTGTTAAAGATCAAGAAAATGTATTTATATTGTAACCTTCCAATAAGATACAGCTGTTGCCACTGAAAAAAATACACTGCTATTGTTGGTAGGCTCATTCTTGCTCAGAAAGCCAAGGCAAAGACTACAACAAAATCAAGTTTCCTCTTTGGTTGCCCAGCTGCTCTTCTACCTTGAAAATCTATTATTTTCTTTCCAGTTGCTTTTTGTTGAAACAGATGTAATGAGGTTTTGTGGGACACTGAGAGTATACAAAGAGAACCTTCTTTACTCTGAGGCTTGACTGATTATGGAGTGGGGCTCAATTAATGAAGTGTAGAACAGCTGGCAAGGACTAGTGGATAAGGCTCCTTGTCTTGTGTTACAAGGAGACAAGTGGGCTGACAGTCATCTGTGTGTAACCTTCAGATGTACAGACCTGGTATCAAAGGTTTGAACCAGTGTTCAGGAGCCTTGAAATGCCCCTGACTTTTGCTATTGCGTCATTGAAATCCAGTGCAAACTAACCCAAAGAAAGTCTGGCACTAGTCAGAACCAAGGGAGCACAAGGGTTCCTCATAAGCTTGTGCCACATTCCTCACAATGCAGTGTAAAAAATAATTGAAAATGAAAGTTCTCTTCCTTAGGTTTGAAGTAAACTCTTTCAGATGGCTTTGGGTGGAGAGAGAGGAGCATATTTTGTTGAGAATATGATGTATTTGGCATGGATGTAATTCACTCCTAAAGCATATTTCCAGGTACCTTATCTTTCTCTTTGAACTTGGAATAGCATCATTCCTGAAAAGGCCCATTGTGTTTTAGTAAATATAAGACTATTGCCATAAGAGACACTTTGAAAGCAGCAACATCAGGGTTGTTTATTTCATAAAATGAATATATGCAGCTGTAAGAATCCTTTTCCACATTTTCTTTTTAATAGGACAGTCTCTCCGTGGTGATGCACTAACATGAGCACATCTGAATTGATACTGTGAATGCAGTAGGTATCCTGTTCTGAAAAATGCCAAAGATGGGAAAAGAAAAACAACCCTGGCTGAGTAATTTCAGTTTTATTTTATCTGCATGTTTTTACAATCCATTCTGTTTCCCTTGTTTTTGTTTTTGTTTTTTTGTTTTGTTTTGTTTTGTTTTGTTTTTGTTTTTGTTTTTTTTTGCTTGGTTTTTTTTTTTTTGTGTCACTGAATGCTTCAGGATATTCAAAATGGAAAACAGGAATATATGTTAGTTATGTGCAGTCCTTTGGTCAAGGTGGTACACACAGCTGAGATGCATAATTATTTAGATGAGAGAAGTAATATCACTATGTGGAGAATAAGTCTTCACTCTTTATAGGTTAGTAAGCAGAATATGTATTTACAGATCTTTATTGTCCTAAAATTCCACATAACTGTAATTTTTTCCAGTCTTAAGCCTCTCTGTAGATAGACAATTACCTTGCTCTGAGTCATGTATCATAAATAATTATGGACGAAACAACTAATGATAGTTATTAATGAGTAAGTATGAGGATTTAATGATGTCTTGAGGCCAAAATGTAAAGGGCATGATTTTAATTTATACTGGAGTTGCTTTGCCCTCCTGAGGCAAAAGAAAAGGCTCTCAAGAGGACATAAAGGAGAATTAGGTAAGAAATAGGAAGGTGGATTGTAGTCTAGCTAGTTTCTTCAACTACCTTTAAATCACAGTAAAAACAAGTCCTTTTTTCAGTTGTGAAGCACAATTGTCTTCAGCTTACCAGGCAGCAGCCCTTGAAAATATGTCAAGGAAGTCAATGAAATTTAATGTGATGGTGAGAATTACATTTTCCAAGGCAAGTTAGGCATTTTATGTCATGTTTTCTAATTGACAAGAACCAAGGGCTACAATTTTAGTGTTGTAAGTGGTACTGATTAATGATAGTTAGGACCTGGTCATTCTTTCATAGCTCTGTGTTAGGAAAACCTAAAGAAGAAATAAATTTCCTAATAGGGAATAAAAATCACTGGTCAACGTATTTCTTTATTGTATGTTGATTACTATGACCTGCTAATATGGAAGATCATCTCTGTCAATGGGTAGAAGAGTTTCCCTGTGGATGAGTGGAATTCCCTGCTCTTACTAAAAGCAGAAATACAAAAAAGCTTTTCTAACACTGCTTTAATGCTGCAGTAGGAGGATGTCAGCTGCAGAAACACTGACACATATTTTAAAATGCTATTTGCATATTCCAGACATCCTTTTTTAAGGTGGTAACTTGCTTTGGTAGTCAAGAAAGATGTTCTTGTCAGCAATTCTGTAAATAATTTCCCGTTAAGCTATTTTAGTGAAATGAAATGGAGCCTGCGTAGAACTTGTTCTGTACATACCTTTGTTTTCTTTATTGTTTTAACTCCCTGAATCACAATTCATGTAAGCAAGAAGAAAGTTTTGCTGTAGAGATTAAGAATGGGATATAGTTCTCATTATTTACATTAAAGCTCCATGAGACTGTGAGACTTTTCTTCTGACAGTATGAAAGATGACTTAATGGGCCAACCCAAAGCAACTCAAGAATCACACCCAAAACCAGCAGAGCCTGACTAAAGAGTTTGCTCATGAATTGTGAGCTTTTGGAAAATAAATAAATAGGAGCATTTAAACAGAAGTGAAACAAGAGAACAGGGGATCCTCAGCAGTGTTTGTCACCTGCAGATAGCCACAGTCCTCCTTCAGTTATCTTTCTCCCTGTGAGACAGCAAGTGTCTTTCTTGGAGCTTTTGGAATAAATGTCTAGTTCACCAGGGTTTTTGGTGAAGAAATGCCCTTCAGGTCCTTTCACTTAATGCAGTTTTCTTCTGAAAGTGGCCAGCAAGAAGGGGAGAAATGGGAGCAGAAAAAGTGTGGTCTTTCAAGTGAATCTAAACAACCTACAGTATCAACCAAAACCAAATTCAGTTGTGAGTATAGGGAAGGAAGCAAAAAAAAAAGGAGAGTGTGGCACAAAATTGCTTTTGGCAGCTCTGTCCCAAAGCAGAAATCATGGAAGCTCCTGAGGCACTGCTGTCTGGCCCACTGCACTCCTCTAGCTCTTCAGGAAATGTGGACCCTGATCACTACAACACATTCAGAATCTCTTGGTCTAAATCTTACATGACCTGTGAGACAGTTTCTTTCTGATTGAGAGGAATAGTTTGCATTTATTTGGTGTCAAGGACTCAGAAAGGATGCCTGTGTGCCCTGTGGGTTATTAAGGGCCTGTTCCTGAGACACCTGTGACCTTGCAGAAGGGTCTTTGTCTTAAATTATCACTTCAAACTGTGTCACTGTATACTCTCCTGCTCTGAATCAGTTACCATGTCTAACTGAAGAAAAGAAGCATCAGTTAATTTGTTGGAAAATTAATTTCTGTCCTGTTACTGAAAATGGTTTGATGAATGACAGTAATCAGAGGCATATTATTGCTGGTACAGTCTGTGTGTGTTAGTGGGGAAGTATCTGAAGGTAGCATTTTCTCCTTCCATATATTACAGAGGGAAGGTGTGTCTCTCTGTGTGCATAATTCAAGCACAGAGCACCAAGAGCAACCTCTGGGTGTTTCATTTTCAGAGTAAGTACATATTCAAATTTTAACTTAAATTTGGAACAAGTATAGATGATTTTGACTACTGTTTAGGGTTTGTACTTGGGATGCCAGTACTTCTAGAAAGCGTTCATCTTCTGTCCTTTGTTACGCATAACATCATGCATCTGAGAGAGATGACTAAATTTTTTCCCATCCACCTGCCTGCATTTTGAAGTTATCAACAAGACAGAATAATTAGCTAACTTGCATTAATGTACTGGTTGTGCTGTGAATTAGAGCACAATGGAGAGTGCAAGGTGGCCTCAAGTCCTCTACAGTACCAGAAAAACAGATGCACTCAGGGAATGTACTGCAATGCAGGGCAGCAGCTTGTCAGAAAGACTTTAGACAATATTGCCTTAAAAAAAAAAAGAAAAAAGAAAGAGAAAAGAAAGGGGGGAGCATGTCGGGTCTGATCCAGATTTTCATAGGTTTTTTGCATAGTTTCAACATTTTCTGGATAATCATCTGAATACTAAGAGATGATACCACAGGGCTAGATTGAAGTACAGTATCTGAATAAAGTGTTTCGGGGTTTTTTTACATAATTACCTGCCTTCAAAACTGAGATCACAGCTATGTACAACATACGGTGGAATTTCTAGTTCACTTTAAAGCTCAGGAGATCAGTTAGAAATTCTTTCAGGCTTTTCATTATCCAAGTAGAAAATACATCAAATATTGATGAACTTCTTGAAACATTGTGATCTGTCATTACATCATTTTAATGAAAAAAACCCTACTCTGAAAATAAATGTATATATTTATGTTGGCTACAGTTAAAACTGTTCTCGTGCTGCTTTTTGCTATCATTCTTACTAACAAATACTATTTATGTCTTCCTGTATCACATAAATTAAGCTTTGATGAAGGTCTAATTCTTCAAAATTCTTGCTGCTCTTTCCATGCATAAAATTCAAATATATTTGCAGTTCCCAAATGTAAAACTCCATTGCTGTTATATGACACACAATCCTCATTCAGAGGCAAATTACTTTTTTTCTTTCCTTCAGTGAAAAAGGAGTGAGAGAGCAAAAAAGTAGCTGAGCCTTTGTCTGTTTCCTTAAGTAAGTGAGTCTCTTGTCCTCTCTATGTGTGACAATTTGACATATGAGGTGATGACTAATTTTGCAAAACTTCAAGAGTATGACTTAGAATGGCAGAACTGGCTGAAAGATGTTGTGAAAGTTCAGTTTGAAATTCTAAAATACATATTCATTGCAAAGATGCTTACATGCCTGCAAGCATTTGCATTTCTTTCTCTGCTACTTAAAAAGCTAGTGGAGGATAGATAGTACTAGATGCTCAAGTGTTAATCTTTCAGCCTTTAAATGTCTTCGTCATGAGCTTGTTATGTTTTCTTAATTGTGATCACTATCCTTTTTTTTTTCTGAGCATCTGTCTAATATAACTGGGCAATGATTTCTAGTTCAAAGTAGGGAAGCAGAAGAGGATTGAGGGCTGTCCCTCAGTAACTAAATACAGACTGCAGTGTGCAAGGGAAAATAAAAAACCTGGTTCTTTTCCAGAAATTTTAATAGCAACATCCTTTTCAGGCAATATTCCACTGAAATCAGTGTACTAAATTAATAATAAATAGATATAAATTTTTCTCCACAACTGTATTATGCAATGCAGAAGCACATAAGTTCTTCTAAGAGCTTTTATTTGCTATTACCTCAAGGCGTATGCCATTTGTTTTCTTTAGCTATTTATAAAACTTTAGTTTGTGGCTTTCATAATTTTGACCCAGTATATTCTAGAGCACTTGATAAAGCAATAGGGATCATTGTAAGAAATGAAAAAAAGAGAAAAGAAAGAAAAGAAGAACATTACATTTCCTAAATGCTTGTATAAAATAGTGTGGGATTACACAAAGCAGTACGTAAGAACTGTGCAGCAGGAGTATATGGTCTATGGGAGACAGAAATACCAGCAAAATAAACGTATTTTAGATACAAATGGGCAGTCTTTGCTTGCCATCTGTCTCAGCATGATCAGATTACAGAGTGGTAGAGTGATCACTGTAGAGCTTTCATGAGGGTTGTGAAGGAAGATGAGGCAGAGTCTTTATGGAGTTTGATAGGTAGCATTGCAGTGACACTTTCTGCAAGAAGGCATCTTGGTGCTGGGGACAGGAGGCTCTCTGGCACTTCGCACTGTTGCACTGTACATGTATTTGCTGCACGTTTTCTGGCAAAACATTGGATTTCAGAAGTCATATTGTAGCCATAAATGTGTTGTTAAGTGTGCTAAGTCCTGCAGAGAGCCTTCAACAAATTAGAGAGATGAGCAATCACCAGCCATAGGGAGCTCAACAAAGTAAAGTGACGGGTTCTGCACCTGGGATGGGGCTACCATGGAGGTATGGACAAACTGGGGAATAAAAGGCTGGAGAGCAGCACTGTGGAAAGGGACCTGGGGGTCCTGGCTGATGGCAAATTGGACATCAGTCAACAGTGCCCTGGCAGCCAGGAGGGCCAAGCGTGTTCTGGGGGGCATCAGGCACAGCATCGCCAGCCGGGAAAGGGAGGGGATTGTCCTGCTCTGCTCTGCACTGGGGAGGCCTCACGTCCAGTGCTGGGGGCAGTTTGGGGCACCACAATATAAAAAAAGCATAAAGCTGTCAGAGAGGCCATGAAGATGGTGAAGGGCCTCGAGGGGAAGCCGTATGAGGAGTGGCTGAGGGCACTTGGTCTGCTCAGCCTGGAGAAGAGGAGACTGAGAGGAGACCTCACTGCAGTTACAACTTCCTTGTGAGGGGAAGAGGAGGGGCAGGCAGTGATCTCTGCTCTGTGCTGACCAGTGACAGGGCTTGAGTAAATGGCCTAAAGTTGAGTCAGAGGATGTTAAGGCTAAGTATCAGGAAAACGTTCTTCACCCAGAGTGTGTCTGGGCATTGGAACAGGCTGTCCAAGGCAGTGGTCACAGCACCAGGCTGGCAGAGTGCAAGAAGTGTTTGGACAATGCTCTCATTGTGTGACTCTTGGGGATGGTGTTGTGCAGGGCCGGGAGCTGGATTTGATGATCCTCGTGGGTCTCTTCAGCTCAGGATATTCTGTGATTCTATGATTTAATGAATCAATGATTCTATGTTTCTCCTTTAAGCCTGTTTTAGGGCATACTTTTTTAAGGTGAGCTGCCTGAGTTGTGACTCCTGGTTTAGTGCCCCTTTTAGTGCCTCTTTTCTTTGGTGTCTGGAAGCAGCTGGTTTGTGCCTAGGTGTCCTCAGAGGTGGCCTCTATTGCTGCATGTAGTCAGCAGGAACTTAGTGTGCACCATTGTGGGACAATACACTCATAACAGGTAATCACAATATACCACTTCTATACTGTCCAAAAATCATGCCCCAAATGTGTTTGAGAATCACTGAACTAACACTGATTGGAGGAGACGAGGAAGGATTTACAGAGCACAGTGTGGGAGACCATATGTTCCTGGGTGTAGCCACAGGATCATGATCCATGAGCAGGACATTCACCAGGGCCTTTGCAGCCCTTCTGTCTGTGCTGCTGCTCTGCCAAGTGCTGCCTGTGCTACAGTGCTCTCCAGGTTCATTTGGAGGTGGCTCATGTGGAGCAACAGGCCTTTGCATTATTCCCAAATGGACAGAAGGAAGAAGGAGACGTTGCTTCCTGATGCTCAAGAAGGAATTTGGGCCAAGAGACACTTGTAGAACTTCCTGTCAAGAAAACTTGTGGCCTACCAAGAGTTTCAAAAGTCAAAAAATGTATTTTTTATTTCAGTGCTATGTTGTAATATCTGGAAGGATGCAAAACCCATATTGTTTTAGAAGTCATTAAATAGATGGGTTAGTGTTTATCATGTATTTAAAAATGAGTACAATTCTATAATTTCAGCAATGTGATTTCAGGGTAACTAAATGCGATCTAGTACATTTTTACATCTCTCCATGTGTGTACAGAGGAGAGAGCAGTAAAACATTGACATTAAGATGAGAGGGTGGAAACTGGTGTTTCATTCAATTAAATACATACTTTTTAGGGAGATGGGTAAAGTGGTGTTCTCCAGCTGTGCATCTGTCAGGTCTGCCAGGAATGGGTACAGTTTGGGTGGTCTCTACTTTGTTTTTGTGAAGGGATTTTGTTCTGTGTTACTGCTGCTGCCAGTTAGTATCATATATGGAGATAATGTAACATCAGAACAAAACCTGAAAGATGAAGAAAGTGTTGCTGTCAGTTGTGCACTTAAAATATCTTTGGAACCAAAATATTTTTCTGTTTGGGCCTTCTTTTGCTGTAAGTGTGTTTTCACACATTTCTTTTCAGAAAAGGAAATTTGAGATTAAAAGTTGTGATGCAGTTTTTCCCAGAGCTGAACATAGTTATGGGTTGCTTTAGCCCAGGCTCATGCAGATGTCCTTTTTTATATTTCAGTGCCAAAATTCAACAGTTCATTTAAAAGTTGGTTGTCCTTTCTGCATCCATGGACTTTTAGCTCCACCATTCACCTTCTCCTAACATCCCAGAGAAAAGTAAAAGGCTGTGACAGTGCTTGCTAGGGGGAAATACCAAGAAAGTTAGGGGGAAAAGAAATCTCAAACAGTAGCACAATTTCTCCTTGGCATGAGGTAATTTAGAAATAGTTTGTGGAATTGAAAAGCATGATTGGATACAAGTGTATCACGTGCATTGGTATGTATTATTATTTTTCATGTGACTGTAATGTTCTGTTCATTCCATCTATGCCCATTTTTTCTGCATATTTGGAAGTGTTTTCCCACATAAAATGAAATAGTTGTAAATAGAATGCAGATGAGAATACAAACTTTTCATTGTTTGGTTACTGGAACTTGATTGTTGACATTGGTCTGGTTGGTTTTAAAAGAAGAATTTAGATAGATTGTTCTTATTTTTGTAATGAAATTTTTAAAAATTTGAACCAGATCCATGCATGTTTTAACTGCATTGCTTTCAGTCTGCTTTTCCACAGTTTGCTTTGGCATATTAATTTCAGGCAGTGTACTGGGTTTTCATACACGAGACAAATAGGACTCTGCAGATGTAGGAGAGAAATAATACTGTCCTTACCAGAAACAGTCCTGTGGTAAGCATCATCAAGAAAAGGAGGAAGCCACTCTGCTAAAACCTGGAAAATGTTTTTGCTGCAAGCAATGAAAATGAAAGATAGAGAGCACATACCTATTACATCTCTTGTAAAAGTGGCAGAAAGTTAAATGCTTTCTGATAACCTTTTGGTCATTATCATGTTTCTGAGCACTCAGACGTGTATGAGGTGAAAACCTTTCTTTTTTGAGAGCAGGAAAAATGAAACACACAAGAGAGGAGGAACATGGGTGTATTACTTGTCTTTCACTGTCCTCTAACCTTCCCATATTTCCACTATACTATTCAGTGCATCAATTGTCAATATTGGATTTCCTTAAAAGGTCGCTGAAAATGCATTCTGGATTTGAAAAGTAGGTTGTATTAGCTTTGGATGGCTCTATTATATTTTTTTTTCAGAAATGGTAAGGAGGAGAAAAATATAATCTTCCTGTTAATCATCATGTGAAATATATTATGCTCAGCTGTGGATAAGTGGGCAGTCATCAGCCCAGTGCTGCCAAAAAAGCAGAGAGGAATGCATTGATTTAATCTGTTGGTCTGGAACTATTATTTTGGATTTTTCCATCTCTTTTGCTATTTATTATTTTTGATTTTTCTTGAGTCAAGAACTGATTTCTTCCTCCATTATTCCTGTGTTGTGTCCAGTCATGAGATTTTTAAGAGGCCTCATGTTTTCTCAACTTTTCCTCTATCCCAACTAGCTACCTCCACTCTCATCTCTTACACTCTGTTTTTCTCTCCCAGCAGCTGCTTTCCCACAACAACACATTTCTCTCCGAACAGCTCTCAGAAGAGCTGCCCCTTTAGCCTGTTCCTGGGGGAAGGAGGAGAGGAGGGGTTGGATGCAGCTGCCCAGGGAGTGTTGCAGCACCCTGTGCCCGTCTGTTCCCCTCTATTCTGCTCTGTTCTGCTCCTGTAAAGCAGAAGGGAGAGGCACAGGCAATGCTGCCTGCACCAGCAGCAACTGGTGTTTCTGCCCAAAAAAGAGACACCTGCAGATCTTGTTAAATTTCTGGGAATGGATTGGTTGGACAGGTGACTCTTTAAATTTTTCTTGCTCTGAAAATTATGTTGTAACTGTGGTGTTTCAGTGGAGTGTTAAATCACTTTGCAGTAAGAGATTTCTGAATTTAAATGTCAAATCAAATGGCTCAATCCACTGAGTGGCAGATGTATTTTAGTCAGCAGCGCTTTTATGGAAAAACACTTTTAAGATTGCTCTTCCTGTCAGAGCTCCCAGCCTGGATGTGGGTGAGGGAACCAGATCCCTTTGGCTTAGAAAAGGGTTTTTGTGAGGCTTCAGGAGCAAGGGTGGCCCAGGCCAGGTGTGGGGGTGAGCCCCTCAATGCCTCCCCTAGCCGGAGAGCCAGTGAGTAGTGAACAACAAAAACTCCTCTTCAGGGCTAAAGAAAGGATGACATTCATTGTGCCAGGGGCAGCAGCTTAATCCTTGCCAGGGGACCTTGTGGAAGCATGAGCTGCAGCATGTGGCCCAGCTTCTGCCTGCCATTAATCAGCCTCTTGGTGCTTCCTCGCCTTGTTGGATGCTTTTTGCACTTCTCCTCTGGGATGCTGGGCTGCCCCCGGGGTGGAGAGTGGCAGCTTCCAGAGAGCATCCAGTATCCAGCTGTTGGGAGCCTGGGTGCCTGCCAGTCCGGCAGTTCTTTTGGCTCTGAAGTGGAGGAAATCAAGGAGAGAAGAGAAAAGAAAAAAAAAAAACTAGCAAAACCAAACATAAATATTTCAGGGGAAAAAGTGCAGAGATGTCTAAGATGAAAATCCAGGCAGCTTTAATTATCACTGTGGTTATTTATTTATTTATTTATTTATGGTCTTGCTCATTAGAGCACTGATCCATCACAGCTCCCATCTCAGCACCAGGCACTGACAGGGCTGTTGGTGGGGGGCTGCAGGTTAGGGGGTGAGAGCTCGTCTGCACCAACCCCCCCATGACAAATCAGGGGAAGGGACCTGCTGAGGTGCATCAGCACCTCTGTTTGGTGAAACTCTTCAGGAACGTACTCATGGGGTTTATGTGATAAATGTTTTCAACATTGACAAATGTAGCGCAAGGCATTTTTTTTCCTCTGTGGGAAAAAAAAGGATTTTCTTCCAATTTTCTATGCTTTTGTGCATCTTTCCTATTAGGTGCTCCTAGAAAAATTGACATGAATTAATTAGCTTGCAGTAAAACAATAATTTGTATATTTGTAATATGTACATAAAGTGCTGTTTGGCAATAAGGAACGCCTTTTAAGCAACAGCATTTTGAAAGGGGAGGGACCAGCTGTAACCCATCTTTTCTTCCTCGTGGTGGTGGTCATGACATGCGGGTTTGCCTTTCTGATCTTGGCAACACCTCTGGGGTAGATGGACCATCATCCATATTATCAGCTGTCAGACCTGCCACATCCAAAGCCTCACACCTGTTGAGTAGAGGCACCTGAGCAGGTGAGGCAGATACCTGGAGATGGTTCACTTGCCACCCTGAGCATAGACTTGGCTCCATTGTCTCCTTTACTGTAAGTTACTGCCTTCTCTCTGGTTGGGGGTGGGACTGCAGGGGGTGGGATACAGGATCTTGATTTTTTTTCTCACAGATATTCCTATTTCTGTCTCAGGAAGGAAAGAGCATGGTTCCAGCAGCTCTTTCTCAGACTCCCTGATGTTCCTTAACCTGTCCACTTCCCTGCAAAGCTCTGCCATCGTCTACTTGGTCACACACCTCACAGAGGTGTCCTCACTCTGCCAGGTCCTGTGGACTAGGAGTGCAATACATCAGCAACAACAAAACCCGCCATGCCTGAAAACAGTGACAAAGGACAGCCTCTCACTGCTGAGGTCATCCTGCTCTGAAGTCAACACTCAGTACTGTGTCTCACCAACTTATTAATAGAAAATTATTGACAGAGGAGGTTTCATAAAGCATATTACAGCTCAAACCACCATAATAAAGATTTTGAACAATATCAATGGGCCACAAAATAAAAACCCGGGCGCAGGTTCCTTCCCCAACACATGGACATACATACACACGCTAAACACATCTCAGTGTTAGTGGGCCTTGTATTGAAATGACAAAATGCTGTGTTATTTCTGCTTTAAGATTCAATACAGGTCAAGTGACTTGCTGATTTCAGGCAGTCTCAGGTTTCCACATAACTGTAAACCATCTTGCTTTTAAAAACAAAACTAATCTAGGAACCTTGGAGTGCTTTTTTTTTCCTGGTTTTTTTTTTTCTTCTTTTTTTTCATTACAGTTTCATAACAACTGCTGGAAAATAAACACTTCTCCCCTCTCAAAACTGAAGCTGGTGCTTAATGCTGCTAACAATAATTTAACCTTAAAAAACCATCAACACTTTCTGCTGTAATTTCAGAGACTTTAACATGATCGTCTGATCTCCAAGGACAGAAAGAGTGATTACTATTCAAGGAAAAAAGTCCACTCCTATTTCAATTAAAAAGATGCTGTGTTTGTGCTGGAAGTGACTTCAAAGTTTGAATTAAAGATGGAATTATTTCTCTTAATCAAAACTGTGAAACATTTATGTTATTAGTGTGAATACCTAAAAGGGACAAAAATAAATTTTTCGCTTGTTCCAAAACATTGCTGAGGACTGGAGTGTGTTTTGTTTCCGTTATGACTTTTGGTTATTTACAGTATGTAACTCACAGATGCTGTAACATGAGTTGTGCTTTAACGACACCTCTTAATCTCACCACCAGCTGGGAATTTCTACTTAATTTTCTTTTTTAAACTTAATTTTGCAGAGGACTCTAGCTCTTGTCATTGTTTTTTCCTTTCAAGGAGACACTTTGACACACTATCTGACATAACATTGGGGTTTTGAGCTCCTGAATATTTAGAGATTCTATCTGGGCCGGAGGGTCTAGAGATGGTTTGGTGTCAGGTGCTGCAGGGGCGGCCCCACCAGGCCTCCAAGGAGCGCTCAGGAGTGACAGCTTTTTTGCCTCATCTATCAAGCTCCTTAGCAGCTACCGCAGTTCATTTTTCTCCACATGAGAGTCTTCAGTCAGAAGTTGCTCCGTGCAATGACATGAGCTGTCACACAAACCTGGGCTCTGACTCAGATGGTGTCTGTGTCCCTGCAGTGATGAGTCAGGCACGTGTCACCTCAGCTCTTTCCTTGTTTCCTTGTTCCTCTTTCCTGCCTTCTTCATTGCTCTTGCCAATGACCTACCCCAGCCCTGAGCTTTTGGCAGCTCCCACTATTCCACTGGACACCTGCAAATTCCAGAGAAGCATCCTCTGTGCAGGAGGGAGTGAGGGAAAACTCTGTGCTGCACATACCACCGGTCCAGCACAGCATGGGAAATACTACATTTCTTACCATGATCTTGGAAACTACAGGCACTAACACCCTTACCTAGCAATTGCAAGCCTAGTAGAAGGGTTCAAATCCTTTCCTTTTACCAGTGATTTGCATGCTGTAGGAAGGTCAGGGGAAAAGACTTCGGAGAAACTGTCATTCTGGTTTTAAACAGAGGAGGACTGAGTCATGGGAGAAACCATTCCTCCAAGTCTATACACTGAATTGTGACAGAATCAGAATTAAAATATCCTGCTTTTATTCTTCTCAAGTGTTGCTGCTGCCTTTCATCTGCATCTTTTCTACTTTCTGCACTGTTGCAGATTTTCTTGACTTTGTGTTTCTTGGTGTTCTTCAAACCAAAGATGCAAAACTGCTTCATCCCTTCACTTACTACCTCCACTTCTTTCAGGTTCTTTATCTTCCACCTCATATTAATTGACTCATTCCCTTTCCAGAGTTTAGCACTATCAAAACTAATCGTTATTGTACTGCTCCCTGTACAATAATAATTGTACACCCCAGTGTTTTGGGCTGAAATTGTGACTTATTAATAATTGCATATCTGTACTGATGAGAAAACTAAAATACTTGAAACGCTGAAGTAAGGTCATTAACTTTTAAATAGATCTCCATTTCATCCTAGCCCAGATTTTTGAAGAAACCGTGAAGTCTCGCTAGATCGTATTTTTTTCAGGCTGCTCAGAGAACTTGTGAGTAAGAATGCCTGTGAAAACGCTTTTGAGGGTGCTGGACTCTGATGGTCACTTTGTAAGCACCACCTCCTAAAGGCACAGGAACGAGCAATTCCAGATAGAAGTCAAGCAGGTGAGGCAGAAGGCTGGCTTGGCTGAGCAGGGATCTTCTTCTGGAGCTAATGCAAGAAAAAGGAGATGTGTGGCCAAAGTCAGGTGGCATGGGAGGCAAACAGAGATACTGGTGTAAGGGAGAAAATTCATGCAGCCAAAAAACTGGAGTTGATGCTGGCCAGAACTGTGGGGGACAATGAAAAAAGTTTACTTAGATCATTAGTAGTAAAAGGCAGTGCAGAGATAACATTGGCCCATTGCAGGATTAGAATGGTCACCTCCCAAACAGGGCAGAGACAAGGCAGAGGTGTTTAATGCTTTCCTTGCCTTTGTCTTCAGTGCTGCTGATGGCTAAGGGGGTCCCAGTGCCCTGAGCTGGAGGACCATGACTGTGAGAGTGATAAACTCCCAGCTGACCCTGAGCCTGTGCAGGTTCTGTTGCTCCAGCTGGATCTCTACAAATCTATGGGGCATGATGGGATTCATCTGAGAACACTCGAAGAGCTGCTGATGTCATCATGAGCCTCTCTCAATGATTTTTGAACATTCTTGGGAATCCAGAGAAGTCTCAGTTGAGAGGAAGCTGGTGAACATTATCACAGTTTTCAAGAAGGGCAAGAAGGATGACCTGGGAAATTGCAGGCTTGTCAGTCACACCTTTAGTGGTGTCACTGGTAAAATTATAGAGAAAATTATTTTTGATGGTATTGAAAAACACCTGAAGGACAATGCAGCCATTGGTCGCAGCCAGCACGGCTTCATGAGAGGAAAGTTCTGGTTGTCAAACCTAATTTTGTTTTGTAAAAAGGTATCCCACCTACTGGATCAAGGGAACCAGTCAATGTAGCTTTTGGGATTTCAGCAAAGACTTCAAAACTTACTGGATCCCTCTGGACAACACCCAGCCCACAGCTGGACAAACAGGTCCTGTGATGAGTGAGCAGCTGGCTCACGGTCAGGCACAAAGGGTTATAGTGAATGGGGTGACATCAGACTGGTGACCTGTCACTAGCAGGGTTCCAGAGGGCTCCATCCTCAGCCCTGCGCTCTCAACATCTTCATAGACCACTTGGACACAGGACTCAAACGTACATTAAGTAAATTTGCTGATGACTCTAAATGGGGAGATGCTGAAAAGAGGCTGGAAAACAGCACCAGGGAAGGAGACCTGGGGGTCCTGGCTGATGGCAAGTTGGACATCAGTCAACAGTGCCCTGGCAGCCAGGAGGGCCAAGCGTGTTCTGGGGGGCATCAGGCACAGCATCGCCAGCCGGGAAAGGGAGGGGATTGTCCTGCTCTGCTCTGCACTGGGGAGGCCTCACGTCCAGTGCTGGGGGCAGTTTGGGGCACCACAATATAAAAAAAGCATAAAGCTGTCAGAGAGTGTCCAAAGGAGGCCATGAAGATGGTGAAGGGCCTCGAGGGGAAGCCGTATGAGGAGTGGCTGAGGGCACTTGGTCTGCTCAGCCTGGAGAAGAGGAGACTGAGAGGAGACCTCACTGCAGTTACAACTTCCTTGTGAGGGGAAGAGGAGGGGCAGGCAGTGATCTCTGCTCTGTGCTGACCAGTGACAGGGCTTGAGTAAATGGCCTAAAGTTGAGTCAGAGGATGTTAAGGCTAAGTATCAGGAAAACATTCTTCACCCAGAGTGTGTCTGGGCATTGGAACAGGCTGTCCAAGGCAGTGGTCACAGCACCAGGCTGGCAGAGTGCAAGAAGTGTTTGGACAATGCTCTCATTGTGTGACTCTTGGGGATGGTGTTGTGCAGGGCCAGGAGCTGGATTTGATGATCCTCGTGGGTCTCTTCAGCTCAGGATATTTTATGATTGCATGATTTTTTTTTTCTACATTTTCTTTTCCAAGCTGAAGGTGCTCTTGTTCAAATGCTTTTGGGCTGCTTTGTAGTTTGTTGTTTTTTTTAACATGCTTTTAAATTATTTTAAAGAAACAAAAATGCAGGGATACTGCTTAAAGGGTAGTTTGGATCTCTTGACCAGGTAATGAAATTTTGTAAGGCATAATGCTGGCGTTTACACTGCTAATATAGGACACCACATCCTCTCTAAAGCTTTCTGCTCATGTCAGTCCTAGGTGGCACAGAAGAAAATTGCAGGCCCAGAAACACATTACCCAAGGACTTTTAAATTCAGAGCAGAGCAATTGTTGAAATATTGAGAGGCAATGTAATGTGATTTGTGTTCAAAACTTGTGCCTTATCAGCCTCTGTATGCCTTGTTCCACTAATGTTCATGTCTAAAATCACACAGTGCTCTAAATGACCCTAGTGGGCATGGCAATGAGTCCTAAAGCTGTACCTCATGGTGCTTGCTAGTTTACATTTTAATCAAGTGTGGGGAATATGTGACCTACAACTAACTAAACATATTGTTTCTCACAGGTCCAGCTGACTCAGTGAAATGTATCTGCATATCTCAGGATGCCAGACTTGTGACTTGGGTCTTCGTTTGAAAGACAGGTGTCTGCTAAGGAAGGCACGAGCCTCCCCTGGAATGGAAAATGTAACCCCTTCCCTCTGAATTATTATAATTTTGAAATTAAGGGGCTTTCAGGCAAAGACACGAGAAATAGGAATAATAGTTCTTTACTAGTATATGTAACAAGGCAAAAATACAGAAACACTGGCTTAACCCTGACAGAATCAGGATACAACCTGACACCCTGCTGGGCAGGGTGGTGGTAGCAGTCTGATTAAATGGTGGCTGCAGTCCTCCTGAAGTGATGGATATGGCTCTGTCAAAGCAGTGATCCTGTAGAAGGATCTGGTCCTCCTCTGAAGGTCCAGTGGTGGTTATGTAGCTCTTGTCCTCTGGGAATCCAGTAGGTTAGGGCTGAGTGTGGTGTTCCAAACCTCAGATTATATCCAGGTAGGAATGCTTGGTTCCTCCCCCTGGAGGAACATCTCACAATGGGACAATGTAATTTAATGAGCCATGCACTGAGGCTAGATGGCCCATTAACAGAAGATGTCCCTCCCAAGGGAGTTATCAGGGATGTGTCATGGGAGAGATAAAGAACACTGCCCCACCTGGTTTTAACAGATGGTGATAGAATACATACTTTTGGTCACATGTCACATTGTAACCCAAGACATTTGAAATACAAGTTATTGATTATTGCTTTGGAAAAAATAGCCAGAGTGGATTAATGAGACATCATATAACTTCGAAACTAAATGGTGGGTGTATAAATGACAATTTTCAGCTGAGATGTTGGCAGCTTACTAGAAATAGCTTTGAGATAAGATAAAGTGTGTAGAAGATACATATCTGAATTTATTTCTAATGCTGTCCTTCAGCCTAAGAACAACATACTGGTTCCAGGAAGAAAGGCTTATTTTATCAGAAGTAAAACAGTAAATTCATCTTGCACTTTGTTTTGTAAGGTAGCTTCGGGGTCTTTTTGACATTATGGATCCTCTTGTCCAAGCCCTGTAATTTCCTTGCCTTGAACGATGTATGAGCCATCTGCTGCAGTGACAGCATCCCTTTATCTTTTGGGTAGTCATGATGAGATTGGTGCTGGTACTGAACAAGGAAATCTGTGAGTTTTCTTAATTCTTTGGTTTGATGTAAGGAATAGAAGCAGAAGGTGTAACAAGCGTGATGGAATCCTACAATGGCAGTGAACAATCCTGCTATCTTTGTCTGATTTCCTCTTCTCCACCCCAAACCAAAACCAAAACTGAAACCGAAACTAAACATAGCTTTCACCGAAGTTGACCTAAACTTAGGCCTTGGTGACAAATATTATTGTCCTCTACTTTATACAGCTCACAATGCTATAAGAAGCTTTTCTTTTCATGAACTGACTGGCACACTCACTACATAGTTTTAAGTCCTGGAGTATGTATACAGAGGTTGTTTTCCATGGCAAAGCAGCACTAATCCCTTCATATAGTGGAATTTTGTATTTTCCCCAGCATTCCAGTCAGCATCAAAATTTTATCAAAAAGTTCATTGATTGAAGTTAAACTACACCCAGGCAGCTGTGATGCTGTTAGTCATTGCAGGCTCCCTGGGGGTGATGTTCAGCACAGAAATCCTTCTGTACAGCCTCCCTGTGCAGTGATCTCCAACAGACCCCCTGTTTGCTCTGACAAATGACAGACTAGTCTTCATTTGAGAACAAGTTGATAAAAGCGATTTTTAAGGGGCAAAAAAAATGAGCTTCTGGGTTATTTGATACCATGAATTCCTAAACTGATGTAGCAAACCCTAGACTACAAACAGTGCTTGAAATCCTAGTTCAACATTTCAGACCTGTTGTTGGATGATGCAAATGCAGGAAAGAGTCTGCTTTACTATTCCTTTTCAACCTAGGATCAATGGAAAACAAAAGCAGAGGACATCTATTACAGTCAGAGAAACCAGTACTACTTTTGGAGGAGGAGGAAAAATTGTGCAATAATTTTTCTCTAAACACCCTGTGCAGCACATTTGTTGTATATCTGGATCAAAGAATGGTGCGAAGAGACAGGAGAGCATCTCTATTCATTAACCAGTCTTGCCCTCAGAAAAATGGTTAGTTATTTACTCCTGTCTTAGCCACATCTCCTAAAAATGCAGCTACAACTTTTGAAACAGGATATTGACCTCTAGCATGATTAAAACATGCTGCACTTCCTTAATACTTTTGTCGTGCTGTAACAGTAGTGCTGATATGGCTAGAGCAAGAGACAGCAAAGACACAGGACTGCAAAACCTCATAGAAACAGACAGTGCTGCATGTCCTTGCAAGGTACAGCTCCACTTCAGAGAGGTACTATGGACATTGAAATGGTAGTATCACTGTATTAAACACAGATAATATTTATTATTGGATAAAGTTAAGAGGCTGTGCTTCTGGACCTGCAATTTACCCTTCCAACCCTCTTAACTTCCCCTGTCTCCTCTTGGTTTAGTCCTTTGCCATATCCAAAACAGGAAGTTCTTCCAAGTGATCTAGTGGTATATTATGCTTTCTGATCTTCCTTTTTAATTTGCACTTTAAAATCTTAATGTTCCTTAATCCTCCATAGGATTGCTCATTTTGCTGCAGAGCAAAAATTTAAGCTGGCTGTAAACATAGTTGGAATGCTGCTTCTTACACAGGAAACAACTGGCAGAGAGATTCAGTTTAAGTCAGAACGTGAGCTGCAGTTGGGAGCACATGTGCTCCTTGATTAACTTTGTAAGAAAGGCAGTTGGTTTTTCCAGAGTGCTCCTGTGTATTTCTGAGGAAGAATTGCTACCTCTGTCTGCAGTTTACAGCAGAGTGAGGGATGAATGTTGTTTTTGGAACACTATGTTGGTTACCAAGGACTGCACCTCTGGTTGTTTGGTTTGGCTTTCAAGCAAGCAGATTTTACTTTGGAGATACTTCTGTGTATACTACAGGACAATCTGTTCTGTCCCTGGTGGAAGGTGGAAATGTGGAAAGGGCAGGAAAGAGAACATTGGGGGATAACTGGCAAATACCTTTGTAAACCAGAATGGAAACAGCTTGATGCACAAAGTATTATTGATGATTTTCCAAAATAAGGACACGAGAACGAAATTGTTCTGGGTCGCCAGAATTGCCCTAAGGATGCTGCAGGAGCAGGGATAGGCAAAATATGCTCTGAAAAAATTTGTGGTGGGCTGAGGAAAACAGCTGGGGATGATCCAAAAATAGCAGGGGATGTTTTTTCTTCTTTCAAATATAGAGAGAAAAAAATCAACTGCTCTGTTCCTTCTTCACATAAAACAGACCTTTAGCAGGTCAGTTAGACTGTATTTACTGTAGCACTGATTTCCAGCCTTTGCTTCCAGGAATTACTGTATCATGTTCTTGAAAGGATCATCCCAAAAAACTAACCAAGATGGCATGAAATTTATTTCAGCCGACTTATGCTAGGAATTAGACAACTTTTAATGTATGTAGCTTTCCCTTTTTTTTTTTTTTTTTTAATGTGTGGAATATTGTTTTCTTCCTATTTCAACACCCAGTGCTAATGCTTCACTATTCTGGATATTGTTTGCACATAGCTGGAGCCTTCTCAGTGAGAATATAAGTAGTGCTGGAGCAAACAAGGTGTTGAGGGTCCCAGGCAGAACACTGACGTGGGAGAAATTAATGTAAAAACAGTGTTAAGAGCGCACAATTTCAATGTCTTTTCTATAACCAGGGCAACCCTACTACTCACTTTTAAGTGTATCACTGCTATTTACCAGGGGCACAGAACATCTGACAGCCACCTTATTTCACGTGTAAAAATGAACTTTACAATTCAAGTGTGTTTTGTTTTGGTTTGTTTTTCTCCTTTTGAATTTCATCTACGACTGTGCAGCGTTGTCAGGTCCTTCTCCTTGGTCACTCAAACCTTTCTCAAAGACTTACTGGCTTGAAACGTTCTTTGCTCCCTCACTGCCTAAAAGTGTCTCACAGTCTTTCCTGAAAATCTGTTAGCGATAAAGCTATTTAATTCAACAGTTCCTGGAGGCTTTGGGACCCTGTGTCAGGCACTGGATACATTTAAATTTCAGTGGGGATGTTCAGTTCAGTTCAGTTCAGTTCAATATTAACTAGCTTTGCCCCGTGCTACAGTAGCTGGACTGCAAATTTTGCCTGCAATATACCTGCATAACAGTGACTACAGTGAAGTTTTTCTCCCTCTTTCCCCACCTGAATTTGGCTGGTTGTTTCCTTCTCTTGTTTTTTTCCCTGGCTCTTTGAACTTTCCTTTTTATTTCTGCCCTCCATATTTTACTTGCTCTGCCTTCAGTGTTCCCTTTGCTTTCTCCTTGATTAGACTTAGTCTCTGTTACGAGGCTCACTTCTCTTCTCTGAGAAAGGGGGGAAGAGGATTTGGGACTGTAGAAAGGGCGTTTGGTTTGCCTGGTTCTGCACATGCAGCATTCTCCTTTTCCCAGCAGTGGTGAGCAAATCCAGAGCTGTAGTAGCTCCTCTCCCTGTTGCTCTTCTCCCTGTTGTGTGGCCATAGGGTGGCTGATATGGGGACCTGTTTTTCGCAATTCCCAAATCATACAGAAACCCTTCCTTCAGTGTGCCCAGAAAAGACGTAAGAGCAGGAATGTGGCTTGAATTGGAGAGAGAAGTGACAGATCTCTTAGGGCAGGCTTTTATTTAGTTCCTGCTTTCTTTTCCCTCCCAACAGAAACGCAGAAATTCTAGCCTTTTTAACCCAAAGAGAAAAAAAGCAATTAGAAGGTGTGAATCTAATTATTGCCTTGGTTTAGAGTGAGTTTCTACAGGGAATGGAACTAACCTGGCAGGAATTGGGATTATATGATTTGCACAGGACAAAACCATTGCTGCTTTGATTTTTGGAGGAGCTGACAGCATGCTTTTCTAGAGTACATGTGCTTCTCCAGTTTTGCATATTGACCTTTCAGATTAGTCAACAGTGACTCGTGATACTTTCACCTTGAAGAGGTGGCATTTTATGCAGAACACTTTTTCTTTTTTTTTTTTTTTCTGAATTGCTTGTCAATTATGGCCACAGACTGAGCAGAGTGGGTAAAAACAATAATTTAATACATTCCAGACAATTTGTATTTTACAATGCAAGAAACTAGAATTTCCATGTTCATTCCCCTCTCTTTCTTGCTTGTTTTAGCTCTTAAATTGCCTCTTGCATGCTACAGCAAATGTCCAAGTAAAACCAGAGCTCCACATTTGTTAGCAGACAGGTCTGTAGATGTTGCTTTACAGGCAGTGTTGCAGAAGGACCTTTAGGTGTAGCTGGGAAAGGTGGTTGTGCAGCATCCTGGAGTTTGGAGGAGATTTCCTTTCTCTCAAGGCTTTTGAAGCATGGCATGTAATGATAGCAAACATCGAGGCTTTTGCATGTTTCATCATGTTCTTCTTTCAAAACTTAGATGCTCTTTCAAAAACTGGACAGTAGATGTTACAAAGTATGTGTATTGCAGTCATGCAGTACCCTAAAATACCATTCCATTTTGCTGTAAGCTGTGTGTCGTGAGGAAGAAGATTGGTTGGTAAGAGAGAAACATGGCAGAAACCCCCACTTTTTCTCTCTTTATTGCTACAATCTTTTCACTGGACAATATTTGACCCTGGAAAGTAACAGGGGTCTTGCCCTGAACCTTCGAAAACTCCATTTAAAGTGTCTGAAAAGGCCTTTAGTGTGTAATATCTGTTTTAATCTGCTGTTACATGAGGTGTCTGCAGTAACATAAAGTAATACTTTTTTTCAGAAAAAATACATAATGTAAAAGTAAAAAGGTTAGTTGATGAAACACAAAAGAATTAAGCAGGAGTGCTGACTCACCATCTAGCTTTTCTGTGTCCATTTAACCTGTGGAAGGGAGAGTGGTTGGATGCTCAGCTAGGCTCTCAGGAGGAGGCTCCCTGTGAAACACAGCAGGGAAGGGGCTGCTCTCTATCCTGTCCATCACTGAAGCTCAGCAGACTTGGCACAGCTTTCAGGGAGCAGATGTTCAAGATACCCGGAGCCATTTATTCCCATAGCCTGCACAATGTGTATACTACAGAAATGTATTACCTATGTGGGAGCTTCAACTACTTTTAAAGCACTTTAAACTACTGTTTAACTACTGTCCTCTGCTGTTCTTGATTGGTGGTTTAATGATGCTGCATCAAATCCTGAAGGGAAACTGGCCAGGGTTGGAGGAAAGGGACTTCATGACGTAAAAGACAATACCAGCACAAAAAACGAGAGGATGAATTGGTGAATACGTAGGAAGCACCTTCTAATCTGCACAGAAGATTCAAAAACAAGTTTCCAAGATGAATAGTGGGGTGTTTAAGAGCATTTATTTTTTAAGACAGATCTTGAGCAGTATATGACTCAAAGTGATGTTTCATGTATGTGGGTGCTGAAAGTCAGGATTTTTTTTCTTCTTTTCTCTTCCACTGCAAAGGTTTTAAGACTTACTTGTCCTTTTAAATTTTCCAAACTGTGCACATAATATTTTGTTGAAGGGGATTGTTGCAGTTTATATTCGACTTGATTATAGTGCAGGTGTATGTTTTATGATGTTGTTGATGGATGTGCCCTAATTGTGCAGGATGGGAAACCATGAACATAAGGACATGACAATTTTCATAATGAATGACTAAACACTATAAGAAGTGCTTGAAGAAATACTCAAAAAGAATTTTAATACCTCATTCATGGTAGCAGAAGCATCAGAGGAGGGAGAAAAGAGAGAACACACTTACTGTGGTTTGGGTGCTGTTTTGTATTTTAACACAGTTTTTTCAGTAGACTCTCTTTAGTGTCAGAAGAGTAGGTTTGATTTTTCAGTTTGGTTATGGGGTATCGCAGGCGGTCCGATGCTGGTCAGCACCGGTGTGCCGCAGCCTTCCTAGAGAGAGGGTCCTGCCAAGAACAACTCTTCCAGGGGCAGTGGCCGGCCTCCCTGGGCAGCAGGGGATTCCAGCAAGTGTAGCAATTGATTTCTCAGCTACAGGTGATTCCAGCTCTTGTGATTCAGCTCTTTGTGAAATCACTCAAGGTGAACTCGGGGACAGAGAGACGGGAGCCTCGTATGGCAATTCCACAGAGGCAGCTTTTATTGTCCAGCAGCCCCCGTGAAGGGAAGGCCAGGGACAAGGGCTCCCTGCCTGGGGCAGAAACAGGGGCTTTTATGGGAAAGGCAGGGGGTGGGGTAGAAACCAGTGAGCCAACTGGGCACAGGTTACCATCATCTAGAAACAAGGCATGCTAGGGGTGGTTCACTTTGTCACCGTGACCTGAGGAAGATTGCTTATCTCTGGGGAGAGTCTTTTTGGCCTCAGGCCTCTCTCCTCCAAGGGAGTGCAGAGGGCTCTTGTGCCAAGGGCTCACAGCCCTCCACAATGGGACATCTGAGAACTTTTAAATGGTGCTGAAACAAGGGACAGTTGTGAAAATTGATGCTTGCTGATGGTGTCCGTATCCCTTTAAAAAATACATTTAAAACTTGTGTGTCTTTTGGGTACTTGTCTAAGCACATGGATAAGGGAAAGAAGGGGTTCCCTGTTTGCAAGGAAAATGCTTTCTGGTAACTGGTAGGTGCAAGGGATTCAGATGTGTCCTGTAGGGAGTTACAAGGAGAGTGACAAATCCATGGCCTTGAAAGGTCCTTGACAAATCAGAGCCATGGCTTGACTGGGATCTAAGAGAAACCTGTAATGTTCTTTCCAGTCTTGAAACCTGAGTCTGAAGGCTACAGAAGCCTTGAAATAAGTTTCCATCAACAGCCAGGCCAATTCCAGTTACAGCAAGGGACAGTCAGAAGAACCCAGAGATGGAAGACCACTCAGTTACCAGGTACACTCTGTTTGAATGCTCTGCCTGATACAAAGCATATTTGTGGTGTAAATGAGCCTTCCATGACCCTCTTGACCTCAGCAGCTTCATCATGACCAGCAGCAGTGAAAGATTCTGACTGAGGCAGCCTGGCTGGGATCCCTGCTAATGGCACTGCTTTCCCCTAAGCCAGCTTGGTGACAGCATCACTGGAGGGCCCACTCATAACTTCCTTAATTCCTGGATGCTACCACATTTGAAGGTGATACAAAATTCCCTAAATTCAGAAGCAATTAAACCTTAACACCTTTTGTGGAAGAGTTGTGTCTTTAGCTTGCAGCATCACAGGATGAATGCTGTTTTCAGAAGGGGAACTAGTCCATATTTGAACTACTCCATGTGGATTTAACGGTGCCATAGAAGTGATGGCAGAATCACACCTTCTCTCCCCTCCCCCTGACTCTTTTGTAATGCATCTCTGAAGCAAAGCTTACTAAGAAAAAAAAAAATGAAGTGCTTAACTTTGATCTTCGTGAACAACAAATTAGAAAAAGACAAGACATATAGGACACTTACAGTAAAACTTCTTCCTGGTTTAGTTTGCTTTTCTGCAAGTGTTTTGCTGTTCTTTGAAGCCCCATTTTACTGCAGCTGACGTTGGATTTCTGTAAATCCATACCCACAGTTTTACGCATGAGTGAGGGATGTGTGATGAAGGGTGATGGACGAAGCCACGGGACCATCTGGAGAGCAGCTGCCACCTCACTGCTCTGAGCCAGGGTGGCTCTGATGGCCAGACCTGGCTGCCCACTGCACCCACCTGCCCTGAGGACTGGCCTCTCCTCCACAGGCCCTGGGCAGTCCCCAGACAGGGGGCTAGAAGGCTGAGACCCCTTCCCAGGACAGCTCTTCCTCAATTTGGTGTGTGCTGCTAGCCCAGTGGCATCACCATCTCACTGGAGAGTGACGCTAACAGCTCCTTTCATGCCTGGTTTATTTAAGGCAAAACCTACACATTAACATGGAAACTAACATTTTTTTATTTTTCTCAATCTATATTGTCTGTTTTTCCCATCTGTGCTCAGTATCATTGAAGCATAGTCCTGTCATCTGAACTTGACTTAAAATGTTAGCATTTGGACAGGAGGGTATTAGAGAAGCTCTGCCTCCTTCTGCTCACCTCTGTTAATAATTTGCTCTATGCCTTTTATTTAAACTGGATATGTAGTAAGATGACAGATGTGCTTTGTGTGAATGGATTTCTCTCAAACAGAAATAATCAGCTGTCACATGGCTCAAGCACTGTAGCAGGGACCGAAAGAGGAGTTTCAGGAGGAAAATACATATAAAAAAACAAATGGAGAGATTGAAGCAAAAATTCATTCTGTGAGAAACAGTGTCTATGTTTTGGAAAAGAAAAATAGACAGAAATTGTTGCACCTGGAGGTTTGAGCAATCTTTTCTACTATTTTTTGTGACACTGTGACAAGCAAGGAGTTGGCGGAGATGGGGAGGATTTATGGAAGCAGGTGGGACAATGTTGCATGGTGCTTCCAGACTTGTTCTGTTGCAGGCCTTGAGCAGGGGGGATCTTTAGGGGGCTGTACTCTGGTGTTGGTAACCCCACCCCCATCTACCCTCAGGAAAGTTAATTGCCTTCCTTTTCTGCTGCGGCAGTGACAGGCTCACACCCAGCGATGAAATGCCTTCGGTACGTTGCCTACTGTGTAATCAATAGCAAGGAAATTCAATGTGCTTGCAGTGACAAGGGGCAAAGTAATACTTATGGGAAGGGAAGGAAAGGTAACAGCTGTAACACCCCTGGCCTCCTCTCCCCCTGGCTGTGCTTGCCTACAGGATGCCCACAGAAGAAAAATGCCTGATTGAATAATGTTTGCACAGAAACCAGCTGTAAATCCCTTGGGCAGCACAGTTAGGATGCAGTTTGTCAAGTGTGTCTTTTGTGATTGTGGTTTAACAAGAGCTCTGCTGATGTGTTTTTCATCTAGCAAAAACTACATTGCCTTTTTTTCGCCCTCTGTTAGAAGACTGGCTGTGAGGATTGCACTGAATTGTTGAATAATCTCTGCTAATGCATAAGCAATATGTGCTGACTTACTTCAGGGTTGGTCCTATTTCTTACTGAAAAACATTTCATATTTATTAGGTAAAGTAAAAAAAAAAACTATTAGTAAAGACTACA
This sequence comes from Corvus cornix cornix, assembly GCF_000738735.6. NCBI lineage: Eukaryota > Metazoa > Chordata > Aves > Passeriformes > Corvidae > Corvus > Corvus cornix. The sequence continues at coordinate 68,594,585 of NC_046357.1, forward strand.
ATTCAATACAGGGCTTCACTTTCATTTTGCTGCTCTATTTCCGCTCATAATAATGTAAATTGGTCACTACCTTCTTAAAAAAAAAAAAACAAAAACCCAACAACAAAGGATGTGCACAATATCCCACCAGAAACCTCTCACAAAAGATTAATTGCTACTTGCAGCACAGAACTCCTGCTGATTTAGGAGGAAAAGATTTGGTGGTGGATTCAGGCAGACCTCTGGGGAAAAGACCTAAATTTTAACACAAGCATCAAGATGCCATCTTGAAGAGGTGGGATGAGGGTCCTTATTGCAATACTCATGTTTTCTCATGTTGCTTTAACATGTTCCTATAGCTTTTACCACAAACATTTCCTACAAAACCATCTAAATCCTCAGACACAGCTGGACCTACCTCCTATCAAATGTAGTAGAATACAGCTGACCGGCAGGCAGGGTAATGAGGAAGTTTGATTGGGTGCTTAATTATGAGCTTCTTAATTTTGCAATTGGTGCAAAATGGGTCTGCTGCCTTGGAAGGCAAGGTGCCACAGGTGGGTTTTCCACCTATCTGCCGTGCTCTCCCTCCAACACAGACCAGCTGTGTGGGTGAAAACCGGGTTGGAGAAGCAGCTCTTATCCCATGGCTCATAGTCCTGTGCTCCTGTGTGGCACTAAGCTTGCCCATGCACTGCAGGTTACTTACCCTATCAGCCCTTTTTCTTTATAGCTGTGTTTGTATCCAAGTTGCCTGGCTATAGCTTGCTTTGTTTACCTATAAAAATAAAATCATATTTTAAAACTATCTGAACCTTAGAAAGTTGGTGGCTCTTTTTGCTCCTCAGAATTTGCATAGATGGGTAAATAAACAGCCATAGGCATGTAAAGAGTTCTTGTTCAAAACAACCAAAAAGCCTTAAGTATCTCAAATATCTGAAAATTTAACATCTTTTCAGCTTTTTTTTTTTTTTTTTTGGTGTGAGTAATAACATTTACATAATCAGAGAAGAATCTGGTGACTACAAAGTCTTTTGTTCATGACATCAACGCTGTCAGAGAGAATGATGAAAGAGCAGCTTTTTAAGATTTTACTGAGAAGGTAAGACTTGTGGTGTTCCTTTTCAGGTCCTGCATAATGCTTCTTACTAGCTTGCACTAGTTTCCCCTTGAATAAGAATTAAGGACCAGTGCCATTAATCCAGAATTCTTGCTAAAGAGAGGAGTAAGAACCATACAGGTTCAGAAGGACTAGCTTGTCCCTATATTGAATATTTCTGTCCTTCCTTCTGAGGACTTGATTTCCTCTCTCCAGCTCGTGAAATCCTAGATTTTCTGGACAGCCATTCCCATTGACAGTCCTGCCACAGCCAAGTCTCTGTGACATGACCTGATCCAAATGGCACACAACATGTCAATCTCCTGTCATTTTTCCACTTGGCATGCTGCAGTGTGCTGTCTATTCTCAAAAACTACAGCAAAAGAAGAAGGCTTTGAAATGTGTTTTCTAACACACAAATTGGTCTCCCTTGGGAAAACAACCTTGCTGTCAAAAGGGAGGTTGCATATAACTTGGCTTGCTGCATGTGGAGTGTCAGTGCCACTTAGGTACCATGCCCTCCTCAGTCCTAGATTATGGAGCATTTCTCCAGAGGCTCAGCAGAAAATACAGAAAGAGATGGCTCACTCCTAATGGGGTTGTGGTAGTATTTTTGAGGCAAAGCAAGCTTCCCATATGAAGAAAAAATTTCAAGGTTTAGCAACAGATTTGTTCTTGTCTACAGCTCCTTTTAAAAATTTATTTTAAGACTAATTACTTAGTAGTCACGTAATGAACTTGTTTAGAAATTTTTAAAAAAAGTGCTTAGTGACATTTTTGTGAATTCTTGATGTTAAAAAATTGGTAGTTGATCTGAGAACAAAAGAAAATCATAACTGAATACTCAAGAAGCAGAATGCAGAAGTGAAGGGGCTACCTGGCTGCTCTCAGTAGAACAAGGCAAACAAGATCCAAGCATTGCCTTGGATGTGCAGAACTGAGCTATGGCCTTCTGAGAAGAGCAGTTGCCAAGCCCATGTTTGGATCCCTGCTCCTTGTCTTCATGCCTAGAACAGCAAGAGGAAGAGGAGGGATGCTCAGAGCTAAAAAAGCAGGCCTTTTTATCCATGCCTGGCCTGGCCACCTGGGATGGCTGCCAGCTGGAGGGCAGCGTTGCAGCAAAAGTCACTGCCAGTTTGGGAACTGCTGCTGGAACAGCTGCTGCGCCTGCTTGGGACTGCAGCTGTTGGTGCGTCAGTAGCACAAAGCTCTGCTTCCCAGCACAGCCTTGCCAGCTTTTGGCAACAGCCAGGAGCCTTAATCACACTCCTGGATGGTTGCTCAAATGTTGGGAGACCACACAGTTGCGTATTATTCTATACAGTGTTTCCATCTATGGCTTTAGTGTTGGAAAGAGAACTTAGGTGCCAAGGTCTCTGCATGGTCTTCTTTGGCTTATACAAAGATATGATGCTTCAGGACTTGACTGAGTTTATTGTATCCCATGTAGTGGAAAGAGGGGAATCACCATATGAACAGTGATACAATAGGACCATTGGATGCTGCAATTAATTTTGCATCTCTCTAGCATCAGAAGCTTGAAGTGTACAAAAAAGTAGTTGTGTGTTAAAACCTGTGCAGAGAGAATTATTGGTGTTTTTCTCAAGTCATTAAAAAGTGCAGGGACAGAGCAGGCCCACAGCGATGTCACGGGGCCTGGTGCTGTGTGCTGAGTTCCTGCAGCACACACGGAGTATGAAGCCTAACACTATTTCTACGTGCTCCCACAGGTGTACTTTTTCTCCTGGCTTCTGCAGTTGCTGAATATAGTCTGCACAGACTCCATCACCCTTGCCACAACTCTCGCTTAAAACACACCAATATGATCAGAAAAAAGCCCAACCCACAGATGTCTTGGAGCCAGCTCTTAGCAGTGACGACAGTCTTGCTGTCTTACAAGAATGTCTGGTAATAAGAAATCAAAATGTAAATGCCAGTGAAATCTCACCAGGCACACCTAGGAATCTTAGGAAAGGCTTGATGTTGAAAGCACAACATTTCCTAGGGGCTGGAGTAGGGCAGGTGAAGTCAGATTTATTCAGAGACTGTCTTTTCAGGAAAAAAATGTACATCTAAGTATGGACGTGCCCCTGTAAACGTGGTGGGTGCTCTGTTTCTTACTTTC